>NC_046299.1:52936539-53536539 GCF_004115265.2 Rhinolophus ferrumequinum | reverse complement strand
TAGAAATATACATTCCCCTGCTTGAGTAAGAAAAAAAAAATTGGGACAAGTTACAAAGACACAGAGGCAAATATAAAGAGGCTTCCAATGGCTGAATCTGGAAAATTTTGAAAAATAAAATAAATAATGATATTAATCAATTATAAACTATAGATTAAAATAAGAAACTATGGCTCTATGCTGATATATATTTATATACATGCATACTTTTGTAAATTATATAAATGAATGAATGAATGAGACAGCTTTTTCTTATAACATATTTCCAACTAATGTATGTAGAAAGAATAGTGGAAACAGAAAAATCACCATTTGGGAAACATCACAGTAATAATTGTTTCACACAAGAATCATCGTTAAAATTAGTGGGTGGAAATATGATGAGAAACAGGATATTTATATGGTCTTAAAATATCTCCATATAATATACTTTATAATTACAAATGGAAAAAATAACCACAGCAAAGGCACTTAGCATACATTCCCTTAATGAAGAGATGTTAATATGATCAGTCATGACACAAATCAACAAGAGTATCCTGATATGTACTTAGAGAAAGACACAATATTGACTTCAGTCTTGTTGCCAGAAACTTAAATCACAATATAATCATGTGGAGACATTAGACAAACAGAAATTGAGGATCAATTTACAAAATAAATGGCCAGTGCTCTTCAAAAGTGCAGAGGTCGTGAAAAACAAAGAAAGACTGAGCAACTGTCCCAGATTGGAGGAGATACTAGCTAAAGGCATAATATCGAAATGCAGCATCGTGTCCTGTATTGGACCCTCGTCCCCCAAAATGGCATTAGTGGGACAATTGGTGATATTTAATAAGGTCTGTAGATTAGATAATAGAAACACATCAATAGTATTATACCAATCGTGCTAACATTTCATTGTTGGGGATTCTGGATGAAGGATATTTGAAAAGTCTTTTTGCATCTTTTTTTGTAAGCCTGAAATTATTTTTAAATGACAAGTTGTTAAAAATGTTAAAGTTAAAAAAATAAAGTGGCATAAAACAACATTCTGTTGCCTGGGGACTTCCTTCTTGTCAATGGACTCTCTAATGCACAAAAATAGCCATGTTTAAAATCTTTCTCCTGTTTAAAATTTTCTAAGCTTCTGGACTTCTTTACCTGGTCCCTGCTCACCTCATCAGACTCAGCTCTTGTTGCTACCAACACCTTATGCTATGAGCTTGAGCTCTTGGAGCTCATGAAGCTTTCTCAAGCTGATAGGTGTCAGGACCTCCTTCTCTGAGCCACAGCACCTGTGCTGGCACAGCACCTGATGTCTGGCACAGACATCCAGAGAAGACTGTTTTTTTAACGCTTCCCTCTTCTAAATGAGGAAATTATTTTCCGTTGAAATCACATAATAATGAATAATAATCATTATTTTCCTACTTGTTCCCTAGTTTAAAAACAATTGACAATTTTAAAAAGAAAATACATGTCAATTTAAAAGATATTCACAAAATCTATAAAACATTTCATATATGAATCAAAATCTCTTTACCTGTAACAAAACTATTAGGACTTGTACATTATGTTGGTTCCCTATTTTTAATTTTAGACACAAATTAGTGGTCACTTAGCATGAAGTAAGTCTAGTTCTGTCCTCTTTCTAATCACTGTGCTATCACTACTTATTTTGCATCTACTGTTTAAATTCAGGAGTACATAGTACTACAGATGTTGGAGACACAGGCTGCATCTGAAATGAGCTCTTTCCAAAGCTTTCACACTTGCCAAAGCACCAAACTCATCTTGTTTGTACCCTTCTGAACTTATTCTATGAACCAATGAGTATAGTCAGGTCTGCATTTGTGGAGGGCTGGTTGTATAACTGGGAGTTCTCTGAATTAAGTTCCACATAGAATGGAATGTTTCTTAAAGGACAGGTGACAAAAATGTGCTAATTTCCTATTTTTGTATATATTATTCAAACTCAACTGTCACTCCAACAATTATTCAGAATTTAGTCCAAGAAATGATTTTCAGGGGAAGGAGAATTTTATCACTGACGTTGTTTAGAATTAATTGTCACATGATGATAATAAAAAGAAGTCTAACTTTTAGTTGATTCTATTATTATTTTAATTTCTCCACAATGCATTCCCTCATTGCCTGCTCCTGGCTGCTCCTCCCACCACCCCAGAATTGGAACACCGCTGCATAGCACCCTACGATTTCTTCTCATTATTTTTGCTACCCTGCTTTGTAATATTTCCCTGATGTATTTAATCTCATAGATAATATTATGAGCTGTTTAAAAGTAAGGTCCATGCTTTATTTGTTCATCTCTATATCCACAACATTTGATACATAATAGATTCTCCATAACTGTTTGCTGAAAGAGGGATGATCCGATGAATACACGCAGATGAGCGTGGACCAAGATGCTTACGTGTATACCTCTGGCAAAGGTCAAAAACTTTCCATTGTAACACTGCCCAGTCTTAGGACTTCGCAACTGGAGTAAATGTGGACTTCTGATGGAGCAGAGTAGGTGGTCGCAGCCAAAGAGCCGAGCTTGCTTAATCTGTACAGCAAATACCACAGAAGTGCAAGGAGGCGAGGAACTCAAAATCACTGTCAAACAATGACGGGTTCAGGTCTCACCTCTGCCAATTTAGCGGTAACTTTTCAAATATTTATAAAAGCGCTTGACCTCACTAAGCTTCAGTTTCCTCGTCAGTAACAGTGGGCATAACCCCTCCATGCCGTAGGGTTCTTGTGATATCTAAGTGAAAGGTCATTGTGATCATGTCTCTGGCACAGAGTCGCCATAATAAATAATGGTTGCCTTCCCATTTTTCTCTGATGATTAATGCTTAAACACACTCCAAATTCATCTCCACTGTATTTATAAAAGCCAAAGGACGTCTTCTATGTAGTATGACATTGCCTTTAAGATAGAACACATATATCACCATTTGGGGATGTGGTTGTGGTAAATGTTTGTCATCCGTTACAAGAAGATTCAGCCTTGGAATGCCAGACTTCCCTTGACACTGTCAGGACCATCCAGGATACCTGGTGGGTGGCTGACAGAGGAATTGGAGAATCATTTCCTAAGACCCAGCGGGAAGCCTGCACAATACCAATTGAGGGTCATGGAGTCCCAAAGCCAGAATGAACAAGCATCACGTTCTCTCTTTCCAGGAGATACCTAAGTAGTGTCTGTTAATCCACCTGACCAGCTTCAAATAATCACAACTTATTTTCCAACTTGCCAGGATATGCTTAGAGGAAGAGTAAAAGAGAAGACACAGGGTGGTAGGTGGGAAAATGTAGAGATAATCAACATTTTTAATTGAATTTCAGGTGTGAGCGTAAGCTGCTCATTGGCGATTCTATGTTGGATCTGTCGTTAGCAGAATGATTCTATTCTCTTGTTCTCATTATTTTAAGTTGACAAGCAAAAGAAAAGTGTGACGTCTGAGCACATTTGTTTCTTGAGAAAATTAACTGAAATGATGGAAGCAATAGTTTAACCAAATGCCATCTAATGGAACTTTCTGCAATGCTAAAAATGTTCTAATCTGTACTATGAATATGGTAGCTATTAGCTACATATGGTTATTTAGCTGTTTAAATGTGCATGGTGCAAGTAAGAAACTGAATTTAAAATTTTATCTAATTTTAATTAATTTAAATATAAATAGCCATATATGGCTAGTGACCACTGTAATGGATACATAGCACAGGTAAGAGACTACAACAAGGGCAACGTCCAATGAATGTCACCATGCTCTTAGCGTATTGGTTTTGGGACTGCATTGCTAAAAGAGCTGCCTGACTCCATGCTTAAAACTCGCCTGCACGCTTTCGTCCAGCCTGTGCTCCTCCAAATTATCTTTAAACTGCTTTCACTGACCTCTAGCTATGCTTCCAATGTCTGCTTCATAAGCTGCCCTCTGCCTGGTTTTCTAAGGTACCTGCAGTTGGTTTCTCCTTGTTTTCTGCCCTGCATTCACTTCCCTTTATGTAATAGCTTCCCAGTTTTCTTTTCAGAACCATTCTTCTGCTCCCCTACACTCAATTCCTGTGGTTTGGGAACAGCTGACTTCATCATGGGACTCCAGGAATCCACATGATGAACATTCCAAGTAAAACACTGCATGCCTCTGGGCTCAGTACTTGGAGCAGAGATTGGCACATGGCACAAGTCTATCCAATGAAACACTCATGGAATCATTTTCTGGGGTCATTATAAAAGTGAAGCTCCCTTTTCTTTGGGATTGCTGAGTTAATAGAATGGACTGTTAATAGAATGGAGTGCCAGCAACTATTTGACACCATGACACTATCATGCGGGGTCTCTGGTCCCGCTCTACACATAAGAACACAGGACATGGCGAGGCCAAAAAGGAAGACCAATGGAGCCATGGATGGGGGCTTCATACCACTATATTCTCGCCGGCGGCTGGGTTGGAGACACAGGAAGCAGGAGCTGCAATCTGCTGTCCACTTCTCTGCTAACCAACAGTCCCCTAGTGTAGACATGGCAGTTGTGTTAGTGGCTAATGGCTAACCGGTAACCGGTAACAGCTGATGGCCACCCAGCCACAGCGGATGGCCATCTGATTACAGCTGATGACCATCTAAAAACTGAGCCAGCACCTTTCCACTTGGGGCTGAGAGCCTGGAAACTGCCCTCTGGAAGTCTCCCCACAGACACTTCTTCCAAGGAGAGAAATAAACAGCCAACAGATACGTGAAAAGATGCTCAACTTCACTAGCTATTAGGGAAATGCAAATCAAAACCATAATGAGTACCATCTCACACCTGTTAGAATGACTATTACCAACAAGGCAAGTAATAACAAATGTTGGAGAGGTTGTGGAGAAACCTTCATACACTACTGGTGGAAATGTAAATCGGTACAGCCACTATGGAAAACAGTATGGAGGTTCCTCAAAAAATTAAGACTAGAATTTCCACACAAACCAGTAATCCCGCTTCTGGGTATCTAACCAAAAAATCTGAAAACATTTATGCATAAAGATGCATGTACCCTATGTTCATTGCACCATTATTCACAGTGGTCAAGATATGGAAACAACCAAAGTGGTCCTTTGATAAATAATTGGATAAAGAGGATGTGGTACAGATATACAACGGAACGTTACTGGGCCATAAGAGAAAAAGGAAATAGTGCCACTTGTGACAACATGGATGGATCTTGAGATTATCATGCTAAGTGAAATAAGACAGAAAAAGTCAAGAATCACATGATTTCATTCATATGTGGGATGTAAAATTGAAAGCAACAAATGAACAAGACAAAACAAACAAACAAAAAATCATGGACCCAGACAATAGTTTAGTGGATACCAGAGGGTAAGGGAGGAGAGGGGTGGTAGAAGAGGATAAAGAGGGTCAAATATATGGTGATGGAAGCAGAACTGACCCTGGGTGGTGAAGACACAGTGCAATATATACGTGATGTATTATAGAGATGTACACTTGAAACCTGTATAATTTTACTAACCAATGTCACCCCGATAAATTTAATAAAAATTTAAAGGAAAAAGCTGCTAAAGTGAAAATCAACAATTCTTCTTGGTTCATCAGAGAATTGAGTTCACAGGGTAAACCAGTTCCCGGAAAGCAATCACAAAATGGCCAAGTTCCAAGCAAACTCTAACTAAAGAAACTCAACAAATGAATATTAACAAAGCAACATCATTAGTGAAAATAAGTGAATAGCCACCATTTGCTTGTTGGTTATTAGGGTTGCTTTTAAAAGGAAGTCCTGGTTTGAAGGATTGGATCCAGTTTCCAGAGCTAGAAAATATATACCAGACACAGCACTCCCGCGAGACTGTCAGGAAGAATTAAGCCACTCTGAACTGGGAAAAGGCACTTGTCTTGGTGGCAGGAAGACTTATCTTGCTCAATGGCATGTCAGTGTTACCACACACCATCGGCTCACATTCTTCTGATGAAAGACATTATCCCACCCAGGAAGAGAGCAGCTACTCTCCCAAATGAATCAGAGGATGTCATCCTCATATGGGCACCATTTGTGGAGTGTTTATATGAAAACTATGACATGTAATAGGCTGGAGAAAATAATAAAAAAATAAACTTAAAAAAGGCAAGTAGAGAAAAAAATAGAAAAGGCCGCTTCCAAGATCTGTCTTAGGCATGTCATTATTTCTCAAACTCTGTTCTTTGGAACACCTACGTCGAGCAAGAAGCTCTTAGAAGAAAGTTCAGAATAGTCCATGCTCTCCAGGCAGGCCCTGTTGGTGAATGATACCTGAAGGACTTTGAAAGCCCAAGAGTAAAATAAAAAATAAGTAAATAAATAAATCCTTGTTTCACACTGGTTTAGCCCAATTTTCTCCAAATGTATGTGAACATATAGCCATTTTATTTAGAACTTTTATTAAACTCATTACAGTCTAGTACATAGTAATATTAATTATTTCTTCTCTAGCGATCAAGCTGTTAATCTTTAAGCTGGGTTAGGTGACAAAGTTAATAATACCTGTGCCTCCTGGTTGGACGGGCCAAGAATTTTCATGATTATGAAAGTGTTTTGAGAGATTTAGAGTGTTTCTACAAATACATTTCAGGTACCATATTGCTAAATGCTTGCAGAAGTGAGCCTGCCCTGACTGGCAAGCCTAATTAGTTGACTAAATCTATTTCTCTGCCACTGTTTATTAGGCATTCCCATAAGACAATATTTTTTTTTTCCTGAACAAAATGTAGAAGAAAAGTTGTAGTTTGATTGACGGGGAAAACAACAAGCTCTATAAGCTTAAGCAAGGCAGATTTTCAACAATTAACTTGTCTATTCAACAAATGTTTACCAACCTTTGTGTAGTTAGGCTTCTTTCTGTGACAAGTGCTAGGAAGTCTAACCCAGACTGACTTGTGGCACATTGCATTTTCCAGAAATGGCCACAGTCATATTTCCAGTCCCACATGTTCTTCTGGAACATTGCCCTTCCCCTCATCTTGAAACTGACCTAGTTTGTGAGGGCTCCAACCAATCAAGGATGGCCAGAGTGGTGCTCAGGGGCTTTCCATAAAAAGGATGCAGCTCCTACCTGGCTCATTCTCTTTTATAGGAGGTGGAAGTGAGATGCTCACTTGGGGAAAAGCTGGCACCATGATGTGAGGAAGCCCAGGCTAGCCCATGAGGAAAGACCACCTGAAGGGACCCATGTGGGAGGGACTGATGCCGCTGCTGACAACCAGCGTCAACCACCAAGCCTTCAGAGGATGGGAGCCCTCAGCCCTGGGGCCACACCTTTGACAGCTAGTGGAGGAGATGTAAGCTCTCTCTCTTGAACTCTGTCCAAAGAGCAGATTTGTAAGCAAAATACATTTTGCCATTGTTTTAAGGCACTAAATTGAGGAGTTATGCAGCCATCATCATGGGAACAGGAAAAGGGAATGGCCAGAAGTGTTGCTGGCTTCTGGCATAGATTGACTAGGGGCTAGAACAATATCATCAGAGATCCAGTTTTTCCCGCTCTATCTCTTGGTCCAGCTCTCCTCCTTGGTGACTATTTTGTCAGATAAGATCCGCCCTCCTGGAAATGAGAAAGCTGGAGTAGTGACTCAATTCCTTCTAGATTCAGTCCAGTGTCAAAAGGGCATCCTCCTCTGCCCTAGGAATCCCAGAAAAGTTTCAAACTATCTTACTGGCTGTGATGAGGACATGTATCAATTTCTGACCTAATCATGGACCAGGGAAATGATTGGCCAGACTTGAATGACAAGCCCACTGTATGAGGAGGGAAAGATGTAGTTCTGGGAAAACTGCAGAGACTAAGATTTAGGGTCAGGTGAGCTCCCAAAGATCAAGGGTTACTATTGGTAGAAGATTGCTTAAATACTCAACAACCAGGAGACCAGTACATTTTTTAAAAGAAACTTTGAAAACTTTCAACTAAAAACCCCACTCTAGGTACAAAAATAAAAGTGAATTTATTGAGTGCTTAATTTGCACAAAGCAGAGTTCTAAGTGCTTTATATGTATTAATTTATTAAAGCGCTTACAACTACTATGAGATAGATACTGTTACAAAAGAGGAAAGGAGGTCACAAAGTTAGAAATTGACCAAGTCTGCAAGGTTCACAAATAGCAGAGGTGGGATTGAAACCAAGGTTTTCTGGCTGCAGAAGCAACATCTTAATCACTGTGCTACGGTAACTTACAACTATATTAGTCGATGCTAGAAATATAGACATGAACCAATGGGGTGTTTGCCTTAGAGAAAACTTTTTACTATGGAGGATAAAAGTATGTAACTACATAATTGCAACTCAATGTGTGCAATGCTCTAACAAAAGTGAAATACATAAAGCACTATGAGAGCTAGGGAGAGGGAGAAATAACTACATCTAGAGTGGAGACTATGCAAAAATGCTGAAGAAGTGACATTGAGCTGGTCCTTGAAATATAAATGGGATTTTGCCTTGGGAAGGGATAGAAGAGGGAGGGATATTCCAGGCAATGTGTGCAAGAAGATGATGTATTTTTATGAAAACAATATCCAGGGTTATTCATGCTTTCAAAATGTTTTTATTGAGCACCTACTATGTAGCTGACACACTTGTAGGGACTCAGAGTACCTCCATAAACAAAGCAGACAAGGGTCACTGTCCTTGTAGAATGTACCAAGAATACTGCCCAGGCTTCAGAAAGAATATTAAACAGCCACATCCTCATGTCTGTTCAGGCAGGCTGGGATGGCCCTCTCATCCCAGACAGCTGTCTCGAACATGTCTGTATTTCACTAGATTTCCCAAAGAAGGGAAAGGCCAACTTTATCTCAGCTGTTGCTACCTGCAGAGAAGAAGAAAGAAAACCAGGAAGACCCTGTTGTAGGCAGAGGTGAAAACCGTTCTCCCTTAGCTAAGTGTTGGCCCTGGCTGATGTATCAATTTCTGATGTACCCATTGGTGTGTGTGCACGTGTGCACGTGAGCGTGTGGGGGCGTGATGTGTGCACTTACGCGCATGTGTATTGCATGTGCCGGGTTCACAGGTGTGTCTGGCAGGCCCCAAAGGAAGGGAAGGCAGTGGGGCTCCGTTCCTTACTGGTGGCCCAGCGGTCTGAAGCTTGGAAAGGCTGCCTGGGCATTAATCATGCAGGGAAGAGGATGGCCTTTTAGTTTTCAGTAAATGACAAACTTTATTAGAGAACAGGGAAGAAGCAGACGCATCTTGTTGTTTCCCAGAATTCTTCACGAGGCAGAGTTCAGTGAAAGAGGGAAGAACAAACAACACTTTCCCAGGGATGATTGAAGAGGTCTGTACTGTTTTATTAGGAGAAAAAAAAAAAAAAATCCTCCCTCCCAACTGGCATCCTCAAAATTATGTACTGAAAATTTCCAAAGAAAAGTCACACTACCCAATGTGAATTTTAACGATAATTATTCTTGTCATCTCTTCTGGAACCTGAATTCTGGGATTTGATTTAAAACTTGAATCCCCCCCCCAAAAAAAACTATGTCTAGTGTGTCTTTCACCCTGAACCCTGAACAGTTATACTCAAAACTCCTTCTTTTAAAAAAACTCTCCACCCATCACACACAGTAATTTACTCATTCATTCATTCATCCATTCATTCAACACATTTGTTTTTAGCCCCTGCTATTATCAGGCCCTGTGCTGGGCAACAAAGCTATAGGATAATAAGATAGATTTGGTCCCTGTGCTCATGGAGCTCAGACTAGCTCATGACTTACCTCTGCATTTCACTTGCTGAAAAATCCCAAGAAGGTACTTCACTTCTTTGTACTTTGGCTTCCTTACAAGAAAAAGGAAGAGCCTCAAAATTCCATTCCATTGTGATTCTATTACTAATATGAACGAAACATGGGCAAAGACGTAAATGCAGACATCACTTCGAGAAATCACCACCTGAACTGGATGATCTCCCACACCCTTTTTCCCATCTCCCCTGACGGCTGCCAATTAGAAGGTGGGGGGCAGGTGAGGATGGGTGGCAACAGGCAGAAGAATCTTACTAGTACATGGGCAGAGCAGGGCAGTTCTAGCAGAAGGTTCTACCATCTTCTTCTATTGGATCCCTATATTAGCAGCGAAAGACTTGGTGAGAAATGCTTAAATAAAATGAGGTCCACAGCGTGTGACTAGCATTCATTGTCACGTAAATCTCATTTAGCGCCTCTCACAATCGGCACTTCCTTGAACGATAGGAGTTAAATGTTGATTTATAACACGTTATTGCTCCTCTCTCATAATCCAGTGCTGTTTGTGGTCTGATTTTTAATCTAAACACTAACACGAATCTCTGAGGAATTGTCAGACCAGGGCCCACAGCCCACACTTGCAGAGGACAATTGCTACAGCTCCTAGTCCTTCACAGCTGAATTCATTGGAAGTCAATTAATGGACTGTAAGTGGCCAGGGCCATCCTGACCTACCCGCTGCTTATCTTCAGGGCTCAGTTCCTCTCACTCCCAGGGCCACTTGTCCTCCACCTACGTGAGCTCTTGACTGACTCCCATCCTAGGTCAGGAGGTAACTATGAGCTCAGACTTGATGCTCAGAGAGCAGGCTGGTCCTGAGCATGAGGTTTGGTTCTATTTACCTCACTCCTGAGGTCAAATGTCCAGTTCCAATGACTAGGTTTTACTTTAATACCATGTTCTTTTGGAACTGGCTATGTTCTGGTTCTGCTGGGTCGCCCCTAGCTCTGTATGTAGAGCTCCGATTCTTGTGGCTGTTCTCCATTTAGGTGGTCTACTATCCTTCCTTGCTCATTATTTGGCTCTTCCTTTAGTTCCCATTAGCAAACTGCACCTGTCCACTTGCAGAAATGTAAAAACTCTTCCCTGGACCACCCTGGACACTATGCTGATTGGATGCCCTGTTTCACCACCTGCTTGTACTTCCCACACTGGAAGTCCAAGTTGGAGGTCAAAGGCTTACTTAGCTGCCCCATTTTACTACATTGAGCGCACAGGGGATTAAATAAGGAACAAGGAGAAAAGGTAGGAAAACTTACCCCTGAAATTAACGTGGACTAGAATCTAAGGAAGAGACAAAAGCAGGAAGAGAGATTTTATAGCTACTCCAACAAGAAAGGAATGTGAAATCATTATTTTTTTTCTTTACTGCTATTCTACAGTAGAGACAAAATTCTAAATGAGCAGGTTATAAATGAAAGGGGTAATGTAAGGTAGAATGTTTGAAGTCAATAGACATAGATACCAAAAGGAAAAGTTTCATGCGGGAAATAAATGAAATAACTTTGCATTAATAATTCTTAGATAAGAAAATACACATGTACCGTTCCATCATTCAACAAAACTTGATGAAACACGTACCGTGTATGTAAAAACTCACTGTCAGGTACTCTGCTCCAATACAACATGGATTTGTATAAAGATAAAATAACATAGAACAGTTCAATCAGAGATAATCAAAGTACAACTTAGGAGGGATAGAGAGTGGTATACAAATGGTAACATATGAGAAATCTTAACTCTTCACTCTTTCTGCATTTGTAAGGCCTGTGTTGTTTTATTTGTCGCTCCCAGAACAGAAAGGAAAAAGAAGTTTATAATAATTTCCATTGAACTCATTTGTTTCAAAGCCGCATTCTTACTGGCTCCTGAATACACCAACCTATAGAAATTAAAACGTGTGTTTCTGCTGAAATGGAGACCTCTGGATTGGTAAGTTGGCCCTGACTTGCCTCTGGTTTTAGGGAATGTCAAATTCTTACTGTTTCAAGTTGTGGTGTGCGAAGGCCTAGAGAAATAAGTAGCATCAGTGCTGGGGATCGAACGCTGCTGTAGCCATAAACCAAGGCGTTTCATACAGGGAGTTACAACTGGGAACAGATGGTGAGTATTTCACCAGGTAGGGTGCAGCCCCTCCCCCGCCCCACCGCAATCATTCTCTCCTCTCATCTCTGGCGGTAAAAAGCTGGACAGGACTCTAATGGCTGGCTAATGAGCATGATTAAAACCTGGTAATGACTCATCCTAGGAGAAAATGTTCAGCCCTGCAGAATACATTCTGCTTTATTATCTGTGAACCTCTCGCTGATGGGGACTGGAGATTGACGTGCTCCCGCGAGGCGCAGCGTGTGGGGTATGCCGGAAATGGAAGGCACTTTCAAATTGTCACGGCTTGTGAAGCTCTTCTGCAGACAGGAGAGACTCCATCAGGGATGTGTGAAAAAGTACCTTTCTCTTCCTTAAAGCCCCAGATCCTCCGATCTGACAAGAGGAGCCGTTGTTGATTCTAAACAGAAATATGTTGTTTTCTGTGTAGATTTGATTAACACCGGGCTGTTGAATGTTTACGGTCAGGCCAGATTATATTACAGTCATGACAAGTAGTTAATGAATTTACATTGACTAATCCATACAACGCTAAAGATTTTTCTGTCAGGATTAATATCCAAAATGTGCAGGACACTGTCTGATGTGTGGCTCTGCTCTTTGCACCAGTGTGACCTGTGGTTGGTGGTTAATGTCCCATGATCTACCTGATAGACAGGACCTGGACACTGGGATTCGGGGTTGTTTGGAGACTTTTGTAAACAAACGCCAAGGATGATCTTCTTCCTGATCCTTATTCCCTGATTAGGCATCTTATGTCTTGCTTTCTTCTCCTGTAGAAGCTGGGCAAACACCTTTGAGAATCCCAGTAGGATCCCAAACACTTCTGGAAATGGCAGTAGAGTTTTCTTGCTGTTGTCAGGTGCCCTATCTTCTCACCATTGCTTGGTCTGGTCCTTTGTTTCCTCTGCTGTGTCTACTCTGCATGATTCTGACCTCTCGTCTTGTTTTAACCTTAGGTACCTGCCATCACCTCCACACCAGACAGGACACCCTCCATGCTACTCACCTCTTCCAGAACCTTGGCTCCATCCTAACCACGACCTCTCCAGCCCCTCTAGCCTACCTTGGTTCTAGCCACAGTGACTTTCCACAAATACAAGGCCTGTTAATGACCGTTACTTGATGCTGGTGGAAGGTCCCCATTATACCCATCTGGATGGTAAATACCAAACCATAGTATAGTCGGCCTTATAATCAATTGGATAACATGTCAAGCATGCAAGTCTACTGCTCTACGTCTGCACTGATCCTATGAAGCTACTTTTTATCAAGAAACACAAGTAATTCTTCACGCTCTATAAAAAGGATCAAGGATGCCCCTTGTCAGGTCGTCTTTAGCAGGTCCCGGGTCCTTGGCAGCAGTGTCTGCACTAACAAGTTTATTGACAGGGTGATATGGGTAGATGCAGCCACTATGAAATCAACTCTCTGAGAGCACACTCTCCTAATACCATAAAAATTCTCATCTGTCCCACAGCTTGATCCAAGCCCATGAAAATCAAAAGCTTTGGCTCTCACTGACTTTTGTTAGCCTCAAATTTGAGTTATGAGAGGTGGAAAAAATGTCTTATATTAACTAAGTGAAAGCCCTTTATGTAGAGAATATCTGGGGGAGACTCAGTGGGAAATTGGCAAGGGAGAGGATGAGGGCCTGGATGTATGCTTTTAGGGGCGATAGTCTCCATGCGGTCATTTGTAACTCAGTTATCTAAAAGTCCAAGGCTTACATGACACTTGCACAAGTCCGGAAGTTTGATTTGTACTTTATGCAAATGGAAGTGACAGCAGAAAGTAAGAGAAATATCACTATAGATAGGGAATCATGATGGGTAGCTTGAATTAGACCTATCAAGAGTCGTAATTCTATGACACATTAGGAGAGGTGCGAACACATACTGAGGAGCTGACAGGTGCTAGGGTTTTACACGTGTCCCTGCTTTTGCTCTTTGCAACAACCCTGTGTGGTGAATAAAATTGTTCCCATTTCCCAGCTGTAAAAATTCAGGTTCAGAGACTCAAAGTAACCTGCCCCAGATAACACATATAGCACTGGCAGAGCAAGAATTCAAACTCAGGTCAGCCTGACTGTCCCCACTGCAAAACATTATGTCTTGAGGATATAAAAGACATTAATTTGACCCAAAGCCTTGGAAGCTTTCTGTCTGAAAAACCGTGTCACCACCCTTAACTGTCGCTGTCATTATCTTCTCTTCCAAGTGACGATGTGGTGTTTGTTAGGCCTCAGCCGGCTCCTCATAAGTGGCTAACACAAGACTATTTAGATACATGAGACAAGCAGTGTGCTGTCATTATGCTAAATGATTATGAAAGACCAAGGTCTTAAGTGTATAAATGTTTCCTTCCAAGTCCATCTCAGCAGTGTATCGATATGATCATGTGTGTATGTGTTCTCAGAGCCTTTGGAGGTTGGGTGACCATGTGTTGTTTCCCTCTCCCATGATCCTATTTGCACCTCCTCCTCCTCCATGAAGCCTTCTCGATTTTTATAATTGAAATTTGCGCCCTTTCTTCTGGGTCCTCCATTGGCCTTTGTATGTTCATCATCATGTTCTCTCATTGCAATGAGTTTTATTCATTTTGTTCAAAGCCAATGTTAAATAAATGATGATTGAATTCACAAATGGGGAATAAACAATAGTGCTCAATGGATTCTTTGCCCAAAGCCTCATACTTAATATGGGCCGCAAAACCTTGGTCTCCCAGACTCTGAGAACTTGGTCACAAATATGCCTTGCAAGGGGTTGATGGAGAGCCTAGTGTTGGCAGAAACACCAGTGAATAAGTCAGCATCTTGGCCCCGGGCAGCTTAAGTCTTACTTGGCTCAGACCCAAAAGGACAGATCTGGGCAGCAGGGAAGCTGAATTCCCCTCATTTCTCTCCACCACAAGAGACCCATTGTTGTTCAGTAAAACTCATCGGTAGGCACCTTTCCCCCTATTTCATGCCAAATCAGTGACCCCGTGCTTGTCCTTCCTCAGACGGGGTCTGGCCGCAGTAGTTCTCTCACCCTCCGTTCTCTGAACTGCTCCCAGCTGTCTCCGTGGCATTTTCCACTTCTTAGGGGCTGAGCCCTGGCCTGGAAGAGCACCCAGGTTCATGTCAAAGGCTCATCTCAGCTTGTGAATACCAGCCATGGGGCTGGAGCACCACAGATTTCCAGGAAGGCTCACAAAGGGGCCAGTTGTAACATTCACTCTCCCTCAGAGCACATTCCTTGTGTCCCAATTCGTTTTGGCTGAGGGGACGGTTAGCTGAGAACAAGGAGGCAGACAGCCCGTGTGACCAGGGCACTGCAGGAAACTCGGTGGGAGACCTCCCTGAAAAGTCTCCCCAAGATGACTTTCATATGCTCCGTGGCACTCCTGGCACAGTCACCCTTTAATGTCATTTTATTTGGACATTTTGTGATGTTTGTTTGCATGCTTGGGGCTGTTTCTCCCTGGTTTTAAAACTCCTTTTTGGAGCCAGGTTTTAGATATTTTCAGAGTGAAAAATTTGTGTCCTCCTTCAAGCGGAGGTGTTGAAAGGTCTTGCTTGTCCAGTGAGTACCTTCCACATGAGGAGAAAAGCCTATCAAAGCATGATTTTTCTTTAGTCCTGTGGTGGTTGGGAAAACACTAGTTCTCGGTCTAACTTTGGAATCAGCCATTCAATATTGATTCATTTGGCTTGAAACTATTAAATACTTATCCTTACATTTGGCATTGCACTAGGTACTGCTGTGCTTGAAAGGCAAATGAGGTTCCTACCCTTCGGGAGAGTCCAGACAAGTTGCAGAAGCAAAAGCGTTACCCTAGAAACTGCAGGAGGACAACTGTCAAGCAATGGAGGCTACTTTACACATGGTTCCTTTGGTGAGGAATCCGGGAATTCCAAGTCCTTGAACAGGATTCTGTATGTTGTAGTGCATGTATGATGTGCATGTGTATGTAGGAGATATTTACATGTGCAGAAATGTGTGTGTAGACACACACACACACACACACACACACACATGAGGTTAGACAAGTTCACAAACTCATCGTGAAAAAGTGCTACATCCCTCATTGCTGAATATCACTCCGGTCACCTTCAAAGTTCTCCCCTGGGGAAGCTCTGCACTGACGCCAGCACCTAGTCCACCCTTCAAAGCAATTTTGGAATTCTTTTTCTGGAAAGGCCATCAGAGCTGTCATTGTATTACCCTTGATGTCCTGAATGTCATGAAAATGTCTTCCTCTCAATATTTCCTTTCCCTTCAGGTAAAGAAAGAAGTCACTGGCGGCCAGATCAGGTGAGTAGGGAGGGTGTTCCAATACAGTTATTTGCTTACTGCCTAAAAACTCCCTCACAAACAGTGCCGTGTGAGCTGGTGCATTGTCGTGATGCAAGAGCCATGAATTGTTGACGAAAAATTCAGGTCGTCTAGTGTTTCGCGCAGACTTTTCGGCACTTACAAATAGTAAACTTGGTTAACTGTTTGTCAGTTGGTACGATTTCATAATGAATAATCCTTCTGATATCAAAAAAGGTTAGCAACATTGTTGCAACAAGTTCTCGAATTTAAGTGTCAGACTTCCTATATCCATAGTTTACTGAAAGCCTCAAAGGAACCCTAATCCATGTGTTAAAGGTAACTACCCTGTTTTATCCTGTTGTATATTGGGGCTCCGTTCCCAAATCTGGCTCTCCAGGTTAACATATGCCAAAGTGAACAAATATCTTATCTTTCTTCTTATTTTTTACCCACCATCTAAGATCCTGACCAGTACGTTATATGAACTAGATTGTACTTGTTCAAGTCTTATCAATCTTTATGGTAAAAGGCATATATTTAAATGTGGAAAGGCAAACTCTCTTTCTCTTTGTGGGTATGATTTTGTTAATAAGAATTTTTTTCTCCAAACAAACAACAATATCATTGGTAAACTCTCCCTTCCCTGCCTTGGCCAGATTAATAAAATAATTTTTATTTTAAATGAGATAACACATAATGCACTACCTGTGCAAGTGCAATGGTATTAAATCATAGCTAACCGTGTACTGCATCTTAATTTAGTCCTCTGCCTAGAAAGACTGGAAGTTCCCAAAAGGAGGGAACAAGCCATGTCTTAAAATATTTTAGTGTCCAAAAGTTCTGCGTTGAAGAGGGCCAACATTCAATCTCTCATAACTTTGTCTCCACTGGGCCATCTCTAGTGACTCAGAAGGGGTCTGTCCCACGACAACCTTGTGAGACTGGTATAGCTAATGCACACATTTCACAGATAAAGGAGTTGTAGCTGACAAGGGTTAGGTAAAATTCCCAGGATCATGTAGCTTTAAAGTGGCAGTGGCCAAATTGTACCCCAAGTCTGCCTGATTCTAAAAGGTCCAACTCTTAGTCACTGTTCTCTCCTATTCTGCCTCCCCCCACCCTCGCCTCTAGTGATAGGGACTCACTGTCTCTCATAACAAATTTATTTTTTCATTCATTTGCTCCTTGATTCAACAAACACATATTGGGTTCTCTGTTCCGAGTACTGGACTGTGTATTGCCATATACACAAGTCTTCCAGATCTGCTGTCCAGGGTCACACAGCAACTCTGTTTCCTTCAGATATCTGGAGGCAGCAGGATGAACCTGCTACTAAGTTTGTTCTTCCATCAAAATATCCCCAGTTCCCTGAAAGCCCTTCATTTAGGATGGTTTCCGTTGCTTTCCTCTTACTGAGTGCCCTCTTCTGTTTGTACTTTAACTACTCAGCAGCCCGCTGACCAATTTACAACCTGATCACATGCCTGCTAGAACAGGACCAACATCTTCCTCAAGGAAACCCTCTAACGACTGGCATATCATTTCCAAACGATTGCCTAGTTTGGGGACAAAGAGTAACAAATAAAAATGACTAACACTGGTTGAGGATTTACAATATACCAGCTACTGTTTAAAGTGCTTCACATGAATGAAATTTCATTTTCACACCCACCCCATGAGGTACATACACGTATTGTTCCCAATTCACAGATGAGGAAACTGAGGTTCTGAGAGGTGGAGGAACTTGCCTGAAGCCATTCAGATAACTGAACCTCAACAGTCTTGTTTTAGAGGCCACCCTACCTCTTGGTGTTTTAGCTCAGGAAGGGTAGCTTCGAAGACTGTCGTCCACCAGCCAGGGCCAGTCCCCACTTAGCACAATCTCTTCTGAGAACCTCTCTTTCCTTCCTGGATGCATGGAGCAGGCCACCTGGGCTCATGACAGGCACTTCCCCAGTCAGCAGCCCTTAGCCCTGCCCTCTGTCTGTTTCATACTCCAAATTCTCACAAAGCCCATTTCTGCATCCCAAACCTAGGATTTTTCTGTGCTTCTGAAGGCACAATGCACCTTATCTGAAAGGATGTCTCCATTTTCCTTCTCCAAAGCCTCCATGAAGGAGAAAAAATGCAAAAGCGTTTCCCCTTCAGTGATTCAGCTTCACAAAGGGAGCTGGGCATAATTAAAAACCATTAAGCTCCTAAAAATATGTATTCCTGAAAACAGCATATATTTTTAAAAAGTTAAACCATATCTATTTTTTAGTATCTGACACAAGTTCTTCTTACAAACCATTAGTTAACATTTACTAGTTTTATTACTCTTTGTAAGTAAATGTTTTGAACCTTCTATTATATGTGGGCAGAATTTTCTTCCCAAGGAGAAAAACTATGCAAACTTAACAGCTCCTTTATTCACAATTTAAAGATGATTCTTTTTCTGAACATGTATAATTTATGTTTGTGCATTAATTATGTAATTAATGGTTATGAAATACATCAAACATGTAAAGTGCTGTATAAGCACTTAATTAAAATAAAAACAAAAAAGTGATGATAATTAATTGTTCATCCCAAAGGCTAGGCAGAATTATAGTTCACAGTGACTATCAATTAATATTTCTATTGTTAATAATAAGTTCAACATTTTATGTAAAATAGAACATGTTAAAATTTTCTGATTAAACACTGAGTCAAAAGAAAAAAGTTCCTTAAAAATATTTTCATCATTATAAAGCCTCTGTGGGAAAACAGCTTTCAAATTTTGCATTTCAAATCCTTGGTTAAATTCAGCTCCATTATACATTTTTTGACTCAGAATTATACGATTATAATACCACACTTTTCAAGTTCTTATTCCTCCCCACGGAATCCTGAAAATACAGGCAAATTCAAGGAGAGTGATCTTAGTTATAAACATAGGTTTATTAGTGTTTTAAAGGGCTCATAAGGCACCTACTGTGTGGGAGGAACTGTTCCAAGTGCTTTGGAAGTATTCTGTTTGTTCACTTGATAAATTTATTGTGTACCTACTGTGTGCTAGACACTGTGGTAGGTGCTAGAAATACAACAGGGAATAAAAGCAGGTGCAAGTTCAACCCTCCATGGGTCGGGATACAGGGAAGGATGCAGACAAAAAAAAAAAAAAAAAAGAATTGCAAACATGATGAGGGCTGCAAGGGGCAAACATTCCTAACTTGAGTTCTGGTCTTGTACATAAGATAATTGCTGATATAAGATGGTAAACAACTGAATATAGTCATTTAGCTTTTCCTACTTTGTTTTTCTAAGTCAGTTGTTTTTTTGTTTGTCTGTTTGTTTGTTTTTGAGGTCCCCAGCTTTTAAAAATGACATGTTGATAAATAATCCATCTGTTTTGATGTCATTAACCAAGAAAAGATAAATAAGTCAAATGGATATTATTTTACTTACTTTACTCAAAGGGTAAATTCACTGAAAATAGACCAACTGATGTACATTTATGGGGAGCTATACATTCACCAGGTAGCCTTATAAGTTCACAGAAATCGCTCAAGCTTCCTTTGTTAACTGTATACAGCAGCATGATTGGCAGGTCACTGGGCCCACCCACCTTTTCTTTGGCTGGCCGGTGGTTGGAGGACTTTTGCCTATAGAAAGAAGTCCGGTTTCTTAAGAACCAGCTCTGCCACCTATTCTGCAGCTTAAATGCCTCTCACGGCTTGTGTCCTCTCCAGAAGCAGTAGGCCATTAAAGAGAGACAAATAATCTTATTTTGAAAAGTGAAATAATAACTTCCTGTCACTATGCTAATGAAGCAATAAAATTGGAATTCATAAAATATTGTATATAATGAAAACACTGCCAAGATAGAATTTCAGTGTGGTACATTCTAGAACAGACCCACACAAAGCTCTTCCTTCTGTACCTACTTTGGCACTGGATCTTATATTTGTTGATCTCAAGACTTTTAACCCTCTCATAAGAAAATCCCTGTTCTCCATGGATTAGTATATCTCATACTCAGAACATCCTACTGGACGCCTACTGGGCAGGTGTCCTTCTCTTCATACTAGTGCCACCCCTTAGCCAGCCTCATTGACCCTCTAGGCCAGGAATTTTCATTTGAGTTCCATAGATGGACTCCAAAGGATTAATAAACTCCAGAGACATAAGTACATTTTACATACCTTGGATTTTTTTTATTTCACTCTCGAAATGATCTATTGATTTTTTAAACTTGTTTAAAAGGCATTGCTCTTTTCAGGCTCCTATGGTAGACTGCATTAATGGCTCAAATTCTTCACTTCCCCTCTCGCCACAGTTTGATCATGTGATTAGGTGGTTCTTGTAGCTAAAAAAGTGGAGTCTACGTTCCTACTCATTGAATCTGAGCTCAGCCCTGTGACTTGCTTTCACCAAGGAATAAGGAAGAGATTGAGTGTGTCGGTTCCAAGTTCAGGCCTTAAGAGACTTTGCATGGGCCATATGGCTGATCCCGAGAAGAGGATGAAGAATCCTAAGGCAGAACCAAGGTGCCCCAACTAAGCCCAGCTCAGAGAAAACACCCCAGATGACCCTCGCATGCATGAGCAAGCCCAGCTGAGATGAAGCAAACCTAGTCTTCATCAGGAACACCCAGGTGACCTACAGATATGCAGGCTATAATAATAAATGACTGTTGTTTTAAGCCACTGAATTTGGGGTAGATTGTTACATGGCAATAGCTAACTGATCCAACTCCAAATACTTAAGGAGAGATGCCTGGCCTGCGCTAAACCCTCTGGGAAGATCATTGGGATCTAATGCTCTTATCAAAGCAGACATGCCTCAAGTCCAATCACTGATAAATTTTCTGTTTTTCTCCTACATGCACATCTTGGGGATAACTCTATAAATTAAGTGTTCTGTGGTGAGCTCACCTGACCCGTTTTGCTCCATGTCCAAAGACCACTATTCATAAATTACTGTAGGCATGATTCATAGGAAGTAAAGCCTTAACTCAGGTTAATATCAGGAGAAAACATTAGCAGACTGAAAGACTATAAAAGACTGTAAGTGCTAGATATAGATGAGTTGCTAAGGCCAAAAAGAGGGGCAGACACACTGGCTATGGTTAATGGGAGAATAAATGCTTTGATATCTATCCATTCCCTGTTTTGATTCTGCTTAGGATCTTTCGTTTATTAAAAGTAAACTCTCGGGATGGCTGGATGGCTCAGTTGGCTAGAGCGTGAGTTCTTAACAAAAAGGTTGCCAGTTCAATTCCCACATGGGATGGTGGGCTGCACCCCCTGCAATTAAAGATTGAAAACAGCAGCTGGTCTTGGAGCTGAGCTGTACCCTCCACAACCAGACTGAAGGACAATGATTTGGAGCTGATGGGCCCTGGAGAAACACACTATTCCCCAATATTCCACCCACCCCCAAAAGAAAGTAAAAAAAAAAGTAAACTCTCTCTGGCAACGTGGTCCTTTAGACCACAATTCATCATATAGCTGCTTCATCTACAGGGTAAATTTTCTCTTCCCTTTTACAGCAGAAATAGCTGAGGGAAGAGGGTCATCTCAATTTCCTATTGTCTGCCTTCCTTCTGACATATCCCATAGGCTATATCCCAACCTAAACAAAAACTTCAGTGCATCCAAAACACTCAGTTACACCTCCTCCTCGCATACCCTCAGTTGTCTCTTATGTTGGAATCCTGTGACCTTGAACAAATTGCACTGTATTTCTGGATCTGGGTTTCCATGTTTGCAAACCTAGGGAACTGGATCATTAGATGACTTTGATGGCTTATAATCACAAACTTCTCTTATTAGTCTTATCCAGTCAACTAGATTTATAGAAACATCAGTTTTCAACTTTGGAAAGAATGTTCAAAATTATCCCGCCCCAAAATTATTCCCAAATCAACTTATTGAAGAGAAAACAGCCTCAGACAGATAAAGTAAGTTATCCGGGCCCACCCAGCAAGTTAACAGCAGAACTGAGATGAGAATCTTTTTCCTCTTCAACATTGTCTCTTCTTCCTGTTCCTTGAAGATGGGGGTAATTTCAAATTCATCTTTTTCATCTTCAGCCACACAAAGAATTGTAACCACCACTCCATAAATCTCAATAAATACTTGTTGACTTGAATTGGAAATGAGTAAGCATTGGTTACATAGCCAAGAACCAAGTTTCTGAGTCTGTTCAACCAAAAAAACATGACTGCCACATTCCCTGGAGGTCTTCTCTCATGTGGGGGAGAAGTATGATTGTGCGTAACTACTTTCTTAAGTTACATTTTGATCAAAGGGCCAAAACAGCTCCTTATCCAGCTCAAGGTTGACATCACTAGGTCTTCAAATACCAGCACTACTCACCATGAAGGTATAGTGGGCAATTTACACATCATTTCTCACTCACAGTTTAGATTTGGAGAGAAGAGATAGGCTGTGGGCAAGGACATGATGGATTGGATTTAGGCAGACAGCCACTAAAAGTGCTTATTATTTCAGAGTGAACTAATGTTTCTCTGAATGGAAAATAATTTATACTCACAAGGAAGGTAAAGCAAAGGAATCAAATACTGAGGAAACCAGACTTGGATTATTTGTCATAGTCCCAAATAGTCTCCTCTCCCATTTGTGGCGGAGGTAGGAGGTTGAATATGGTCCTCTCCTGGGTGGCATTGCTGTTGAAATGAGACACAGAACCACACATCATCCTGGCCCGCTCTCTTGGGAAACCCCATTAATAAAGCTCAGCTGACTCTCAAATCAGGTACTTAAAGCATATTCCAAGGGCACTAGGTCTGCACGTTAATGAAGTTCCCATAGAAAGAATGTCCTGTCCTCAAACATGCTTGAGAAATTGTTGGTTAAAGGATTTTTAAAGTTTATTTATTTTCTTTAAAAAAATTATATGAATAAATATGTGGTATTGGATACATAAAAATAACATATGGCATATATAAACGATGAAGTTTAATAGTAAAATAAATATCCACGAACCCCCAATCAAGTGAAAAATGAACACATTGCCAATATTTCTGAATCTACTTGTAAATTCCCTTGCTTCCTTTATTATAAGCGTGTATATAGACACAGATATAGATATTTAGATATATACGTTAGATATTATTTAATTTTGACTTTTCGTATCTTTATAAAAATTGAGTCCTACTGCACATAGTCTTGAATGACTTGTTTTTTTCATCCATCATTTTATGTCTATGAGTCATTCATGTTGTATGTAACCGTAGGTCACGGAACTGTTAATGTGCCATGATATGAAAATCCTACTATTTATTTATCTGTACTATTGTAGATGGGTATTTTGTTTCCAGTTTTTAACTATTGTGAGTAATGATGGACTAGCCTTATAAATAATAAATGTGCAGGAAATGACAAATATGCAAGGAATTGTCTAGTACACACATCTAGGAGTAGAACTATAAGTAATGTGCATGTTTAACTTGACAAGATAAAAGCAAATTGTTTCCTAAAGTGATTATCCGGATGCATTCTCTACCAGCAGTATATAAGACAAGTACTTCACTTACACCCAGGCAAGAAGTCTTGGCCCAGGCCTGTACCACAGAGAATTGTGCATTTTTGACCGACTTCCTGAAAATTTCCTAAGTTTCCCTCCAGTGTCTAAGACTGGCTTAGATCAGGGGTAGTGTGTGGGTAGGGCATTCTAGGCCTTATTTGCCTCTTTAGGGTTCCTTCTGACCCTCTATTCCCCCTACCCTAACCCACCTGCCCTAAACATACATGAGAAGTTCCCAGACTCCCATCTGTGGGGCTGTCGTGGGCCTCAAGGTGGGGTCTTGGTTCCAGGGATTGGCCTGGCTAGCACATTGCTTCTGCTGGCTGTGCCAGTATTTCTTTTGCAGGATTGTGTGAGATTGGGCTCCCAGAATAGTGCTGAGAAGCTGATTTGGGGTGATTCTAGTGGTTTATAGAAGCACAGCTCCTGAAAAATATGTTTGCTTAGAAGTCCACACACTCTAGGAGTGGTCATGTGTAAGAGTTCCGAATATTCCACAATCCCATCACCACTTATACTGCCAAACTGCTAATTTTTGCAACCTAGCAGGTGTGAAGTTGTATCTCATTGTGGTGGCAATTTGCATATCCCTGATTACTACTTAATTTGATCATTTTTAGGTGTTTATATTTGCCATTATAATAACTTTTCTGTGAAATGCTTTTCTGGGTGCTGAAACCATTTTTTAAATTATGGTAAAATACACATAACATCATATTTACTATCTTCAACATTTTTAAGTGTACAGTTCAGTAGTGTCAAATGTATTCATATATGTGGTTGTGCAACAAATCTCAAGAACTTTTTCATCTTGTAAAATTGAAACTCTATACCCAATTAAACAAATCTCTGTTTCCCTTTCCCTTAGCCTTTGGCAGCTACCATTTCACTTTCTGTCAATATGAATTTGACTACTCAAGATGTGTCATATAAGTGGAATCATACAATATTTGCCTTTTTGTGACTAACTTATTTCAGTTGGTATAATGTCCTCAAGGTTCATCCATGTTATAGTTCATCCATGTTATATCCACGTATCAGAACTTCCTTCCTTGTTAAGGCTGAGGAATATTTCATTGGATGTATAGACCGCATTCTGTTTATCCATTATCTGTCAAGGGACACTTGGGTAGTTTCCACCTTTTGACTATTGTGAATAATGAAGCTATAAACAGGGGTGTGCAAATATCTCTTCAAGACCTTGCTTTTGATTCTTTTGGATATATACTCAGAAGTAGAATTGCTAGATCATATGATAATTCTATTTTTTTAATTTATTGAGGAACCATCAGACTATTTTCCATAGTGGCTGCAGCATTTTACATTCCCACCAACAGGGCACAAGGGTTCTAATTTCTTGAAATTCTTGTCAATTTTTATTATTGTTATTTAAATAATTGCAATCCTAATAGATGCGAGGTGATATCTGATTGTGATTTGTTTTGTATTATCCTGAAAAATAGTGATGTTGAGCATTTTTTAATGTGCCTGTTGGCCATTTGTGTATCATTTTGATTATTTTTTAATATGGTTATTTTATGATTGTTGAGCTGTACGAGTTCTTTATACATTCTGGATATTAACCCCTCACCAGATATAAGATGTGCAAATATTTTCTCCCATTCTGTAGGTTGTTTTTCCACTCTGATGATTTTGTCCTTTGATGCACAGAAAGTTTTAATTTTGATGTAATCCAATTTGTCTATTTTCACTTTTCTTGCCTATGATTTTGGTGTCATAACCAAGAAATCATTGCCAAATCCAATGTCATGAAGCTTTTCCTCTATTTTTTTCTGCCAGGAGTTTTATAGTTTTAGGTCTTTCTTTGATTCATTTTGAGTTAATTTTTGCATAAAGTGTAGGGTAAGGATTCCACTTCACTCTTTTGCATTTGCATATCCAGTTTTCTCAACTAAACTTGTTGAAAAGACAAACAATTGTCTTGAAAATCGTTGTGTTGAAAAGACTGTCCTTTCCCCATTGAATGTTCTTGACACCCTTGTTGAAAACCATTTGACCATGTATATGCAAGGTTTATCTCTGGGCTGTCTATTCCATTCCATTGGTATTACCAGTACCACGCTTTGTTAACTACTGTAACTTTTTAGTCAGTTTTGAAATTAGAAAAGTGTGAGACCCAACTTCATTCTTCTTTTTCAAGACTGCTTTGTTTATTCAGGGTCCCTTGAGATTTTTAGGGTGGATTTTTTTCTATTTCTGCAAAAAAATGCTAGTAGGATTTTGGTAAGGACTGCATTAAATCTGTAGATCACTTTGGGTAGCTTTGACATAAAATATCAAGCCTTCCAATCCATGAACATGGATGTCTTTCCATTTATTTTTGTTGTCTTATTTTCTTACAGCAATGTTTTGTAGTTTTCAGTGCACAAGTCTTTTGACTCCTTTGTTTATTCCTAAGTATTTTAGTCTTTTTGATGCTATTGTAAGTGGAATTGTTTTCTTCATTTCATTTTCAGATTGTTCATTATTAGTGTATAGAAATGCAAATATTTTTTGCATGTTGATTTTGTATCCTACAACTTTGTATTTTTCAACTTTGCTGAATTCATTTCTTAGGTCTAACAGTCTTTTTATTTTTCTCATGGAATCCTTAGAGTTTCCTTTAATCATTTAAAAATGTCTTTTTTTAACTTTTTAAATTTGAAGAAGTTCATTATGTTTTCAGATCCTAATCCTTTATTAGTAACATGTAACACAAATACTTTCCTCAGTATATGGTTTGTCTTTCATTCTCTTTGTGGTGTCCTTGGGGGAACAAAACACATTTTAATGTAGTTTAATTTAGCTCTTTTGGTTAGCAGTTTTTGAGTTTTGTTTAAGAAATCATTTCCTAGCTCAATTTTATGAATGTATTCTCTTATATATCTTTCCAAATTTTAATTGCTTAATATTTATATTTAAGCATTTAATTCATCTGGAATTGATTGTGTGGTATGAGATAAGTATATAATTTTACTTCATTTTTCATAAGTAAAGCCATCTGTTCCCATAGCAATTATTTACTAGACCCCTAGTGATGTGACATGTTTCCTCTGGCATATATCAAGTGTTCATTTATGCATGGGATTCTGTCTGGACTCCTTATTTTGTTCCAAATTAACTTTCTCTTCACTATAGTGACAGTACCTTAATTATTTGGCTTTAAAATGAGTCCTGATATCTGGTAGGGAATGTTTCCTCATTCCATTCATCTTCTTTAGGAATGACTCGGCTATTTGGGAGCATTTTCTCTTTTGTATACATTTTAGAAACAGCTTAACAAGTTCCTTAAATATCTCAGTTGGAATTTTTATTAGAATTGCATTGAATCTACAAATCAATTTAGGAGAACTGACATCTTTAAGAATTTTGAGTCAATGAATAAATAAGGAATACTCTTCATTTACTTAAGTTTCTTTAATTTTTTTCAATATATATTTAATGTTTCTATATCAAAGAATTGCAGATCTTTTGTTAAATTTATTCCTAGATGTTTATTTTTTGTTGTTATTACAAATGGTGTACTTTCCATAGACCAATGGAATAGAATTGAGAGCCCAGAAATAAAACCACATAAATATGGACAGATAATTTTTGACAAAGAAGCTAAAAACATACAACGGAGGAAAGACAGCCTCTTCAATAAATGGTGCTGGGAGAATTGGATAGCCATGTGCAAAAGAATGAAACTGGACTGCTATCTGTCACCATGTACCAAAATTAATTCAAAATGGATCAAAGACTTAAGCATAAGACCTGACACAATAAACTGCATAGAAGAAAACATAGGTACTAAACTATAAACCAATAAAATGACCTTGGGTTCAAAGAGCATTTTATGAATTTGACTCCAAAGGCAATGGAAGTAAAAGCTAAAATAAATGAATGGGACTATATGAAACTTAAAAGCTTCTGCACAGCAAAAGAAACCATCAACAAAATAAAGAGACAACCAACTGAATGGGAAAAGATTTTTGCAAACAGTGCCTCCGATAAGGGGCTGATATCCAAAATATACAAGGAACTCATGAAACTCAACAACAAAAAAACAAACAACCCAATTGAAAAATGGGCAGAGGACCTGAAGAGACATTTCTCCAAAGAGGACATACAAATGGCAAATAGACATATGAAAAAATGCTCAACATCCCTAATCATCAGAGAAATGCAAATAAAAACTACAATGAGATATCACCTCACCCCAGTCAGAATGGCTATCATCAACAAGACAAACAGTAACAAGTGTTGGAGAGGCTGTGGAGAAAAAGGAACCCTCATACACTGCTGGTGGGAATGCAGACTGGTGCAGCCATTATGGAAGGCAGTGTGGAGGTTCCTCAAAAAATTATGAATAGAATTACCATATGACCCAGCAATCCCTCACCTGGGTATCTACCAAAAAACATTTATACAGAAAGACACGTGTCCTCCAATGCTCATTGCAGCTTTGTTTACGGTGGCCAAGACATGGAAACAACAAAAATGTCCTTTGATAGATGAATGGATAAAGAAGTTGTAGTATATATACACAATGGAATATTATTCGGCGGTAAGAAAAGATGATATAGGAACATTTGTGACAACATGGATGGATCTTGAGAGTATAATGCTAAGCGAAATTAGTCAGACAGAAAAAGCAGAGAACCATATGATTTCACTGATATGTAGTATATAAACCAAAAACAACAAAAGAACAAGACAAACAAATGAGAAACAAGAACTCATAGACACAGACAATAGTTTAGTGGTTACCAGAGGGTAAGGGGGGTAGGGGGTGGGAGATGAGGGTAAGGGGTATCAAATATATGGTGATGGAAGGAGAACTGACTCTGGGTGGTGAACACACAATGGGATGTATAGATGATGTAATACAGAATTGTACACCTGAAATCTATGTAATTTCACTAATAATTGTCACCCCAATAAATTAAAAAACAAAACAAAAAAAACCAAATGGTGTACTTTCATTTAAATTGCACATTCTCCATATAGGAGATGATATAGGAGATGCAATTTAAAAAAAAAAAAAGTAGAGATCGCATATCCTGCCACCTTGGAAAGTTCTCATGAATTTTTATAACTTATCTTTGTATTCCTTTGAGTTTTCAATGTAATCATTTATATCATCTGTGTCAATATTATTTCCTCATTTCCACCCTTTAATCATTTACTTCTTACTATTTTCTTACTGTACCAGTTAGGATCTCTACTATAATATTTAATAGAAGTGGTAATATTGGAACTCCTTCTCTCCCACACTGACTTTTTAAAGAATAATTCTAACTCCATTATTGAGAATGCTATTTGCTGTAGCTTTTTGTTAAATACCTTTTGTGAAAGTGTAAAGAAGTGTCTATTCCAAATAAATTTTTGTTTGTTCATTTTGTTTCCTTTTTGTTAGTAGAATCCACTGTTTTTCTCTTTATATATTTTTCCTTTAAAAAAATATTTATTAAAAAATATAACCAACATACAACATTATATCAGTTTCAGGTGTACACCATTGTTGTTTAATATTTACATACCTAAAGAAACAATCACCATGATAAGCCCGGCAACCATCTGACACCATACCATGCTATCACAATATTATTGAATATATTCCCCATGCTGTATGTTACATTCTCATGACTTATTTGTTTTATACCTGGAAATTTGAACCTCTGATTCTCCTTCAACTTCCCCCCATCTTTTTTAAATGTTAAATTGCAGTTAACATTCAATATTGTTTTATATTAATTTCTGGTGTATAACATTTGTATATTAAGACGTGATCTGCCTAACTAGTCTAGTACTAACCTGGGACTATACATAGTTATTACCATATTATTGACTATATTCCCTATGCTTTACATCCTCATGACTATTTTCTAACTACCAACTTGTGCTTCTTAATCCCTTCAGCTTTTTCACCCTGTCCCCAACTCCCCTCCCATCTATCACCCTGATAAACCTAGTACCCATCTGACACGATACGTAGTTATCACAATATTATTGACTTATATTCCTTATGCTATACCCTACAGCCCCATGACTACTTTGTAACAACCAATTTGTACTTCTTAACCCCTTCCCGTTTTTCACCTTTCCTCTCAACTCCCCTCCCACCTGGCAACCATCAAAATGTTCTCTATATCTATGAATGTGTTTCTGTTTTGTTTGTTTATTTTGTTCTTTAGATTCCACATATAAGTAAAATCACATTGCATCTGACATACTCCACTCAGCAGAGTACCCTCCAGGTCCATCCATGCTGCCACAGATGGCAAGAACCCAATCCTTTCCATGGCTGAGCAATTTGTACAGTGGTACCTCGGTTTTCAAATGTAGTCTGTTCCGGAAGACCGTTAAGAGTTCAGAAACGTTCGAAAACAGCCAACAGCTAGGCCTCAGGATCTTGCACTCAGGGGAAGCCGCGTGACGTGTTCGACTTCTGAGGTGTGTTCGAAAACCAAAGCATTTACTTCCGGGTTTATGGTGTTTGTAAACTGAAATGTTCATCAACAGAGATGTTCGAAAACTGAGGTACTACTGTACTACCTGCTCTTTATTCATTCTTCCATCCATGGACACCCAGGCTGCCTCCACATCTTGGCCATTGTAAACAATAGTGCAATGAACATATGGATGCACACATCCCCTTGAAGTAGCATTTTGGGTTTCTTTAAATAAATATTCAGAAATGGGATTACTGGGTCCTTCTTTGTCTCTCATTGTAGCCTTTGTTTTAAAGTCTATTTTATCTGGTATAAGTATTGCTACCCCAGCTCTTTTTTTTTCCATTGCTATTTTTACAAAATAACTTTTTCCATCCCTTTACTTTTAGTTTGTGTGTGTCTTTTAATCTGAAGTGGGTCTCTTGTAGACAGCATACGTAAGAGTTTTACTTTCTTATCTATTCAGCCACCCTATGTTTTTTATTAAAATATATAATCCATTTACATTTAGAGTAATTTTTGATAGATATGTAGTTATTGCCATTGTATTAGTCATATTTTGTATCTTTTTTTTTAATCTTAAAGAAATGCCTCTAACATTCCTCGTAATACTGGTTTGATAGAGATGAACTCTTTTAGCTTTTGCTTTTCTGGGAAGCTCTTTGTCCTTCGATTTTAAATGATAGCCTTGCTGGGTACAATACTCTTGGTTGTAGATCCTTGCTTTACATCACTTTGAATATTTCCTGCCAATCCCTTCTGGCCTGCAAAATTTCTGTAGAGAAATCAGCTTACAGTCTTATGGGAGTTTCCTTATAAGTTACTAGTTGCCTTTCTCTTGCTGCTTTTAGGATTCTCCCTTTGTCTTCAACCTCTGTCATTTTAATTATGTCTTGGTGAGAGCCTATTTGGGTTCATCTTATTTGGGACTCTTTGCACTTCCTGGGCTTGTATGTCTATTTCCTTCACCAGGTTAGGAAAGTTTTCAGTCATTATTTCTTCAAATAAGTTTTCAATCTCTTGTTTTGTCTCTCCCCACCCTAGTACACTTATGATGCAAATGTTGTTATACTTGATGTTGTCTCGGGTCTCTTAAACTATCCTCATTTTTTAAAAAACTATTCTTTTTTCCTTTTGCTGTTCTGATTGGGTGTTTTCTGCTACTTAGTCTTCCAAATCACTGATTTGATCCTTGCTTTATCTAGTCTGCTGGTGATTCCTTTGTGTGCAAGTTTCATTTCAGTTACTGTATTCTTCACTTCTGACTGGTTATGTTTTCACGGTTTCTATGTCTTTTCTTTTATGCTTGCTATCTCTTTGCTGAAGTTCTCACTAATTTTCTTGAGCATCATTATAACCAGTATTTTAAACTCTGTCTCTTGTAGGTTGCTAGTCTCTAGTTCGTTTAGTTCTTTTTCTGGAGTTTTCTCCTCTTCTTTTATTTAGGATGCATTTCTTTGTTTCCTCATTTTGGCTGCCTCTCTGTGTTTGCTTCTATGTATTAGGTAGACCTGCTACCTAATTAGGTAGTCTTGCCAGGTGGCTTATATAGTAGGTGTCCTGTGGAGCCCAGTGGCACAGTGTCCTTGGTCTTCTGCACTGGGTGGTCCAAGAGAGTCACTTGTGTGACTATAACACAACTCCTGTTATAGTTGAGCCTTGATTGCCATTGGCATATCAATGGGTGGGATTGACCCTCAGGTTGACTGGCTATGAGGATTGGCCACGTTCACAGCTTGTGGGCTGCTGTGTGGGGAGTTTACCCCATAAAATGGGATTCACCCCAACAGGCTCTGGTGCCTGTTGAGACTGCCCTTTAGTTGTGCCACTTGTGGGGCTATTTGGGTGCTGCTCTGCTGTGATCTGAAGCCAATCTCCAAGTATGTTGGTTCTAGGGCCTGTTTGGAAAGGCTCTGGTGCAGGGCCAACTCAGCCACTGCCTGTGCCTGGCCAGGGACTACCTGGTAGGAACTACAAAGTAATCCACAGTTGGTCACTGCCTGTGCATTGGAGAGGCCACACTGTGAACGGAGGATGGCTGCCACCAGCACTGGGTCCAGTATAGCTCCACAAAAAGCCAGGACATTCTGAGTCCTGCTGCCCACTGCTGGCTCTGGTAAGGTTCAGCCACTGATAAAACCTCCCGTAGTATGGAGTTAGGTGTGGTGGGGTCTCAGTGAGTCACTAGGGTGGAGCAAACAGAGCTCACCTGACCAATTCTGATTCAGATTTGACCATGGGCCTGGGGAAGGGCTCAACCCAGGAAAGATGGCAACAGCCTGCTGGCTGCATGGAAGAAAGACCCCACATAGGGAAAATGGGGACTGTCTCTCCAGTTCTAACCCTGCAGCCACACATCTCAGTCTTTTTCTGTATGTCTCTGATGTCCCCTGAGTCATTGTCCCTCTACCTGAGCCCAGCGTGAATGCTTGCAAGTGTGTTTGTGCGGGGCTCTTTAAGAGAACATCTGGGTTTCTCCACAGCCTTCCATCCCACCCAGATGGTCGGAATCCCCACTGTTTTTCAAAGCCAGAAGTTGTGAGGGCTCTTCTTCCCAACAACAGTACTCCTGGCTGGTGAACTTGGTGTAAGGCTGGGGTCCCTTGCTCCTCTATGGGGAACCTCTGTGGCCGAGATATCCCTCCCAATTTTTATCCATCATTCAGAGGTTTGGGGCCAGCCCATTTTGCATCTCCACTCCTCCTACCTGTCTCGACGTGGCTCCTTCTTTATATCCTTTGTTATAAAACTTCTGTTCAGCTAGACTTCAGATGGTTCTCCAGGTTTATTACTCTATAATTGAGTTGTAATTTTGATGTGTTCATGGAATGAAGCAAGCACAGTGTTTATCTACTCCACCATCTTGTATCCCACCAGTAATTATATATATATATATATAATATTCTTTCATGGAATTCACAGATATAGGTACATAATATATGCTGTTAAACAGCAGGAAATCCACAAACACATAACAATAACAAAAATAATTAATAATTTAATAATAAGTTGGTATCACACCAAAGACAAAAGATGTGAAAAACAGTAGGAGAGAATAATCAGACACTTAAAAATGATAGAAGATGAAAGCAATAGGAAAAATTGAAGCCAAAAAATAATGGATAATACGTATAAAATGCTGAGTTGTGTAACCAGAAAAACCGTCTTTCCAGAATAAAAATGAAAGAGAGAGATTTCTAGACAATTTCCATCCACAAACATTCACTCAGAGAACCAGCAGATTTTAAAAAGTTAAACAGAGAATTATCATATGACCCAGCAATTCTATTCCTAGTTATATACCCCATAGAACTGAAAACAGGTGCCCAAACAAATACTTATAAGTGAACATTCATAACAGCACTATTTACAATAGAGAAAAGGTGGAAACAGCCCAAATGTCCATCAATGGACTAATGGGTAATCAAAATGTGTATGTCATATTTATCTCATATATATATATATGAGATTATATATATATATATATATATATATATATATATATATATATATATATATCATCCACAAAAAGGAAATAGTACTGTTATATGCTATAGTGCAAATGAACCTGAAAAACATTATGCCAACTGAAAGAAGCCAGACACAAAAAGGCCATTTATTGTATAATTTCCTTTATATGAAATATCCAGAATACTTAATTTCATAGGGACATGCTAATGTACATTGACACCTTCCAAGCAAGAGACAGAACATGCAGAACTTTGGGGGGTGGCAAGAGGAATTCCAGCTTTACAGAGAGCCTGGGCTGTGATCGTTGTAGTAGCAGCAGTAGCAGTATATTAATAGCTGTTGTTGTTGTAGTACTAGGTGATATGGGTTCAGTCCAGCATCTGGATCTGCCCACCAACAAGTACTCATAGTTCAAAGTTCCCATAAGGTGAAACTACATGGCTAGTCAGCAGCTCTGAGCAGGGGTAAACACTGACAGAAAGGTGGTCTGAGAGAAAAACAGCTGAGAAAAAACCACAGGAGCACGCCCATCTAAACTCTGCTGGGGAGCTCTGAGCATGGGTTATAGATTTCTGATCCCTGCATTCTTTTGTGAACACTCACTTCCCTCCTGTCAGAATAAGTCCTTATTCCAGAGCCCAGCTTCTTTTTTTGCTCCTTTTTGCTCCAGTTCAATTCAACGACTCCTCTTACCTCTTAATTATGGTCATATATATAAACGCTAAGGCACCTATGACCTCAGGTAATTGTGTAGCCACTAAGGTAACTCTAAGATACATGAGCCCCGAACTAACACTCCCTTTGGGGTAATGCATGTTTCTGTGTTTCTTTACGGTTCGGATGCATGCCACAGTACTAATTCACTATGGGCATTGGTACCAGGAAGGGAGGTAGACATGGGATTGACTGATTTTCCTCCTGTTCCCACCTGGAGCCTGCTCCTCAGCTTCCCTCTCTATGGGCTCCCATCACCCTCGGCGCCATCCATCACGGCTGCAGCTCAGCCCGGTGATGTATTACACTAACATATCATTAGTGCAACAGCAGAGCAAGGAGCTTTGATGATGTATTGGGGCCATACATCATCAGAATGAGTCACTCTGATGATGTATAACTCAAAAGATGGTACTATCCAGGGAAATGTGGACATACCATAAATCAGGGACAATGTTAAAGAAGAAAACCCAGGACAGCCTCGAAGGAAAATAAAAGTTCAGGGGTCTCCCGTAGTAGGGGTTGAAAGACAAAACTGGTAAATTCTTAGTGGTTCAGATTGAAGCTTTCTGTTAGTTGTGGCATTCTTAATGACTAAACCAGATCATCAGCATCCCAGGGTGACACTTGGATTTCCTTTCCATCTGGAATTCAGTTTGGCTTCTGCTTTCTTGCAAAGCCCCCTTGTCCTGACAGAGATGCAGAGTCCATCAGATCAAACGCAAAATGCTCCAGGTCTGTGCTCCATCCAGGTCCTCTTGGATTCGTCAAGCATGGAAGGGATTGTGGGGGCTTTTCAGTCTATGATAGTTCGAACTTAGGTTCTCTCAGAAGTTCTCCACCTGCAGCCATTGATTGCTGAAATTCCTTAGATTCATGAAGGGGTGTGATTTTGAAATTAGATTGTAAAAATAGAGCCAGAGGAGCACTTGCTTGGCCGTGGACGTTACAAACTTTTAGAGCATAGCTGAGGATTTCTATTTGTCAACAGGCTACATATTCCTGAAATTTTCTTTCTACAAAATAGCAACAGGAAAGGGAGGAGCCTATGTAATATTTAGTTCAAGGCACAGAAAATTCTCAAATTAGATTTTTATGCTGTCAACTACTCAGCTGGACTAGAAATGCTGACACTTGGCTATGGGACCTCTGCTGAAGTCCCTACCCTCCCGTCCCCCTATCTTCTTCAGCTTTACCCCATCCACAGGGAGATAAATGATAAAGTGTCAGCCTCTCTTCAGTATCTTCAGATTAGGAGAAAGTGAGTGACATTCCCATAGTTAAGAGCATAAAACTCTTTGTAATTTTTTAAACTGGTAGATAAAGAAAGTCTTAAGGAAAGGGAGTTGACAGCCACAGGGCAGAAGGGGGAAGTAAGACCACACGCAAGCACAGTGGGGAGAAAAAAAAAATGACACTTGTGTTTAATGCTTTATTTAATGCTGAACTGTCAGCTTGAGATCTGAAGCCTAAACATACTGATTCTATCCCTCCACCCATCCAAAATAAAATAAAAATCAAAGCCTAGGTGCTTCGGGACTGGAGAATATCAGAACTCAGCACTTGACATATGGGATCCATTACAGGCAAAAAGTCTTCCTCTGGGGTTCCTTCTTCTGGTCTCTACCCACCCTCCCACAGGGAAGGAGACTGTAAGCAAAGGCTCTTCCAGGCAACCCTGGTCATGTTGCTATGACTCATTGTCTTTGTTTATTGCAAACTCTGCTGCGGACACTGTCTTGGAGGGCAAGACAATTGGAGGGCCCTCCGTGGAAGTGCAGGAGAAGGGTCTGAGCTAACTATAAAACACAGTCACCCCTCCTTCCCCTCCAACATAATAATGCATGGTTTTACAAGATAGGACAAGGGGGGCTTCACCACCTGAGCAGCAGTGAAGAAACAAAAGTTTTTAATTTTTTTTTAAATGTTCTCAAATAGCTGTGCCTTCAAAGACTTTTAAAAGTTGAAACAAAACAGATCTTGCCTCTGCTCTTTATTTATTATTTTTGGTGGGGAGAAAGAGGAGGAGAATGAGGGAGTTGATAAAGCCAGCACATTCCTTGGGAGTCATTTATAAAGGAGCAGGCATCAAAAGGGTCCCACAATGCCTTAGGGACCCTCTGGCTGTGGAACGGGATGGCAGTCACCTGCATTTGTGTGCAGGGCTTCTCTCTGCCTGTGCAGAGAAGAGCTGTGGGGCCCAGGGTATCGAGTCCCTGAGGATGTATGTCTAGATACGAAAGCCTGGGGGATGGCTACAGACAATGCTAAGGGATGGTTTGACGGAGCAGTTGGGACCGACGGAGCCATACAACTCAGTGGTCAACATGGGTACAAGAGAGACTAGAATTTTCCAGAGACAATCGTTTTAGCTGTTAGTGCCAGTTGGCTTCACACAAGAGTCACTTGGGTCAAGCTATGTTGTGGTATAGTGATAGACTGACCCCACAGATGATTTGGTCCCCTGGGCAGCTCGGTTCATTCCTGTGCATCCACTCATCAGACCCGCAAGTTTCTGTGCATGTCAACAATAAGAGTAGCAGCAGCAATGGTGGCAACAGGTACCACAGTTACTACACATTTATTTGTATATTAGCACTGTGTGAAGCACTTGACTTACATCTCGCTTAATCGTTATATCTCACTTAATCATCATTAGCTAGAAGGGATAGTTTCCTGCACCCCATTTTTAGATGATGACACTGAGGCTGGCACCATTGTATATCCTTTCTTGGTCACATGGCTAGTAAATGGCACAACAAGATTTCAAGTCAATTTCCTTTGGCTCCTAAGCTTCCACCTGTCAGCGCCATGTGACCTGCAATGCAGGGGCAGACCTACAATATCACCCAATCAGGCTTTGAATCTCTCCCTTGATTCATCCCCTTCTCAAGCTGCCTGTTTTCAGGGACAGCTCAGACTTCCATTCTAGAACCCATAGCCAAAACTTGGCAGAAGAATTATCATATCTCAAAGCCCGTATTATTTTGTGCCTGAATTAAAGAGTGGAGAAATTGTCCTAAAGACCAAAGCCCATTTGCCCAAAGGAACAAAACAAAGGAAGAAAGGAGTTGGGTTCCATGAATCTGCCTAGGGAACTGCTCTTTGCTTGGTGGAGGGTTTAGGGCCTACCACACGCTTGAGTTTTCATCATTGGCTCAGGAACTGGTCTCAAAACTGTGGCCCAGCCCTTCCATAACATGTTCACCCCTTCCCTGCTTTCAGAAAGACCATGTGCCCAGAGTCCAGAGGGCAGCAGAAGTACAAAGAGATAAAACAATTCAACTTTTCCTAAATTATCCGAATCTCCAGAATAAATAATAAAAACACCTTCGCTATGCTGCTTTATGCTTCCCCCTTGCCCCCCGCCAAGTTCAACATAATAATGCATGGTTTTACAAGATAGAAGTGCAAGAACTAATAAAATATATGGTTTAATTAACTAAACTTATGCTGTAGTACACATTAGAAGGCCATGATTTAGCATGCACTCTCATCCCCACGACAGAATAATGCAAACAGCATAATTAAAAGTTGATGAGAAGTATATTTATTGGGCACACAGAAAGAAGAGACACCCAGATTTATGATACATAAAGTAAACCTTTAGTTTACAATATAATTAATATTTAAAACATCGCAGCGTGCATATAATGCAGTCGAAGAGTCCGCCTCCGCGGAAGGATAATTTCTTTGGTGCTGATCTTGGCCCCGTTTAATAGTAAATTATGTTCCTGAGCATATACAAATGTAACATGATCTATTATGATCTAGAGATGATGCTCATTGAGATGTCTGCAGCTGTGATAGATCATGGTTGTGCGTCTCTGAAGACATGGAAGATGGCTGAAGGGCCAATTATTTATCTGTGGCATGAATTCCATGGCTATTAGTCACACACACGGTGACGCAAAATGAGGGTATGCCACTACATTTTAATCAATCCCTGCTCCACAAAACCTCTTGTTAGCACAGAACTGAAGGCGTCAGAAGTTTGCAGGGGAAAAGGAGAGCTTTAGAAAAGCAAGAAGGTTGAGTGAAAGGGACAGCTCGAAGCAGTAGAAAGCGCCCACGGTGGTTCGGATGCTGGTAAAGGAGAATGAGAATTCCCAGCCAGGTTGTACAACAGATTCTGCTCCACCCAGGACTTCCATGAAGGGTCCTGAGAGAGCTGAGTAGTATTTTTCTACAATTCAGTCCACACTGGAGTTCAGTCACTCAGAGATCCTCCTATACAGATTCTATTTCTCCTCTCAGATGCAGCCCTAAATTACCTCTCTGAGAGGCAAATATCTGCCACTATTCATCCCCTTTCCTTTCGTAATTATTTCAGAGGCACTGGTAACGCCATACACTAAAGAGTCTCTAGGAATCTTGTCCCGAATCTCAACCTCAAGGACATTCCAAATAGGCTCACATTTGTTGCATTTAATAATTGTATTTTTCTTTTAAAATAATGTCCTGATGTATAACTAAATGAGTTAACTTCCCTTCCTCTCTTCTAACCTTCCTTCTTTCTTTCCTTCTTTCTTTCCTTCCTTCCTTCCCTTCCTTTCTTCCTTCCTTCCTTCCTTCCTTCCTTCCTTCCTTCCTTCCTTCCTTCCTTCCTTCCCTTTCTTTCTTTCTCCCTTCATATGTTTTTTTTAAACCTGAGGATTGAGCTTAAAAAATACACCTGTATTTTATTTTTACCAAAACAGAAATACTACATACTTAAAGAAAGAAACACAAGATGGCTTTTGTGCATATTCTCTATCCGTCCTGTCTAAATTCCCCAGGCTGATTTGTCTACCTCACTTTAGGGGCTATAAGGAATGTGGACACTTTGACACAATGTTTATTAGACAATTACTCTTTCAGTTATCTGTTTAATCTGCTTGTCCTGTATCTTGGATCACTGCTATGGAGAGCCAGTGAAGGATTTTATGAAGGAATACCTGGCTAAGTCTCTCTAACCAATCTACAGGCGTCGCATGCCGTGGAATAGTTATAAGCATCTTATAGAGAAGGGGCAAAGCATGCTTAGCCACGTGGCAGAATTCCTAGAAGCCTAGATTGCCTGGACTTTGGACTTTGGATCCCATTGCTTCAGCCACATCCTAGTCTGGGCCCTCTCCATCAAGTATCACAACCACAGACACGGAAAAGTCCAGTACAGCATGAGCCACACTTCCTATTCTGACTGTACCCCACACCTGAGGTGGAAACCAGCATGGCTTCCAGAAGGGACTCTTTTGGCTTGAGGCTTGAGGAGAAATTCACTAGAGCCCAACTGACACAAAGTCCCAAAAGGGGGCGCTGTGTCCTGGGCATGAACTTTGAAATCCTGTCTGGGGTGGTTGGGACAGGTGTCCACCCAGCATTCAAAGTGGAGTTTTTATTAGTTTTCAATGGAACCAAAGGAAACATTAACCTACAATCCTATTGTTGTTGGAAATACTCTCAGGGAAAAGGCATGCACAGGAAACACACAAAATAAATTAAGTACAAAGTAGATAAAGAAAATAATATGAGTTCTTCTTCATTATCTGGTTCATTACACTTTTTAGTGCTTATTAAAATCGTTGTTAAATGATTTAATTTTGCTTTGGATAAAAGTGGATGAAGAAGGGAATAAAAGATTAAGGAGATAAACTGCTGAGGTTTCCATTTTGGAACTGGTTACAGAACAAGGATATGATGAGAAAATTAATTTGTAGTTCTCTCTGGGGGAGCAGTCAACACCAGGTACCACAACACATGCCATTTGCCTTATTTTTTGCTTAATTGGCATAGCCTTCTCTGGGGAGAGTGCAGCCTAAGCCAAGTAAGAGGATAAATGATAAATCACCTTTAGTGTGGCTCCTTCTGGGTCACAGATAATTTTTCTGACAGCAATGTCAGGATGCTAATGTATCAGCTAGCGCCTCTGTACCCCAGCACTGAAAGTATAATATCCTTCTTATTATCACACACACACACACACACACACACACACACACACACACGTGCACACAAAAATGCTCCCCAGCGTGGCTTAGTGAAGGTCCCCAGTACTGACCTGGGGACGAAGAGCTCTGAGAGCACACAGAATGTTCTCAGGTAGGACAGAGCAATGTTTGCTTCCAGAACTACTTTTCCATCGCCTTGCAGAGGGCTTCTTTCATCCTGTTCATGGACTTAGTATCTTCTAGTTGCCACAGGTGCTCTGAGATGCACACCTGTGTGTGATCTGGTGGGTCTGTGGTAGTGGTGATTGTCCTGAAGAGGTCTTAGGTTTTCATGACAAATAACATCAGAATGCATTGTCTTTATCAGGTAAAATATAGGGAGCATAACATATGCCTTTAGGACGCCATGATTGAACTCCCATGAATAATCCCAATGGCGGAAATGTTGAGTTTTAAGATAAGTTCATAGAATAGTATTTCAGGAAAGGAGAGACTTTGTGTGCTCCTCAAAATGCAGCATGTAGACCACAGAGGACCCATGTAACTCTCCCGACTACAGTGTGGTTGTCCTGGATTGGCTCCAGATGCTAGAAGGGCCAAGTTTGATCTCATGCAGACTTTCTTCAGAAGTAGAACCTCTCAAGCCTCCAGATCCAGTTTGGTGATCACCAAATGGAAAGGAGCGAGTCTAGGCAAGGACTTAAACATAACTTTGACCTCCTAGCCTTAGTCTACTTTCCAGTCTCACCCCAACTGAGACTACTTTTCATCCTACGTGACACTCATACCAAACTATTTGACTTTTCCTGAATGCACTTTCATTCGTCTACCACCCTTCTGCTCCCTGAGGCAGGGAGAATGCCTCCTTCCCCACGTGTGTGCTTATTTATTATAGCACTCAGCCCAATGAATGAGCACTGCTGATCCATGTAATATCCTTCCTTACCAGGCTGGGAGCTACTTGAGGGCAGGGACCATTGTCTTGTGAATTATTAGATGAACACTGTAGATATCATAGGGCCTGGCACATGGTAGGTGCTCAATAAATACTGAGTGGTTTGAATATAACATGAGAAATCTTACCTCAAAGGAAAGCCGAGGAGATAGGAGATTACACCAATAATTTCAAGGCAAGGTGGAAAGTGCCACGTCCTCTCACAGGGGTGCCTGTCTTACGGTTACGGCAGCTTAGTGGAAGAAAGTACTCAGAAGTGTCATGATACCTTGAAGGGCGTCCCAAAAGGGGCTTCTGTGTCCTGGGCATGAGCTTTGAAATCCTGTCAGGGGTGTTTGGGACAGGTGTCCATCCAGCATTCAAAGTGGCATTTTTACTAGTTTTCAATGGAACTAAAGGAAACATTTACCTACAATCGCCTGTGTGATTCTGAGATGCAGAGACGCTGTCGCCACCGGGATACGACTTGGATCAGAATGGTACAGGGGCAGGTTGGTGAACCCTGCTTAAGGGCTCGTAAATGAACTCCTGGGGTGCAACGGAAAGGTACAATTCTAGGCAAAGACTTAAATGTAACCTTGACCTCCTAGCCTTAGTCTATTTTCCAGTCTCACCCCAACTGAGACCACGGTTTCATCCTAAGTGACATTTTCTGAGTTCTAGAAGTTGATTTTTGACTTTCTTCCCCAAAGCTACCTATGCAACAGTATCAGTCACTCCTGTGACATCAAACTCTTTCCCATCTCTGTCATACTCAGTGGGAAGACATTCAGGAGCCCAGCCATTGAACCAAGCGCCTCCCAGCAGACAAGCATGAGTGCTGGGGCTAACAGTGACTCTTAAGGAGAAAAGGGTGGCCCCTCTGCTGCCTCTGATAATGGAGAGTGCCTCGTCAGACAGTCTGGAGGCTCAGAAAGTCCTTGGCAGTGAGGACTCCACAGTATCCCCACCGGGCATGCGTCCCAGGCTCACTGACTATCCATATTAGGTGCAAGGATGTGCCATGTCCTCTGCGAGAGATAAACGGTGCAGCTATTCTCATCTTTTCTGTTGCCCAGAGTCGTCCACCTCCTGCTCAGTGTGAGGAACATCATTAATCGGACAGACAACAAGGGAGGCAGCTGGCACTGACCAGCCGCAGAGCCAGAGGAAGGGCTGGCCTGGGCGGGTGCCAGGGATGAGCCAAGCAAAATCTTTCCTTTATCCTGATGCTTCCTTCCCAGGAGTCTTTGGTCTCCATTACTAAATCCTCTGCAAACTGCAGTGAGGGCAAAAAGCAAGCCTCTGCCTTTCATAATGGATTTGGGCATAAATGAGGATTGTTCCTAGGTAACTCATCCTGCCCTACTTTCTCCCACCTGCTTTCTAACAAAGTCAACCAGAGAGCAAACAGAGTTGGGCTTTCAAAGCCAGAGATTTAAAACAGTAAAATCCTCCCTTTCACAGTGCCTGTACTTACAAATATGTATTCCGTATTTATACAGCATATTAAAACCCAAAACCTACAGTAATGCAACATTAAAGTCAAAAAATGCAAAAGTGAAGGGTTTATGACATTGTTAGCTTACCCACATTGTGCGTGCTGTATAATGAACCTCACCTGGAAATTCGAGCCATATACCATGCGGCAGAGTTCACCTCACCAGGCAAACCTTAAACCTTTTGAATTTTGTGAATTTCATTATCTCAAATTGCAATATTAATAACTGAAATGTGCAGCCAAGAAAATGCTAATTTTCTGCTTTTCCTTTCATTTTGTTTCTTTCATCTGTTTTCCTCTCTAATTAAAAAAGTGGGGAAGGTAAAGAAATAAAGGGAAAAGGAGGAGAAGAAGCTGATGAAGTGGAAATTCACAATATTAGACAGTTTTATAGAAGGGGAAACTGAGGCCTAGAGGGGGACACCCACAGTAAGTTTCCCACACAAAACTCAGTGCTCTTTGGCTGCATTTCCTTTCCAATTCTTTGATGAGGCCCCAAATGCAAATGCAAATAAAGGAAAGGCAAAAGACAAAATTTCTATGAACAGTTAGAATTACTTTTTTTCCATTTACACTGTCTGGTTTACCATCACTTAGCATAATTCTGATCTCAAGAGGTACAGAGCGGCTTTAAATTACTGGCATTCAAAAAAGACTCATGTTTCAAACAATAAAAGGAATTCATTCTCTCTTTGATTATATAATTTCTAAGGCAAGAACACATTAACTCACAAAATAGCCAGCATGGACAGAGCCCCGGGAGTCACATGTTATAATCAGCAATATCCCTTTGAACCCAATGAGCTGGCACCATTACAGGGACAGTTGCTCCCCATTTCTCATGGAGAAACAGATATAGGGTCGGAGATGGAAAGCCTGTTGACAGCCCTGCCTTTCTCTCCAACAGCTTGTTGAGTGGACAAGCTGGGGTCATCTGGGAAAAAGAACCAGTCCGTGTGATCTCAAGTCAGACTTCTCAATGAATTGGGGAACAGAACTGCCTTGGCACTTGGGGTGCTCACAGAATCAGCAAAATCGGCACAAATGGATTTTTAGGCCAAGAAGTTTGACCATAGAACACTCTTTTCTTTGTTTCTTGGCATCCAAAGACAATACAACTTGGCAAACGCTGGCCCCACTGAAAAAGAGGAGAGAGGAGAGAAAAGCAAAAGCACGCTCACTATCCCAGGAAAAGATGCTCCTGGATGCAAACATCAACTGCTAGAACTTCCTCAACCAAGGGAACTGAGGGAGACTTTTCAATGGAGACGTCACGTCGGGAGGTCACGTTTCTATTTTGTGAAATTGTTTGGACTCTCAGTGAATTATTGTGAAGGCCCTTCTACCTGGGACCTCAGTCTGCAGTTGTTTATGGGGAGAGGTAGGAACTTCGGGGCAGTGGCCCAGCTCCTAACCCCGCCCACAGAACAATGAGAACCAAGTGCTGCTCGTTGCGGGGGTGGAAGGAAGACGGGAATGTCTCCAAGAGGGTTTTGCTTAGGTAGAGACTGCTTTACAAATGACCCTGAAACCCAGTGGGTAGAGTGGAAATAGATTTAATGAGGCAAAAGACGGGGAAAAGAGGAAACACCCAAGGATGGCAGATCAAAGACAGAAACTGGCCCATCAAATAGGAGACGGAAGGAAAGGGGGTTTCCTTCCTCCATCAATCCTGCTCAGACATGGCTTACCCTTTTTCGTTCAGTTTATTGAATCCAAAAGGTACTTACCCCAGCCAAAGGCAGCCTGCTTTCCCTTCTCCCACCTCTTTCCTAAAGTCCCTGCTGTTCTCCTCTTAACAGATGGTTGTACACACGAGCATTTTTTTCTTGCTTCTGATGCTAAACATGATTTACAGGCCTGAGTTATTATTTATCATTATTCATTTTCTGTCAGCAGTGCATTGAAGGTTAATAGAAATGCCAGCATGCTCTCTGATTTACTTAGTAAAATATTTGTTCCAAGGTTTAGGTCATATGATTGGTGTCTGAGTGAGTTTCAGGTTTATGCATTATGAAAAGCAAGATGACTTGACCTTCAGCCACCACCACTAGCACCATATATTACATTAGTGACTGACCTTCAGAGACCTAAGACGCAGTGGATGTATTCAACACATGTTAGCCTCCTCCATATTGCTGGCATTGTATACATACCAGCTGAGTTTACGCAATGTAAGCTGAGCCCTGCAGCCCATCTAATGAATGGGAGGCAGCTGAGATGTAAACTCAGGCTAAACCAGATCCTCCTCTTAAGATAATAAACTGGCTTTGCAGCCCAGCTGCGCTGAAGCTGTGTGTACACATGGGGACTCATCCCTTCGCATTGTCTCCTGGGCTTCTTGCATTTTGATAGAGAGAAGGAGGCAGACAAAAGGACAACTCTGAAAGAAACTGGTCTTGGATGAGCAATCAGTCAGAGCCCCAAGGGGACAGTGGGCTTGGAGGGACCTGCCGTGCTGGTATCATTGTGCTATGGTTGCAGGCTAGCGATGATGGAGGAGGAAGGTAGCAAAGGAGGTACACAAGCCTTGATCTTTAGGATCTTAGGGCCAGGTCGGCAGAAGAGATCTAAATAGCATTACAGTGATACAGAAATAAAAACTACGTCAAAAGCAAACAATGGATAATTATTTCTAAAGGGCCAGTTCTGAGAGTGTAGAGATAATACATTATAGCATAGTGGGTTCAAGGCCTGTGCCTGGATGTAGGATGCATGTGTTTGAGTCCCAGCTCCACTGGGCAAGTTGGCTTAACCTCTTTAAGCCTCAGCTTTTTCATCTTTAAAATGAGGATAATAAGGGTAGCTTCCTCTTGAGGCTGTTGAGAGGGTTAATTGAGGTAATACATGCAGTGGGTCTAGCAAAGGGGATGGTATACTCACTAAGTGTTCATCATTATTGTAAGTTTTGTGAATAGATGGGGAAGAGCTTGCTGAGAACAGCTGGCAAATTTTTGGGTTTGAAAAGGGACTTGATATGGGAGTTAAAAAGGAAAAAGGAATAATGTAGGTTGGTGGAAAAAAATGGGGTCCTGAAAGATCAGGAAGCCTGCTGGCTGCCAGAAACATGTCACAATCCTGGAGCCAGAAATGAAAATTGGAATGTCTGAGAGTCTATCTGGTTGTCTGTTTCCAAACTGTGCTCCTTCGAAGAGGTTATCAATGTCCCTTTATCAGTAGTTCACTAAATATCATTTACTCTCAAATGCAAAGAAATTTCTCTAGGCCCTTAGAATTGTCTCAAACATTGTTTTAAAATTCAGTGATGAGCTGACAAGAAGTCTTCCCAATGACTCTAATCTTGTTTCCCCTCCTGTTGTTGGCACAATCCACTACCTCCTAAACTTCCCAGGTGATACCTGTTATGTCTAAGGTCATTTACCTGGATGTAAGTCACCTGTCCTACCTCAGCTCTTCATTCCAATGGGAGGGGACAGGTATTTTGCTCTTGAAAATATTACCTTTAGTTTTAATACTCCCTCACCCATCCACTTTTGCTGAAAGTGGCATGAACTCTCTTTCCCACATTTATAATACTAGAAGAATAGCCCATTTGGACGAGGGTCAGGAAAGCAACTTAACATCGAATGGAAATCCTCTAACCAGGAGCTAAACCCAAGGCAGTTTTGTTCAGAAAAGCGAACATTGGAAATGGATGCAGCAAGTATCCCTACACCAACCCAGAGGAGAAGTTGATATTATACTTGAAATAAGAAAAAGTATTCCTCACTGGCAACATTTCAGTGAACTAATCCAATCCACAACAAATGGAAGACTGCCCACTGGTCGTTCATTCATCCATTCCTTCTAGATACACAGTTTGCTGGCGGGGGTGGGAGGGTGCAGCAAAGGAGTTCCTACATTCAGGATATTCACGTAGTCTAGTAGCCAAACTCATCCAGGTCAAGGCCATGATACTGGGACTCTGTTTTACATGCTGATCATTTAGAATAGAATTGCACTAGACAAGATCAGAGAGGTCTTTTCCCTTTGCCAGTGAGAATTTTGAAGCTCAGATATGTTGATCTATAACTGATAGTGGCAGAAACCGGCCTTGAACAAAGATCTCCTGGCCTCTGGGGGAGCTCTACGCCCCTCTGCACATTTGCATCTATTCCAAAAAGCTCTTCTCCAAAACTAACCCCAGCAATAAAGTGATGAGTGGGCTCCAGACCGCCAGACCACAGGCCCACTCTCAGGAGAGCCACTTTTCCTCCCCTTGAACAAGGGTGGGGATGCCAAGAAACCCATGGTGTGTCAGAAATGTTGATGGCAAAATATTGCAAGGTAATAACAAAGGCAACCTTCAGAGGAATAAGGAAACAAAGCAATTTAAATCTCATTTAAATAATTTTCCCTTCTTCCCCCTATCTGCACCCTAGACTGTTCAATGAGCCTATCTGAATTCTGAGGGCATGTTCAATCTCCCACAATGGGGGCTGAGTGCTGGAAATGTCCTTTCATTTAATTTCCAGTACTAGCTAAATTATCTATTGCTACGATCTGTGATTGATTTAGTTTTTATTGCTCTTGGCTGAGATAATCTATAAGAACCCAGCTGATTTCCCCTTTTTGGGTTTTAGGCTTTATTACTCTCATTTTAATGACAGATATTAAACACAGGGAATTCTCATCTGTATTTTCTCCAGTAGGCTGAGCTGTATGTTGTATATGAATGTGAAATGATACCAAGAACTCGTTCTTCCAAAGTCTCCTTCTCCGACTTGCTCCATGCAACCATGCCAGGTATCTGGCAATTCTGTAAACGAACACATGTATCTTCAGGCTAATTTCATTATCACGGTACGAAATGCATAGTAAACATCTGATAAATATTTGATAAATAAACAAATGAAAGAAGACTTCATTAACCCTTTGGCCTGTGGATTTTTTCCATGAATCTGCTATTAACCCTCATTTCCAAGTGCTAACTGAGCACCTACTGTGTACAAGAAAATTATGTTTGGTGTAATTCAAAGAAGTATCTGATCTTTCCATAAACTTCCAATTTGTTGATAAAAGCCAAGTGTGTACATAAAAAAAATCAATATTGTAAAACATGAAATGGTAATAAATGAGATTGCAAATTTCTTAAGGGGGTAAAAGAGTGAGATATTCCCTTGAGCTGAGCAAGGAAAGAGGAAAGAAGTAGGATAGATGATGTAAGTTAAATGGAAAAGGGAACCATTGACACTATATTAGGTCTTTTTCAGCTATAAGAGACAGAAACCCAGTTCAAGTCAATTTATTGGCTCAGATGACTAACTGGTTTCCGACACAGCTGGGTTAAGGGTTTATACGACATCATGAGGAATATAAAATGTCTGCCCTCTATAAGACCACAGGAAAAATCGTTCTGTTCTATCTTACATCTACACTCCTTTTTTATAGTTTCCAACTAAATGCTTGCTCTTTACTCTTCAAACTTGGACACAGTTCATTCAGTATTAAAAAATATATAAAATTTCTAAATTTAGTTTTTGAGATGTCTTCTTCCGTCTTGAAAATATATGTTCAAATCAGGCTGAAGTCCAAGAGCAGCAAGCAGCATATAGTCAAGTAAGAAGTTGGCAGATAACTGCTTTGAAAATCCAGAATTCAATTCTGCATTCTATTTATCACTGATAGGTTCAAAAGGGGGCTGTCCTCTTTCTTTACCACACATGAGCTTCATTACTCAATGAAATCCTAGCTCCTGTTCTTGGGTGCTGCTCCTGTTGATATTTTCATTTCTTAATAAACTCAACTGTCCCTAAACTGTCACTCCGGGGTGTCCATTCAGGGAGCTGACTGTGTTAGAAGAGGAGGAAATTTATTTGTGTTTGACTATTATGAAATTATTTACGGGTGGGATAATGAGAAGAAAAATGTTACCATCTAAAAAAATATAATAACCGCACAGAATTGGATTTTTGCCTAGTCAGGAAGCACCGAAAATGTGTAGGTAGTAGTAATGTTTACATTTCATGTAATTATAGGTATACATATTATATCTTAGTCACTACTTATATGTAACATAATTATGTGTAAATATTATTTTATCATATTTTAGATGACACAAAAAGGAAACTTTTCACAATGTTTTTGTTGATATTATTTTCCTTGTATGAAGATGTGACTGATGACAGCCAGCGTACTTATCAAATCTATAGACGACACAAAGCTTTGATGAAGGGATCTATATTCAAATCAATATTGAGAATGCTCTTTCCATTAGTCATCAAAATTCAGAATACATATGACATACAATGTAGGGAAATAAGTTTCAAAATAACAAAAAGGAAATGGAATATTAAGCTCCCCCTGTTCCTACCCTTGCTTTCTATCTTTCCAAAAAAGCAGTGTTAAGTCAGCTGCCAGAAGCCTGAGCTTGTAACAAGCCTAATAATAGAGGCACTTGAATTGCTTCTGATAAGACTAGTGCTTGTTGATTTGAGATAATTAAATGTAACCTGAAATTTTAGAGGTTGCTCTTTGTTTTCTGTTGAAAAACTTGGCTTTTCTCATTTTGAGAAAAGAGGCTTTTTGAGTCTCTGAAATTTCAAAGGACTCTAGTTAAATTGTAACCATTCATTCATTCAACAAATGTTCGCTGAGAGGTTTTCATGTTCCATTCAGGTACAGATACACTGACAAACAAAATTGTTAAAAGTTCCTACCCTTCTTGGGCTTACAATCAAGAGGAAAGAAGTGACTTTGGAGCACAGCAAGAGAAACCTACCTTTACTAGCAGGGGACTTAAGTGGGGGGCCAGACCTGGAAGATGAGGAAAATGAGAAAAGGGGTGGGAGTAGGTTCTGGGGACTTCCTGAATTACAGAGAAAATAAAACAAATAGAGAAGAGTAGTAAATGTCCAGTACTCTACAGCACGGAGTTTTCCAGGCCTGGAATTTTCTACCCGCTTCTACGCATCTCCTGGAACAGCACATCTCCACCAAACAGCATCTCCACCAAACCCGCTTCCTAATCCTCCGAGCAGAGAGAGCCTGAAGTTGGCAGTGAGATTGAAATTCCATCTGTCCCCCAGAAGAGCCCTGGGAGCAAAAAGAGCCCAACAGAAGATTCAGTTGTCTCAGATGAATCTAAAACTCAATCAGAGGACCTAGGTCTGTCATTCAGTTTAAGCAATAAGAAAACCAATAATCATAGTTTACTGTGTGCCCAGTGTTTTATGCATGTTCTGTAGTATCTTCAAGGGGATTTAAAGTCAGACAATGGCCTGGAATTTCACCAGCTATGATTGTTTTTAGCTGTGACTTGAGTAAGAGTGTAAAACATAGTATCTTCTATTAGTATTATTATTACTACTACTCTACAATATTATTTTTACTACTCCCATAACTACTATTGTGATTGATTACCTTGCTGGATGTTATATAATTCACCCTATAATCTTACGAAGTAGGTATTTCTATACCCATTATACCAAGAAAAACAAACAAGAAAGAAAAATATATAAAAGTAAAAGCAAAACTAACTTCTATTAGTTTGTCCAAAGTTGTATAGCAAGGAAGTAGTGGGACTAGGTTATGAATCCAGGTTTGTTTCACTCCAAAACCTATGGCTTATTCAATAACCCATAACACTTACAGGGTGGATAAGAATCTAGCTCCTTTAGAGCTAAGGAAAAGAGAGGAAGAAGAATGGTTGCTTAAGATCCTGAAGACCAGAAACAACTCTTAACAGAATAAGGGGGACCCCAGGGAGGGTGGCTCTGGGATGATCTCAGACACTGTCCAAAAGTACTACCCCAGTCCTGAGGCTGCTTCTGTGTCACATGCTCTTGTTGGCTTAACCACAAATCCTGCCTTGACTCTCCTAGTACAAGCCCACTTTGGCTTGGGATAGATCACTGTTGGACCATCCTCTCAGATCTGCTGTGGGGATGCATATCTCCAGTGGGGCCCAATTGTCCAGGATGTTAACCATTTAAAATATTGTCATAGCTATGTATGGTGTCAGATGGGTAGTAGATTTGGTGGGGTTATCACTTTGTGAAGGGTGTAAATGTCTAATCATTATGTTGTTTTGTACACGTGAAACCAATAAAAAGAATATGACTTAAAAATAAATAAAATATGCGGTCCTACTCTTCCACAAGTCATTGAAATATTCTAGAAATCCTGATTTTTATATGTCCAAAGCACTCTTAAGCTGACTTTTATACCTAGAAATAGTTGCTTATTTTGGGGCTTATTGGGCTTATTTTTTAATTTGCAAAATACAGCTGATGGAGCAGGACCCATCTCCAGTTTTCTCACAGCTGTTTCTGTTGACCTTGTAGAAGAGTTGTCTGCTGCCTGAGTCAGAATAAGAAACTCAATGTCTGACATCCTGAAGAGGGGATTAGTCACCCGAAAGCTCCTCAGAGTAGCCTGAAAATAACAACAAAGAAGCACTTCATATTTATATACCATTTGACATCAGATCCTCACGAACTCCTTGTGAAGAGGGCCAGACGTCTCACAGATGAGAAAGGGAACACACAAAGGAGAGCGCACGGATTTAGTATCTAGTAGGCAGGTGTTTCACCTGAGCTATCTCATTTACCTCTCCCACAACACTGGCGGGTAGAGGTGAGTTATTTTCCCTCATTCATGGGTGAGGAAATTCAGGTAATTGAAATGTATTGCCCAGGGTTAGCACATACACACCTAGAACAAGACTTCCAGCTCTTGTTTATGGGTCCACACTGCCTTTCTTTCCCAGACCAAAAGGCTCCAGGACCCCCTTTCCCAACAACCATCTTCAAGGTAAGCAGGCCCTGTGCCCTCACTATAAAGATGTGAAATGTGGGTAGGCCAGAAAGGCCTCCATGTGTAGGACCTACACCCTATTGAGGAATTCCCATCCAAAAAGCTACAGTGTAGTCTCAACCTGAAGAAAGCCCTTCCCTATATCTGCAGGGTTGGTGTGGGAGCACATGTGAGAACGGATTCACACCACTTTATTGTCAGGCACAGATCTCTCTCTAAGTCTTGAATTCAGAGTACCCAGCATTCCTTATTTAATCATTGCCATCTCTCCCAAGCATAGAAAACTTGGATTTGAGCCTTATTTTTCCTTTGGGGAAATCGATATCCAATGCAGTATCCTATTTGGGACAAATTAACTTTTGTGATCATAAAGAATTTTGCCATTTTATCAAATTCTTCCTACCATCTTGTCTATCATTGTATCAAACTCTTCCTATGGGCTCGATGCTTTAAACATATGTATTTGTTTTATCTTTACAACAACGCTATGAGCTGGGTAGTTGTATTTTCTCTTTTTCAAGAAAGGAAAACTATGGATCTGAGTTACCCAGGGCCCTTAAATAAGTGGCCAGGCTGGGATTCAAACTCAGGTCCTTCTGGTTCTACAGCCTTGCATTTGCAGCAGGCTGGTATCCTTCAGAAGGGGCTCCCTGCAGGAGGTTTCAGCTGCAGCCTAGGTATCATTGAGCTTGTCTTTAGGCACTTGTTCCGTTTCTATTTGGGATGGAGCGTGAGGGACATCCCCACAGCTTCAGCTCTTAGAGGGGTGATTTGGGTTTATAGGACTAGAGTTGAAGTAACCTACCTTCCTAATGCCGACTGTCACTTGCCAAAGGACCAGGAAATATACCTGTGTTATTGCCATAGAACCCAGGTACCAGGGGATTGGGGTATAGAGAGCATTTCCTGTGTCTCTCCTGAAGTGGAAGGGGTGAGGTGCTGTGTAATGCTGGGACTCGCTCCTGCTCCTGGCAGGTGAATGCAAGATATGGGGAGGCTAAAAAGGAACAACAATGGAGCCACAGATAGGGGAGTCATACCACTATATTCTCAACGGCGGCTGGTTGAGACACAAAAGTAAACATCCGCCAGTATCCCAACGAGGGGTCTTCCTGGACTAGTCTCGCTGGCGGCGGGCGAGACACAGGAAGTAGGATCCACACGATCCGCACCACTGGCAACCGTGCTTGCTAACCGCAATCCACCCTCCGCTTCTCTGCCTGCCTGCCTGCCTGCCAGCCAGCGCATCCACCCACCCACCCCTAGCCTAGCCACGGCAGCTATATTAGTGGCTAATGGCTAACTGATTACAACTGATGGCCATCTAATAACTGAGCCAGCACCTTTCCACGTGAGGCCGAGAGCCTGGACACTGCTCTCTGGGGCTCTGTCCCCACATGCAGTCCTCATGGTATTGTTTGTCATGCTCCACTGGCTCCACATTCAAACTTAGGTATGGCACACTGCATGTCCAAGGGGAAGGAGCATGCGTGCAGAACATTGGCCCCATAACCTCAGCCATGTCCCAAGTGGTCAGCAGCACCCATTTAGCACCAATCGTCAAGCACCAGGCGCCCAGTCCAACTCCCCTAAATGCAAAGACCCTTTGTTCTCTTGAAAACTCGTCCTTGTTGGTGAGGTTGCTCTTGTGGTCTTGGGAGGGAGGAAAATGCCGACATCTCCAGTTTTTAATATGGTAAATGTCAGTGTTTATGCCTGTGCAGGCTGGCCTAATTATCCCATGTCCTCTAAAATCTTCCACTGTAATTACCACTCACCGCAGTGACACCTACTGCTAACGGGAGAGCCATCAGCTGCAGGAGCTCAAAGCCAGAGCACACTCAGCAAACTGCAAGCGACACCAACAGCTGTTTCTGGTTTCGAAGCGGTGGGAGCTTCATGAGCCATTTTCCCCGGTCCCTCCGGAGTGAATGCCACCATGGTTGAAAAGTTGGAAATGTTTGTCAGGCCCAGAACAAAGCTGTGAATGAATACTACAATAATTTGCTTTCCACAATCCTCTCAACCAGCCATGGAAGCAACTGATGGGGTTAGAAAGAAAAAAAAAAAAGGCTATTAGCACCAGTGGTATCTGGTATGTCGTTGCTATTATGGGTATAATAGCCTTTGTGTTATCTACATATGTAGTGTAATGCAGAGAGAACGAGCTGAAGAGTTGAGACAGCTCAAGAGAATAGCTTTTAAGCAAAACACTATGCTAAAGAGACTGATAGTCCTCTTTTTAAAAAATGCCCATTAGCACACATGGGCAGTATTGAATCGTGTTTGCAGTGTAGAGGGAATAGTTTGGCCTGGCTTCCATGCTTGCAACTACATAAAGGAGGAGGGGAAGAAGAGGAAGAAGAAGAAGAAAGAGAAGGGGAAAAAAAATCAATACATTCAGTATAGGCAAAGTCACAGCAACCTTTAAAATAATAAGACAAATCCATTTATTTTACAAATGTCTTCATTTCCAAATGCCATTGTTTGGGGCCCTCTGCTGTCATTGTCCATGACATTTTCGAAAACTTGGCTCTTAATCATTTAGGTGGAGCTGGAGTTCTCCAGCAACAGCCAAGAGAAAAGATTATACATTCACCCCACTGCTCTGGCAGGGAAGATCGACTTTAACAGCCTTGTCCTATGGGGTGAAGGAGGGAGGCTGGCGGTGGGGGAAGCGGCTGGGAGAAAGACAAGGCTTAAATATGGACAGAAAAGCTCAGCTGTATTGCTATATACAATGAAAAGTAATTACAGAGAAAAATGAAAGCTGTTTCTTGCTGTTAGCAGGAAGAATAAGAGAATTCTGTACCTTTTTAAAGCTCTGAGTCCATTTTGATGTAATTGGTTCTGGAATTATTTATGACATTAATTGCTGCGCTATCGACTGCCTGTCACTGGCTCTGGCAGTTAGTCCATCTTTCTTAGCAGAGACAGCCTGCTCAGCCCAAACTAGACTGACAAGCTAATTATACCCATCTTCCCCTTCAATGACAAATGCTGCTCATCGGAAACCTTTCTAGAAATAAGCTCTCATTCTTTTCCCTTTTTCCTGAGCCAGACATAACGGATATCTCAAGGTGCAGATCGCAGCTAAAACTCAGCTCACAGGGCTATTAGCTCTGAACATCTCACTTGAGCCAAAAAACCTAAGCATCTTATGTTATCAAACTGTATGTCATTCCCTGATGCTAGTTTTCAGGGATGAGCAGGGGCCCGGCCTGTCAGTCAGACGAGCAGGGCAGAGAGAGCCAAGCAGACTGAATTAGCCAAGCTCTTCTTAACTGTCAACTGCATCTGCCTCAGGTGATGCTGGGGAAACTGGGGAAATGCCTTCTGTGCTTTGCACAGCTGCTGGCAGGCTCATTCTGGGGAGCCTCATTGCAGGGGCCCAACTTAGGGAGGCAAGATGGATAGTTTCCCTGGCCACCTTTTTATTCAAAACCCCCTTTGTGATTTTCTGTGTAAACTTTCTTTGTGTTTAAGGTTTGTTTTGCATGCAAAATGTATCTAAATCCTCAGGATTATTCTTTGTCCAGCTGATGCAAGAACCAAGAACCCTAGGGGAGAAAGATTCCAGTAAAGAACCCCCCAGTCTGCCTGGGAGCACATCTGATGCATGTGCTGGCCTCTTTAGGAGGGAAATGTGCTTGTTATTTTCAGTGAATGATTTCAGTGGGTCAGAGGAAAGGAGTTTTCCTTTATGAAGTTTCTTCCCCATTAGGAGGAAGGAGATAATTGAATAGCTAAACTGTGGACGTTTTACACACACACTCTCTCTCCATATATATTTTTTTCTTCCTGGTAAACTCTTTGGAAAAACCTACATAAAATTAACATGAAACTTTAAAAATTGTTTCCTATAAACCACTGTCTGCCTACAAATTGTGTGGTGCTGAGGGCAGCTTTCTTCGGCCATTTTTGTCACCAAGTGTGCAGAGCTGCTGACACAGGTGAATCGGGAGAAAGGTTATTATGCAAGTCCCCTCCCCATCCCTAGGCGACCGAGGGTTCATTTCTGTGCTTCTTTCTCAGAATTGCCAGGAAAGGATGATATTAGGACTTCCCTAAGGATCTTCAACTGAACCAGTGATCCACACAAGGGCAGAGAGGCCAAAGCTGTGGCCTTGACTCATGGCACGGAGCCTGGTCCCGAACTCAGGAACTGTTGGTTGAATGGACAAATTAACTTCAAGTCAAGATTAGCTTTGAGTTGGTCTGGCGAAAGTGGAAATTGAGGAATGGCGAGGAGATTGGGGAAACATTTAGGGAAAGAGCAACGCCCCGACACTTGGCAAAAAAACCACAGTAGACTTTTGGTCAAGCTGGAGGGGAGGGCTGCCTCCTAGGGACCTCGGCCAGGTGAATTTGACCCACGTGACTATTTCCCGCAGGTGAAAACTTGTCTCCTAGCTGAGAAAATGTTCTTAAAAAAAAAACCAAGTGAACTTGGCAAACAGTTTCTCCAATATGTAGCTTAGACTTTCAAATAAATATTTTACAACGTGACATAGGATGGTTTAAGCTTAGCCCTGATGAAGACAGAAATCATTTAGGATTACAATAAAACCACCAATAGTATCTTACAGTTAGTAAACAGATCATAGACTCCAATGTTCTTTTCCATACATTAAATAATCCCATTTAGCATGGCACAACTACAACTTAAGCTCCAATATGGATGGGGACCCAGGTGTCTTTGGTTATCACTGTATTCTCCTCACTTCAGTAAATATTTCTTAATAAATATTTGTTGAATAAATCAGTAACATCAAATAGTATGCTCAGGCTTAGAAATGTCATATCAGTTTCCCAATGTCAAATGTTTCATAAATGGTGGTGGAGCAGATACATTTAGACACAGGTAGCTCAGAATGTTTTCCAGGCGTACTCATAACTCAGCCTCTTGCCATGCCCAGAGTGGCAGGCAGATTCACCCTCAGCTTCATTGATAAAGGGAGTTTTCAAGTTTAAGAATGGAGAAAGTTTTAGATCATAAAGAAAAATATAGAAAAACGACCACCATGTAAATTGTTTTATAGAAATTAGCTCACAAATCCAAAAGAAAACCAGCCTTCATTATAGCTCTGTTATATTATGGCTTATCATGCTGTATGGATTGGTATTTTAAGGTCAATGAGTAATTTTTTAAAAGTTCATTAAAATGCCAAAGTAATATTTCTCTTTCTTAAATTCCTTTGAATTTTCTGCAAAAAATGACTTTGACCAACATTTAGCAACCGTGCAGATGATAGACATTTGTCTTTCATCTTTAAGAATAATATTATTTAGCACTCTATCCATGACTTCTGGAAATCATCCTCTGGGTGCTTCAGGAATGCCTCGTGCAGCGTAAATCCCATACCCGGACGTACAGCGGTCTTTGGGATGGCAGGGTAACTGGAACGTTTGCATCCAGCCAAGATCAGAAAAGCTGCAGGTACTTAACTCCCTGGAAAGCTCTGTATTCAGTGCTGCCTTCTCTTTTTAATTTCTGAATTTAAGGCCGTAAATGGAGAGAAGAGAAAGACGGGCATCCCCGTTTCCTTTTTGTCGATAAACTTACATCAGCTTGCCCAGCACTCACAGACATTATCTTCACTCGGGACAGGTTGCGGAAGGAGTGGTTTGCTCCTTCCTCACCTTGTCCTTTTAGGTTTCCAATATTTTTGAGACACATGTAGAATTTTTTTTTTCAGGTGAATGCCACAAGAGATCTAACAGAAGATGCATTTTTTTTGACTTCTAATTAATCAAGGTAACATCTCTCTCAACGATTAGACAGTAAAATCAATACCTCAGGCGGCTGCACCGCCAGTTACTTACACACCAATACCTATTATTGGCAAATCGGTGATGTATTTAACCATGTTATACTATATCATTTTATGATATGTGACCGTTGAGGGTGAGCAGAGGGGGCGGTTTTTGCCCCTGGAACCGGTACAGGGTTTTCTTCTCCAGCCTCTCTCTCACACCAGTCTTTCTCTCTCACACCCAAAGCTGGGGTGATGGCTTATTTCCCAAACTCTGGTTGGCATGAAGCCACTCATTCCCCAGAGGGATGCCAGGATCCCAGGCTATGAGAAGCATAGGTGAAGCAAGGATCCTGAATAAAGAGGTGGGACAACAATCATAAGAAATGTGGGTGGGTCAAGAGCTCCTTCCATCAACAGGCAATGGTGGCCTGGAGCAGGAGGCCCTGGCTCCAACTGAGGGGTGGGAATAGGGGAAAAAAGAGAAGGGAAGGAGGGAAGTGAGGTCCCTCTCTGGAAATTGGATCTGAGGTCTAATTGAGAGGGGAATACATTTCTGCGGGATTCTATGTAGGATTTGCGTAAGTGGCACAAGTTTCTCTTTGAGGCAATCTATTGTCTCCTACTGACCCAGAGCTAGAGCCCTGAGTGCATGCTATGTTCCAGAAACTGGCTAGGCACCGAAGACACTGTGTGGCAGACCAAGAAAGCCTATTAGACAAGTGACTCTCCCATGGTCTGTATACATTTTTGTCAAGTCACTCAAGTCCTGCATCACTACTGCTTTTTATTAGGGTACCCTAAGTTTAAATCATCCCAGGTTTTCATCTAAGTTGTAAGCATTCTGTAAGCAAGACTCTTGAAGTCGTGCTGAGTTCTAAGTGACCTGGGGTCTGAAGAAGACCCTCTGACTAAGACAAGGAAGAGGCTGAGGAAGTGACAAGACTGCAGGAGCTGAATAAAGGGACCTACTGGGGCCCCAGGGCACACAGCAGCCAATGTTAACCTTTAGACGGGCACACTCTTCTGATTAATCCTTTTCCAGAAAGCACTCTCTGGCCTTCTCAGGCTGCCCCTTCCACACCCTGGCTGCACGTACTTGAAACTGCCTCTTTTCCACATCACAGTGAGTGATGTGTTTCTTGTCTCTCCCTGAGTGACTGTCAGCCTCCCATGAGACTTGTTCCCTCCATTCCTCCAGGACAGACTCGGTCCAAAGGGGGCATTCTGTCAAGGGTAGTTATTTTGGTGTAGAAATTCAGTTGCAGGCAGCACTCAGCTATAAGGGTCTAGGACACCACAAATTAGACTGACAGCAAAAGCATTAAGAAACACTGGGTTAGTCTCATTTTCTAGAATACCAGCTGCGGGATGGACCACACTTCTATAACTCCTATATTTTAAGCAAGACGGTGGAGATAGTAACAACAACAACATCTATCATTGTTATGAAAATAAGTGTGTGGCACTGTGTGGGTCTCTCCAAGGCTGGTGTTAGTATCCGATCATAGTGATGAGGAAACTGACTCTTGGAGGTCAAAAATACACCCAAGGTCGCACAGCATTTGGAGTTTTGAGTAGGTCTGACTCTAAAACTGTGCTCCTTCCACTATGCTACATTACCTGCCATATAAAACTCTGAAATGGCATTTCTTCCATTTTCCCTGACATATTTTCTCTTTTTCCTCAACGCTTGGTTTCTCTCCCAGACCTCATGATGTTTACAACCTTGTGTTTCTGTCATTGGGAAGCTACACTTAGAAAGTCAACATCTACAGAAAAGTACAATTCGGGCAATACTAGCTTTTCAGGAATGCTACCAGGATCTATTCTTTTGACACCAAGATGGTAACTCAGTGGCTCACAGATGTTACTCTGAAGACTTATATACACAAACCTCCATCAAGTGGGGGAAGAAAGCATGGTGTGTGTGTTGGATACGAACAATAAACTTCTGCTGACACTACCTCTAATTGGAAGACATCAATTAGGTGCTCAAAGTTGTTCCCCAGTAACTTGAACTACGGGCTCAGTGAGAGATCTCTCTTCCATTCCTTGCTTCATATCCAAACAGATAGTAGCTAAGAGTTTATATGGTCTACGAGCTTGGTAAATTTCTCACTGAAATATTTTGTTTAAACATGTTTTTGTGTGGGAGGCTAAATCTGTAATTTGCAGCACAAAGTTGTGTGACATGGTACGAATGCCTCTGGCCCCCGTCTTCAGGTCAGTTCCCTCTTAATGACATTTTCACGGTCTCACCTCATATTGTCTTGAGCTTGATACAGTCTGTCCCATTTGAATAGAACGTCTTGTATCACCCACAGTATGCAGCCCGATGCGTTGCTCATAGGTTTGTGGGAATGAATCAGGGTTTTGATTAATTACCTGGTGTCTTAGCCTTGATGTCAAATCTCACCCTTAATGTATTACCTAGTGAACATGTATTATGGATTGGAAAACCACTCACCCACACAGGAAGTTGTTTGGCTGACATTTAATTTTACCACTTGTCAGCACCATGATATGAGAGATGAGCCATCTTTTGACAAGATGTGCTCTAAATTCTCTTAGAGATTTGTTGGGGGTGCACCAACCTCCGCAGGGCATCTCACGATTGTTCTTCTAGTCCAGCATTCGTGCTTCAAATCCTGTTGGTTTGAGTCCCTTAGTATTAGTCAGCAAAGTCAAAGGTGGCTGTCTTGCATAAAACATGGGCTTCTCAGTTGTGTCTTGGATTCATACTCTCTTCTGGCAGCCCCTTCACTATGGTCTCTTCCTCTGTGGTTCCTGGGGGCTTCAGGTGACCTGTAATACCAGCCTCCCCTTCTCTCGTCCAGACTACACCCAGACCTGCTGCTCTGATCCAACCACCAATGTCAGCCATGTCTGCTTTCTTGCATTAATTTTTTTAGTTTTGCATTGATTCATTCATTCATTTAAGAAATATTGGTTGCGCTCCTTACTTTGTGCCATGCACCCTGCAAAATGCGAGGGATAGAGTGATAATCACGATTGACATGGTCCTTATATTCATAATTGTTAGAGTTTATTTGGGAAGATAGATAGTAATCAAGTGCACACAAATAAATATGTAATTATAAATTGTAATAACTGCTAGGAAGGAAAATAAGAGCGTACTATAAGGAAAACAATGGGATCTACTTGAGATGGGATGGTGGGAGTCAGCCTGTAGATTCACTTCTCATCAAAAGGGCCCATCTCCCCCAACTCCACCTTTGGAGAATGGCCCTTAGCTAAAGAGAGGTGCCCCACCCAAGAAAACACAACCTTCCTGGAGCACTTGCATCCAGTGACTGGTCCACATGGGGATACAAAGGCCCCAGTCCTTGCCTCCGGGCAGGACAGCACTGAAGACTGTCCCAGCTCCAGAGGACTCTGTCGGATTGTGTGTAGCTGCATCCAGTTCAATTTGTGTCTCTACCTAGTCCTGCTCCCCTCACTCCGTGATAGGACTTGGTCCAGAGGGTACTCCCCTATAGACCTGCATGCACGTTTCAGCATCTGAGAGGCTGGTTCACCATGAATCTGACCTATGACGCAGCCCGTCCCATGAGGGGCATTTAGCTGAAGCCAGCAATAGGAAGAATGGAGAGACAGCTCTCTGAGCAGAAGAAACAGCATGTGCAAAAGCCTGAAAGGAGAAGCACTGGGAAGTCAGTGGAGGTCAGAGGTGCTGCTGCACTCAGAGGACCCTCCTCTCACTGATGTCCCAGGGACCCCACAGCATGGCCTGGCCTGGCCCACCCATATGCCTCGCGATCTACTTCCCCACACAATCTGCATAAGTTAGGCCAGTCGGTCCCCTGCCTCTGAAGCTCTGATTGTGTATTTCTTTTAGCCTGCAGTGTCTTCCTCTTCTTTTACTGACTGCCATCCTCATTACTTTGTTTTAAAACTTGACTCCAAGCTTATCATTCAATTCTTTCAACTTCTATAACTTAGTGCTTAATTATTAATGATTCTGCGTTGTTTATTTGGGTGTTTAAGAATGTTTGCTTGTGTAACCCTTACAGCCCTAATGAGACCAAAAGATGGAAAGAATTGGTTGGGAATTTCTACAGAATCCTCTTTTGCCTAGAGAGAGGGCGGAGAGAGAGAGAGATGAAGTAGGGTACCAGTGAAGGTTCTTAGTTCAAGAACAACGGAAACTTATTATTAGAGGCTATTAAGTGACTCATAGACTATCTAGGAGAGCCAGAGAGCCAGGTTTGGAGGCTATTCAGGGGAACACAGCCTTCTTTATCATAGGCTGTGGGGACATCACTGCCACTTGGCCTAGACTTTGCAGCTTACATACAGCCCTGAGTCAGCACATGTCACTAGCGTCTCAGCCACTGCTGTCCCAGGGCATAACTTCCCCCCACACACTCAGAGGACAGTCTGCCTGACGTCCGCTGCGCTGAGTCCCTAGCTTCTCACACCAGGACATCTGATCAGAGGGGCCTAGGTCACATGCCTGTGCCGCCAAAGAAACTGGCAAACCAAGTTTCTGGCATCTACTGTAGTGTGGTGTAAATTCATAGGTGAAAAAGTTGGAAGCTTAGAAAAGGTGTTCAAATGTGATGAAGAGCCCAAAACAATGAGCCATGAGCACCACACATGGATGAGGGTGTGTGAGCTTGAGACAGAGCTTTAATGGCCTCCAGTATCTGGGGTCGTCACCCACCCCTCTCTCCCTCTTCACATCCAATCCCTAAGACAGACGTTTTGATTTACTTCTTAATCGTCTCTTAAAACCTCTGTCTCCCTCACCATCATCTTAATTCAGGGATCGGTAAATTTGGAGGTGCAGGCCAAATACAGTTCACCTCCTGTTTTTGTAAATTAAGTATTGGACCACTGCCACACCCATTCTGTATGATTGTCTGTGGCTATTTTGAGTAGAGTAGTTTTGCTACAGACTATAAGGCTGACAAAGCCTAAAATATTTACTAACTAACCCTTTAAAGAAGAGGTTTCCTGACCCTTGTCCCGTCTAATCAACACCATCTCTTACTGGACTTCTGCAAGAACTTCTTAAAAACAAAAGCAAAAACAATAGAAAAAAACAAAACAAAACAAAAAAACACATTTTGTATCCGTGCCTACAATCTGATGTCGTCCCAGAGTCAGAGTACTCATTGTGAAACATAAATACAATCATGTCGGTCCAAGACAAAATCTTTCAATAAGCTCCCATTATACTTAATATAAAGAACAACATCCTCACAGTGGCAATAGGATCACTCAAAGTATAAGTTGGGTCTACAGCATGATGGGCTGGTGGGACAATATTGAGTGCAAGACACCCTCGGACATGGTAGAGAATGTGACATTTCTTTGAAGACCAAGGATGAGAGGTGATGTTCTGACAAAGTGTGAGATGAGAGGTTGCCCCCAGATACTGGGTACAGGGCGGGGGGAGCTCCCACTTTTCCCAAGTCCCTCACAGAACAAACAGCTGCTATGGATAACACCCCATGAAATGAAGTCAGCCAGCTATAAGAAGGCTGCTTTTGCCGTTCCGTCCGTTTTAAAAAGATACCTTCCTGCCTCTCCCTCCCCCAAACTACCTGTTTGATGTGAAGTCTCTGACTGTAGTTCTGCTTGCTCATGGGGTGCAAGTGACGACTGCCTTACAGCTCAGCATGATCCCATTTACTGCAGGACTTTATAAAGTATTGGTTAATTTCCCAGGTATGTGAACTCCAGCAGGCCCACAATTCAAGTATGCGTAAGGTCCATTCCTGAAAGATAACCTCTGATCTAAGATGAAATATTCTCATAGTAACATTTCAGCAGATTTAGTTTTTCAGTTTGGTTGGTTGGTTCAGGTTTTTATTTATATTGTTTCATTTAACTTCCTAAACATCTATTTTATTTTGGGTAGTATACAATTATCACTTGAACTACGTAATATAAGAGGAAAGTACATTATCAAGCAAATGAATCAATGATTTTATCAATTAACTAATTTGCCAATTTTGTGAGTATATTTTACTGGTCCCTTTTGAGGACCAGTAACAGACTTACAATGTCTCAAAGATTATTAGTAAATTCTAATAATTGCAATAATAATGTTTTATTTTATAAAACCTCCAACTGTTACCACAGGGCAACTAGATATTCTTCCTTTTAGGCTAACCACTCTATTTTTTATTATTATTATTTTTTTACCACTCTATTATTTTTAACACTCTTCCCAGGAATGACTGAAGATATTATTGCTTTGTGCTAACATTAAGGTATTTTCTCCTGCTTCAAACACGTAATGAGTACTCCTGGGTATCTATCATCTATCTATCTATCTATCTATCTATCTATCTATCTATCTATCTATCTATCTAATCTTTCATCATCTATCTACCTACTTTTTGAGGTAGAATAGTGGACACCAAAATTGGTTCTAGGCCTATATGAGGACTATAGGACTATATTGTTACCTACTGGCATGGTGACAACAGTCATATTATTCCTTTATTTTTGAAAATTTAAAATAAAATTTGTTTTATCCATCATGGCCTATTCCAGTCACTGCCCCTCCAAGGTAACGACTATGAAGAGAGCTGACACATTGTGTCTCTTCTCCTGTTCTTATGAGGACACCATTTATATTGGATTAGAGCTCACTCAACACATTTTTTTTTGTTTGAGAGATACCTAATAGTATGTTTTAAAGCTCTGTAGATAGTTGCATACCTAAATAAGATCGTTGCGTCCATGTTAATATTCTCTTCGGGGTTGCAGACTGTATTGATATTGTCTGGACTCAATATCAAAGGATACAGGAAGGGAAATAATTGTAAACTCACGGCTAGTTCAGTGGTATTTTGAATGCTGGTCTTCTACCACAGTCTACCTGTTAGCATTACTGAAATAGCTCCTAGGGTTTACAGCTGCATTCAATGGGAGAGAAATGGTGGAGTGTATTTATGTCAGATGACTTGGAACTGGTACCTGTATATATAGACTTTCTATTGTTTTCCTTTTTCTTCTTTAGAGAGTCTATTTCTCTGTTGATATTCCCTATCTGTCCACTTATCAATACACATTTTCCTTTAACACCTTGAACATATTTCATTTTGACCATATTTATAATAGCCACATTGATACCTCTGTGTGCTAAGTCCACGTATGGGCCCACTTGGAGTCACTTTCTATTGTCTATTTTTTTCTCCATATGGGGTCATACCTTCCTCTTTATTTGCATGTCTAATAATCTTGCTTACCAGCAGGATATTGTAGATAAAACATTGAGATGAAAGTCTGAAATTTATTTTATTATCGTCTAGTCCCTTTTGTTTGAGTTTTGTATTTCATATGTGCAGCCCGAGAGTATCAGTGATTTACCTTGTTTTGTTGTAATTTTATTTTGTCCTAGAATGCAGTTAACTTACCTGACCACAGTTTGCAAAGTTTCCTTCCCCCTATTCCCCCAGAGTATGATTTTCATGATTGGTCTCGCCCTACCTTTTCATGTTACTATTTCTATAAGTTAGCCTATTTTTTACCCTTGCACAGTATAACATTGCTTTAATTACTGGTTTTATTTTTAAAAAAACTGTATCATTAAGCTTTGTTTTCTTGTTCAAGAATCTCTTGGTTCTTCTTGCCCTTTCCATTCCATATAATAATCGGAACAAGGTTTTTAATTCCAATGAGAAGAGGAGCTTATGGGATTTTATTGGGATTATGTTAAATTGATAGATCAATTTGGAAAGAACTGACATTTTTACAATACTACATCTTACAAAACATGCATAGGGTATATCCATCCCTCTCTTCATTTACACCTATTTAAATTTCTCTCAATATTTCTTTGTACTTTTGTGTGTAGAGAACTTGCATACCACTCATATTTATTCTTCAACATTTGATGTTTTATAATGCTGTTTTAAATGTTATTTTTTAAATTTCATTTTTCTGAATGCTTGTTGCTGGTTATAGTAATATAATTTATATTTATTATCGAGTTTGGTTCTTATATTCTTGCAAAATTCACTTACTAATACTAACCTTTCTCTTTTTTTTGGTGAAGATGTTTTTTGAATTTTCTACAAAAACATCATATGCAAATAATACAATATTATTTTTTAATTTCCACACTTATACATTTTATCTCATTTACTTCTCTTATTCAATTAGCTAAAGCTTTGCTTACAGGGCTAAATAGCAGTAGTGATAGCTACCATCTGAGTGGATAAGTTTTCAACATTTGACCATAAATGAAAATTATGTTAGCTGTAAATTTTTGTTAGATACTTTAATTAAGGAATTTCCCTTCCAGTTATTGTATTGATTTTTGAATGTTGAATCAAACTTGCATTTCTTGCATAAACCCAACTTGGTTGTGATATGTTTCTTTATATCTTAAGATTTCATTTACTAATGTTCTGTTTAGATTTGCATCTTCCTTATTAGTGAGACTGACCTGCAATTTTCCTTTCTTGTAATGTCCTTGTTATGTGTTTGTGTCAAGAGTATGCTTGACACATAAAATAAGTTGGGAACCATACCCACTTTTTCTCTTCTCTTGAAAAGGTCATGTAAAACTGTTATAGATTCAATTATCCACGTGAATTGGAAGAATTCACCATTGAAGCCATCTGGGATTAAAGATTTCACTAGGAGGTTTTAATTATAAATTCAATTTTTTAATTAGATATGTGAATAATCAGGTTTTCTCTTTACTCTTGTGTCAGTTTTAGTGAGTTGCTTTTTTTAAAAAAAATTTTTTTTGAATGTTTCATCTAGTTTTACAAATTTTTTGGGTTAAGTTGTTCATGATACCCTCCTTCTCTCGACAGGATCTGCATTTTTATCCACTCATTCATTCTTGATATTTGTAATTTGTGCCTTTTCTCTTTTTTCTTCATCAATCTTCCTAGGGGTTTATCAAGAAAAAGAGAAAACACATAATTTACAAATATGGAATAAACAATGAATGACTAATATAGCTCTGAATATTAATGTGCATATCTTTATATGGACACATGCACATATTTTCATTTCTCTTGGGTAGATTACTAGGAGTAGAAATACTGGATCATATAGTAAATTTGCCTTCAAATTTTTAAGAAACTGCCAAACTGTTTTCCAAAGTTTCTGTACTATTTTATCCTCTCATTAGCAATGCATAAGTGTTCAAGTTTCTCCATCTTCTCACAGATACTTGATGTAGTCTTTCTTTTTGACTATAATCATTCTAGTGGGTGCGTAGAGATACCTCATTGTGATTTTATTTGCATTTCTCTAATAATTAATGATGTTAAGCACCGTTTTTGGTGCTTCTTAGCCATTTTTATGTATTCTCTGATAAAATGACTATTCCAATATTTTACCTTTTAAATTACGTTTGCCTTATTATTGAGTTGTAGGAGTTATTTACATATTCTAAATATGTGGCATTAAAAATCCAGGCTGTTTCCAGTTTGCCCTGAATTTTATTATCCTCTAGTCCCTTTTGTTTGAGTCTTGTATTTCATATGTGCAGCCCGAGGGTAAGGCAGGAGTGTGAGAAGAGCTGAGAGGCTCTGTTTCCACTGAGCACGTGTACAGACTCAGCCATGAATATGCTTGTCCCAATCAGGCCTGTAAACTCAGGCTACTCAAGTGGAGCCATTGGCCTTTCCACTTGTTTGTCTCAGAGAAGTTGCTTCCACTGAACGTGGGTGTTACCTGTTGTCCCAATTAGAGTGAGTCACCTTCAACTTTTTCAGAGAAGCTTTTGGTCCTAATGGCCTGCCACACCTTGGCAGAACCTCCATGTCACCTGTTGGAGGAGGAGGTAATGGGGAACACCCCAGTCCTAGGCCTGAATGTTATAGACACCCATTGTTCTTACCCTGATTTCAGCAGTTTATCATAAACTATTATATGACTATGGTCGAATTCCAGAGTGATGACATGATTATTTTTGGTCCATTTTGTCTAGCTGTAGTGTGACTTCTTGGTGAGAGGATTTGTTGATCTCACTCGGCCATAGCCCAAAAGTCCTGACCTTAATATCGCTAACTTATACTTTCTTCTTTTTAATATATGCACTTAATTCTACATATTTCCTTCTAAGAACAGCTCAAACTGCATTGCATAAGTTTTGATATGTTTTATTTCATAATAATTCCGTGAGGAATATTTTTAAGTTTCCATTTTGATTATTTGACTCATGGGTCATTTATAACTGTAGTGCTTATATACTATATAAATTATGGGGAGTTTTTAGTAATCTTTCATTATTGATTCCTGCTATCATTAAACCATTTTCAAGTAACATACTCTAAATCAGTCATGATTCCGTCCCCAAAGGGCATTTGGCAATATCTGGAGACATTTGTTGTTGCCATAAGTGTGGGAGGGGAGCTGACACTGGCATCCAATGGATAGAAGCCAAAGATACTGTTAAGTATCTAAAAACGCATAGGCAGCTTCTCACAACAAAAAATTATCTAGCCCAAAATGCCAATAGTGTCAAGGAGGAGAAACCCTGAATTTTGCTGAGACTCACAAAGTCTATCTTGTCATAAATTCTGGTAAATATTCCATTTCTACTCAAACAGAATGTGATTTTGTCACTCTTTGATTCAGTGTTCTCTATGAGATTTATGTTTGTTAATTATGTTGTGAATGGGTTATATATTCTTAATAATTTTTTTTGTGTGCTTGTTCTACCAGTTACTAAGAGAGGTATGTTAATTACTCCCATTTTATTCATGGGTTTATTTACTTATCTTTTTAGTTTTTTATATTACTGCTTGATATATTTTGAAGTAATTTTTTAGGTTCACATATACATTTTTCTATCTTCCAGGCTAATACACATTTTGTCATTATGAAATTATCTTTAGCAAAGTTTCATGCCTTATCTGATATTACACTAAGTTTCTTATGGTTAGTGTTTCCATACCTTTTTTCCACCCTTTCATTTTCAAGCTCTTTACAAGTTTCTTAAATTGCCTCTTGTACTTGCCTTATTAAACATCTATTTCTGAATTTAAAATTTTCAGTAAAATAGGAATGGATTGTTAATGTAGAACTTAAATTTATAAATTAACAAAGATATCAAATACATAGAAATAAATCTAACAAAAGAAATGGAATAATTTTACAAGGCAAACTATAATATTTTTGAGGAATATTTTAAATAAATTGAATGATATACATCATCTGAGATCAGAGGACTTAATATTTTAAACATGTAATTTCTTCCCAAAATAAGTCTATATAATCCTAACAAAAATCCTAGCAGGTTGTTTTCTGTGGCAATTGGTAAGTTGATTTAAAAATTTACATGGAATTCCAAAGGAATAAGAATAGAAAAGATGATCTTAAAAAAATGAACAGAATTAGAAAATTTGCTCTAATGCATACCAAGTTTTTGTACAGGTAAATTAGTTAAGACAATTAGGTCTTGTTGAAGGAGAAATAAACTGATGGAACACAATAAAGTGTCCAAGGACAGGCCCGCAAATATATAAATACTTCATTTGTGGCAAAGACGACATAGCAGAATGATCTTTTTAATAAATGGTGATATTTGTGTGTTACAACAAAGCAAACTTGGTTACTACCTTATACCACAGAAATAGTGAATTCTCAAGGTGGATTGTAGATCTCAATATGAAAGGTGAAATATTACAGTGTCTAGAAGATAACAACATAAAAGACTATGTTTATAAAGTTGATGCAGCAAAGATGTTTTAAATGGGAAAGAAGGAAAGGATTAAAAAATTAGATTATATAAAGTTAAGTATATTTGCTCATCAACCCAGTAGAAAAGTGGGCAAAGGATAGGGGATAAATCATAAAAGCTGAAATATATATCACTAAACATTTGAAAATATGCTCAGTCTCACTGCTAATCAGTTCTCAAGAACATATAAAATAAAGCAATATATTAAGATGCCATTTAATGTTTATTTAATTGGAAATATGAAAAAGTATGACAACACAAAATGCTTATGAGTTTGTAAATTATTTGGGTATGATATAGTCTTGCTGGTGGTATAAAATGTCCCTAGATATTTGAAATGTCAAATGAAGTTAAAGACACACAGCCCACACACGGCCCAGAATCTACCATGAATCTATATCATAAAGAAATCCTCACATATGTCCAAGACTATAAATGAACAAGAATATTTGCTACAGCGTTACTTTCCATAGTGAAAAATTAGAAACAAACTAAATATCCATCAATTGGGGAAACCCGAAAATTATTGAACTACATGTATTGACATTGACAAATCTTGCAAAGGTAATGCTGGATGGAAAAAGCAAGTGTAGAATATGAGTTCAGTTTGATAGCATTTAAATGAATCTGAAACAGTCTGCAAAATATTATACTATATATTTCTTGGATTCATACATATGTAAGAATGCCATAAAAGCATATATGGGAATATATTTTGTGATAAAATATACAGACAACTAAATAATGATTGAGAATGGAAAAAAAGGAAAAAGGGATGTATGATTTCTATAATAGATAATGGACTATGTCTATTAACATTGTGGGGAAAAAAAACAAGACTTATGAATGTAACCAGGAGTGAAGTTGTTATTCAAGTAGAGGAGCAATGTGAAGACATTTTCACACGTGACAGAACTTGAGCATCTAGCACCCTTTATTCCTTTTTATCTCTTTTTTGGGGGTGGGGTGGGAATGAAAGCACTCAATGATGAAATCTGGCCTAATGAAAAAGAATGGCAACTATGTAGTAAAAAGAGCATGCAGTATTTAATGTCAGAAGCCATATCTAAATGTGTAAATCTTGCTGATAAGATAAAAGTATGATCTTGGCATGCAAAGAACTCGGAGGGTGCAGCACTGAAGTTCTTTCTTGAGAAAAGGACTCCATGATCAAATCTAACCAAGCAGGAAGAATTAGAACAAAACACACAGAAATGGAGAAGTGCCACCGAAATCACTGGTGGTGAGCAGTAAATTAATTCAAATAGAAAACTAAGATAATTATGATTACAAAACGTAAATGTAATTCTTGGCAAGGAAATTTGGAAGATGGGGGTATGGGTTTTGACAAGAAGTACAAAAGGACTACTTACTTGTCTCCCTTAGCGTGAACTCAATCACTACTGATTAAGATTGAAGTGAGATTTCAAAAAGTATACAATACTGCCATAATCTCTTAAAGTTGGAAGTTCATTTTTTTTTAACCTTAGGTAATGTAGACATTTATATATTTTGTGGGAAAGAAACAGCTGAAGTTAAGCAATTCCCTTATTTTTCATTGTTTTTCTTTTTTCCTATTAAAATCAAATCACATTTAATGTTTTCATTTAAGTAAAATGGATAGCATAATCCTGTTTTAGTAAGGTTTGTTTTTAATCCATCCATCCATTCATCCATCCATCCACGTGCATCAAGAACAATCTAGGAGAATGTTATCTAATTTTATGAACTATTTATGGGCAGTATGATTTTAGATATTATTTTTAATTTGTTGCTTTGGTTGTGTTTTTCTTTCTTCTTTCTTCTTTGCCATATTGTTTGAAAAGTTCATAAGGAACATGCATAATTAAAGAAACAAACTGTAAAATCATTGTTTCAAAACTCAAAATGGGGGAGCAGAATGAGGAGGTTTTGTGTAGGAAAACTGACAGTTCTGGATCAAAGACTATGGGGATCAAAGGCAGAGGAAAATTTAGAATCCTGCTGAGATTTTGCGGCTGTGCCACAGGGAGAATGAGAGAACCACAAACAGGATAGGGAACCCAGCAGAGAGCACAACTGATGGGAGAAACAGATTCTTCAGCCTAGAATATACGACTTTCAGGAGTTATAAGTATAGACATGCAAGGTTAGAGGCTGGAAGAGAGAACCGGTTAGGAAGACATGTTTAGGAGTAAACGCTGAGGAAATGTGAGTGGAGTCATGGAAAGGAGTGAGATTCCGGGAGTGGTGTGTGCATGGGTGGGGAGGGCCTCTGTGGGTCCTGACATGAGTTGACACCACGATTGCTTTCAGGCAGGACCCATGAAAGGAGATAAGCCGTTAACAGGGTCGTCTCCAATCACCAAGCACAAAACCAGAGCAGAAAGCAGCTGAAGGTAAGATGGACCAGCAGCACAGGTTGTTCAGCCTTACCTTGACACTCCACAGTGCAGGTTGCCATTACAGCATTTACTCTGGGCCCCTGCCATTCTCAGATTTCAGGCTCTCCTTGGGTCAATGTGACTCCGGAATTCTCTTTCCACTTTAGCATTGATGGTTGGCATTTGGAGAGGGAGACAGTCACGCCACAGTTGATTTATCACCCTGCCTGAGGCGCCAAAAAATTTTCAGACTCGGAGCCTATATGTGCCACTGACTTTTTATCAAATATTTTTTTGTTGGATTTTTAAAATGAATGCATTTATAAAGTCCTTAGGTTACTGGATAATGCTTAACTATAAGCCAATGTCTTGCATTAAGAACTATTAAATAAATACATTCCCTATTAAGTGGGCTGGAAGGCCAGGCTAAAGATGACACACACATCTGCTGTCATCCATCATGCCTTAATGCCAGTTAACCATCACCTACTGGCTGCCGTTAACCAAGCCGGGCTTTCCCACCAGGTGATCTTGGTTACCACCTGTTACTTGGGCTGGGTGAGAGGCCTAGCTATGGATTTTTATTTAGCAGAAATATTTGACTTTGGCAGATTGTTAAGAGAAATAATATTTCAAAATAATGTCACGGAGCAATATTTATGAAACTATTTGCACAGTGTAACTGAGAAGCTAGCTCTCCTTGCCCATTATAAATCACTCTCCAGCCGGTCAGAAGAGGTTTGCCAAATATTTAGGTACTGCAAGGATCTGCTGCAGAGATCATTATATTAAAGGAATTAGAGTCATCAGAAGGCACTAGTGTAGGAAAATGCTGGCAGCCCAAAAATGAAATGCAGAAATGTGAACAAGAACTGGAAGACCGAAACCCTTGACTTGGAGGGCAATGCAGAGAACAAAAGGAGAGTGAGAAAACCCACGCCAAACCAGTGAGAACCGCCCTGCCGCCCCCTCCACCTTCCCCTGCTGGAGCACACCCATTCGGGTGGCTGATCCTATGGTATTACGGCTCGGCACCATCACTGGGTCAGGAAAGGATGTTTTTAAGTTTTCTGAACACTTCCCACTGGCTCTGTCCATTTGTCGTTACCATCTAGAATCGGGGCATGACAAGGATTGGAACTGCCATACATCAAACTCTGCATGTCCTGGAGCCGGCCTCGACGGCTCTGTCACTGTCACGTCCAGCTCCATCACTCCTGGACGCTCAGTGCCTGCGCCCATGACACCTGTCAGAAACTTTCAAGTGTCTGCTCATTTCTTCATCACGATTGCTTGCCCAGCCTGGACAAGGAAGGCATGACATTTGGGGTGAGGGAGAAATGAGCCAAGCCTTCCACTTTCTGCCTCCTGCATATGTCAGTTTGGGTTTTCTCTCAACATATCAAAGTTTTGACCCAGTCGCCTTGCTATTTAGGAGCGCATGCGGTGGCAACCAGGTTTGAAAACAGTGTGGGAGAGAGAACTTGGGCGGACGTCCTTAGAAAATGATGCATTGTGAGAACGTTAAACCAAAGAGGCAGCGTGTGAGGCTATCTTTGCCCTTTGGAAATGTGCTGCTGTGAGAGATGGGTGGATGCGCTCAAGTCATCTGCACACACGCATTCCTGTGCATTTCGTTTTTTTCTCTTTCCATTCAAGTGGAATAATTTGGCTTACGAGACATCCAAATTAGCAGGTTTTCTTGGTGGAAGGCTCTAGTTGTCTATTGTTTTACTTTTTCTTCTTCTTAATAATGCTTACATTTTAATAAAGGATGGAGGGGTAAAAATACAGTCTTACTTAAAGCCAATCCTGCACAATGTTGCAAGCTCTTACGGTCGCAGGTCTGTAATTCAAGTGTAATTATCATAATTTGGACAAATATGTAAATGAGGAAGTGCTGCTTCCCGTCCATCCACATTTTTTTCTCAGTGGTTTTAACATATGCAGGGGAGCATGTCAACAGTACCAGAGTTCTCTTGCCCGTCTTTTACCGGGACAAAATGAGTGTTTTGGTTTTTCTCAGTCCGTCTGAGCTATTATAACACTCCCAACGTGTGAAAGAGTAAAACTGTGTCATTCTATTGATTCATCTCCCATCAGTTTTCAGTGTGCTTAAACTCTCGCTCTTGCCATCAAAATGTCGCCCAAATCTGGTGTGCTGCTTTTTATTTTATTTTACTTTATTTTATCCCCCACAATAAATAATTCTCTTCCATTTACATCAGAAGATGTGCCTTCTCAAAGCAGGGCATTCAGTTGGGGCTGATGGGGCTGGCTTTTTGTGGGGTAGCACCTTCTCAACTGTCCCCAAGGCCTAGTGATTGCTGCTGAGCTGTCCTGTGGGGTCTGTGCAAAGAAGTGCAGAAGAAGACGTGAAGGCTTTGGGGTCAGACATGGTGGTTGGCCCCAGGTCTGCCCCAGCTCTCTTCTGAGCCTGGGCCTAATGACCACCCTTTTGTCTTCTATCCCTGGATATAGAAAGGGATGATAGAATCATGATTTGCCTTGCTCATGAGAACTTCTGAGGCCCACATGAGATAAAGGTTATGAAATTATTTTGAAAATAATAGAAGTCACATTAGTACAGAAAAGAGGGAGTGTTTGGATAGTAGTACAAATGGACCCAGGAGCCATGCTTGTATGGTGGTGCTGACTAAATTCTGGAAAGCCAAGGAGTAGAGACACACAACTCAAGTAGGCAGACTGTAGAAGATGTTCTGCATACTTGAACTATTCTAGGTTGGAACAGCAGGTTGCAAAAGTATCCAGGTAACTTGCACAAAATAGGAGAACTACCCAGAAATGAAAATATAACAAGACGACTACAGGAGTAATAGAGAAAGTAGGGGAGACTTTCCAGGCTTTCTCTAGAGGGTAAAAGGGAAACTGGGAGAGGAAAGGAGGATAAACCCATAACTCTAAAAGGCCCCTAGGGGCTGGGCAGAGGAGCATGTCAACAGCAATAGTTGTCTTTGCAGGGCAGCCGTTGGCTCCTCTTGGCTCATACCAAGGGCAGCACAGCTTGGAGGCCCAGGGAATTCAGGGGGAGGAAAGCAAACCCATGGGGCAGACACCTCCCTCCATGTCCAGGTATCTAACATCAAGTAACACTGGCTCTTACAGAGTGCAAGATTCCAAGGATGGGGAAGGATATGCTGAGAAGGATGGGGGCAGTTCCCAGGCTGACATCTGGGCCATCAGCCCCTCAGACAAAAATTTGCAAGGCCTTGGACAAATGGGCATGGCCACAGGGCCTTGTGTGTGGACAGGCAGGTCACCACAAAAGAGGTCCTTGAACCCACACAAGCCAGCCTCATCCTGCAGCTGGCTAGGGTAACAGGACTCAGTGCCTGTTTGTGAATGCAAGGAGATGAGCAGAAACCATTCTCTCCCTTGCTCAGTATTCCTTTCTGGTCCAGAGAATGGAGAAGGTCACTCTTCAGAAGTAGTGCCTCTAGCCACCCCAAGGGAGGAGTGAATCTGATGTGGGAAATTGGGCTCCAGTCTTGGCATGTGCTGTTCTGCCCCTCTGGGCTCTCTCTGTATGCTGCTTGTCTGCCTGCCTACAGGACATTGATTTTACATTGTGTTGAGTTTGCCAGGAAGTAGGTAAGCCCACAGGAGCAGAGCACCTCCACCGTGCAACAGGCAAACAGACTATACCATCTCAGCCGATGCCATTCCACATACTTGAATTTAATTTTATCAACAATAAAGATGATATTTGGATCTCTATCTGACTCCCATGTCTATTTGTCATTGCTTTTGATTCCTGGAGGAAAGGGTTATTGGAAATCTTAATTGGAGATTCTTGCTGGTAAATCAAATGGGTCCTCTCTCTAGCAACCTCTGAGGGAAGTTGGAGAACAATGACATCATAAATAGAACTGTGATTAAGAGTGATCACAGCTAAACTCTCAGAGGCAATGCACGATTATAAACTGTGTGTTGACCTTCTAATAATTCCCCCCATAATCCTCGTAGGGACTGTGCTATATTGGAAACGACTTGTGTTAGAGGTAGATTATGGCAACATCTAAAAGTAAAATTTAGTAAGTGTAATTGTGAAGCTGTGAACTTAGTTCTAAAAAGCAAACTTGACAAATATACAATAAGAGAGTACAGCTAAACCTAAAGGGAGACACACTAAATATAAATAAAATTAGGGTTTACCCGTAACCTCAATGATTACAAATATGAATGCCAATCAGAACTTCTAATGCAGAGATTAGAGTCCCATCCTATTCTGCCCTGGTGGAACCACTCCTAGAATTTTAAGGTCAGGTTGAATGTGACATTGAGTAGGACATAGGGAAAGCTGGCAGGCCCACAGGAGACAAAGCAGGACGGTGAGGCGAAGGGCCCATGGGAATTGAAGAAGTGGATATTCTAGCTCCGGGAAAAAAGAGGCACAGGAGGCGGCGTGATGGCCATGTTTAGATACCCATGAAAGAGGATGCTAGCTTTGTGTCTGTAAGAGGACAAAATGGTGACTAGTAGGAAGAGTGTCCTAACAATTAGATCTAATTGGAATGGAATGCCCCCTATCCAGTGACTTCGTAGTTATCAGAGTATAGTGAACACAGAATTCACACGTTAGGTAAAGAGCTGAACGGGGTGAAGTATTATGTAGGCATCCAGGTCTGATATGCTGTCATTCTGGAAACTACTCATGTAACACGTAGCGCAGACGTGCATTGTCATAACTCTTTAATTCTGAATGTGGATTCTCTTCTCCTCCTTCCTTCCCCAGGGTGGCTAACTTACTGCCTTACACTTGAACGTAAATGTTTCCTGAATAAGTGAATTGTAGCCCCTCAAATACTGTGGATGTTAGTGATAAGAGACTCAATAATATTTGCCTCGTGGATTAATGAACAAAGTATGTTAAGTGTTAGCAGAGTTTCTTTCCTCTTTCTCATACTATTTATTAACACAAGCAATTCTTCCTAATTTGGTAATAGTTCTCTTCAATATTCTTTACGTGAGAGTGGAACACAAGGTGCTGAACCGCCTCGAGACATCTGAAGTCTGAAAAAGAGAAATACAGTTTACATTTTACAAAGGATGCTCCCATCCATTATTTCTCTATAGTCTTCAAAATAACACTCTAAGGTTAACATTTTCCAAATGAGGAAACAACGCCCCATGAGAGGAAAGGACTTGCTTAAGGACACAAAGACAGTAAGTAGCAGAGCCGCAACCAAGGACAAGGTCCGTGAATTCTCAACTGCATGCTCTTTCCCCTGTATGTCAAATGCCTTCAAAAAGGTCCTCTGTGAAAAAAAGAAAGGTTGTGTGCTTCTATCTCGTTAAGTTAGGAAAACCCACCTACTCCTCGTTTTCCCCATGTTCTCTCTCTTCTGCATTCAGTAAACCAGTTGTTCACAGAGCACATGACACTAGTTTGCCTGGCGGCTGAGCTGATGGTGATGCTATGTGAATATGACCACGATATAACATGTCTTTATAAATATCTGTTCCTTGCTGGCTTGTGAAACTACTTGCTTAAAGTCTGAGTCTATTTGGCAGGGCAGCTGTAAGTTGGCACAGTTACCCTAGGCTAGTCCATTGCAAGGCGCCTCACTTAAAGGGGGGCAGGAAGCTGGTGCAGCAGTTTAATACCAGGACTGCTGGCAGCTCCCACCTTGTGACCTGGGATTTCAAGGTGATCTGTGAAGAGAGGCTGTTTGAAATATGATCAGACGTGCTCTGAGGGTATGCCTGCTGCGGCTTAAGTGCTTTGGAGAAGGGACATATATTAAATGTGTTCAGGACTTTCCTTTCCTCTTCAATCACATTTTCTCTCCCTGTTTTCTCCTTCTCCCTTCATGAGGAAACAGCCAAAAAGTAACATGTTCTCATAATAACCAGATGAAGTTCATCGCATTAATTCATTTAATAATCACGAGCACTTACAATGTGTCTGATGCCAGGATAAGTTATGGAAATCTAGAACTGAAAAATGCTGTTTATGCCATCAATGAGTTACACTCTATGGGAAAGAGCAATTAGGTGAACAGGCAAAATAAAAGGTTACTAGTACTATTACTGAGGTAGTTGCAAGGTGCTATGATTGGTATTACTGAAGAAATTATCGATGAAATATAAATGATAACCTATACATAACAAAAAATTTTCCCAAGCAGAATAAGAGTAGGCCTACAAAAGACTCACCACATATCAGGTAAATTCATGAAAAGAAACCAACATTTAAATACATAATGAAGAAATTTAATTTATTTTAGTAACTGTCTTAGTTTGAATAAAAATTTCTAGCACAAGCAAATAGTGATCATTTCTGGAATAAAGCTTCCCCTCCTAAGAACCTTAATTATTGCTTAAATAATTTCAATTGTGACTATAGTTCATTATAGAACAAAGTAGTGCCCTTTTTAACATTTTATATTTTCCCTGGAGTTTCTAGTTGCCTTTCTTTTATTCTTGAAGTGTTTTTTTACATTCCTTTGGCCTTTTGTAGATAGCCTCCTGGTTTTTCCTTTGAGAGGCTTTTTGAAATATCATCCTTTCCTTTCTCTGGAGTTAAATCCACTGGTTCTTTGCAGCTCCCCTCACAACACTTCCATTACAGATCATTGCCCAGAACATAATTACATGGCCAGCTGAATGCAAAAATAAAATTCAATTTGTCATTAATTGACATGTATCCTCAAGTAGCTTTCTGTGTCAGTTTGAATTACGTGCAGCTGCATATAAGAGTATAATCAAAAATAAGTGTAACTTAAGCAAGACAAAAATTTTATTTCTCTATTACAAAGGGAAATTTGGCAGTACAGAGCTGGAATAGTGGGCTCATATCGTCATGAGGGACATAGTTTTCATATTTCTTTTACATGATCTTCCACCTATGGCTTTCATTCTCAAGGAAGCCAAAATGAATGTTAGAGATGCAGCTACCATGTCTACAAATTAGAAACTAACAAGAGGGAAACAATCTCTCTCTTTTAAAGATATCTCCTTGAAGCCCCCTTTACAATATATCCATTATACATCATTGGCCAGACCTTGGTCATATAGCTCTCTGCTATAGCTGCAAGGGAGGCAGAGAAATGTGTTTGTTTGTTTGTTTGTTTGTTTTTTAGCTTACCTAGAATATGTCTAAGTAAAACCTGCTTTTTATTGCTAACTTAGGAAAAAAAAAAACCATAAATGGATCATTGTGGGGAACAAATTTCTATTTCTTCCATGTCTGAAAATATTTTTACTTTGATCTCATGTTTGTTTCATATTTTGGCAGAGTATAGAATTCCAATTGAAAATAATTTTTCATCAGAACTTTGAATGCATTTTTCTACCATCATCGAACATTTCCTGTAATGGTAGCAGGCTAGTCCTACAGAGGTGTCATACTTACCTGATTTATTTACTTATTTTTTTTAGTCTCTGCCAACTTTTAGTTCTTTATCCTTAATGTTCTGAAATTTCACAATAATTTTTCCACTTATTTTCATTCATCATATCCTTTAGCTCTTCAAAATTTTGTTCTATTATTTCTTTGATATTTTTTCATTCACTTCCTATATCTTTTCTTCCTATAACTTACATTAATTGACTGGCAGGGGTCTTGGATTAGTCTTCTGTCACTTACTTTTTCTGTCATATTTTTGTTTCTCTGTCTTTCTACTTCATTGAGGAAGGTATCCTGGAAATTTTTTTCTTTTGTTCCTTCAACCCAATTCTTCTACTGAATTTTTTTTGGTATAATATTTTAATCATCAAGATCTCATTCTTGTTCTCTGAATCTTCCTTTTTCATAGCACCCTATTATGTTGTGAATGCAATATGAGCCTACATGTCTCTGAGAAAATCAATAAAGCCTTTTTTGGCTATTTCATTATTGAATTTCTCTATTTCCTTTCAAACATTTTCTTTGTTTATGTTAGAATCAATCTCATGTCATATTTTATTGTTCAAATATTTAGTGATTCTTGGTTTTATATTCACATCTGAGAATAAAGACATGTAAGAATTTCTGTTAATATAGCTCACGAAAGAAGCTCCTAGTACTGCCAACATTATGAAGTAGGAGAATACACACACACACATACACACACAGACATACACACATAGACACACACAGACACACACAGACACACACAGACACACACACACACACTTGAGCTTGAGGATAGGAAAGGAAAATCTGTAGCTTTCAAAAATAAAAAATAAACTCAAAGGCACAGCTAAGTATAAAATTAAAAGAAAAGTGGCCCATAAGAGTATCATATTTGATTATAAGATAAATGCCTAGGGACAAAGGTTTTATGATCAACTCCCTTAAGCATGATGAACTGATTCTGGTCATCTGAATAAGGCTCTGAGTCTGGAAGGACATGACATAGGATCCAACCAATTGCTCTGAACAATATGTCGTAAAAATCTTTATCCACACGAAATTGGAGACCCAAGTGTACACAGTGGAAGAAATGGAAGTTAGAATCCACACTCCACTCCTATTAGGGAAGGAATTATCAGCAGAAAATAAACATAATATCTGTGGTGGAATTGGTGATGTCCACAGGGTCTTAGCAAACACAAATTTAAAATTGTCTAGTAGAGTTATCCATAGCATAGAGCATCAAGTGCTAGCTTGGCAAACTTTATCTTCAATAAAAAGAAGAAGGAAGAGGAGGAGGAGGATTATAAAGGAAAAAATCATAATGAGATTCAGAAAGTACAACAAACAGAAAAATTAAATCCCAAGAACTATAGGTCATAAACCAAGTTGATAGAAACAAACAAACAAAAAAAAAAAATAGGCAAATCTGGAAGAAAAATGAATTTCTAAAAATAAAGAAGGCATAGCTAAAATTTTCCAATTTTGATGAAAACTGTAAACCCACAAATTTGAGGAGCACAACAAATTCCTAACAGAATAAACAAGAAACCACACCACAGCATATCATAATCAAATTACTGCAAACTAATGATAAAGTGAAAATCTTCAAAGCTACCAGACAATAAAAAGCCACATTATATACAAAGGAATGAGATTAGAAGGACCACGGATCAGAAAACATGCAAGACAGAGCACAGTGAAATGACATCTTTAATGTGCTAAAAAGAGAAAGTGTCAACCTACAACACTATATCCAGTGAAAATATCCTTCAAAAAGGAAGGTGAAATAAGGCCGTTTCTAAACAAGCAAAAGCATAGGTAATTCATTGCAAGTAAAACCACACTATAAGAAATAAGAAATGTTAAAGGAAGTTTTTCATGCTAAAGAATAACGTTTCCAAATGGAAACTCAGATTTATACAAATAAATAAAGAACACTGGAAACTCAAATTTACACAAAGAAATGAAGAACACTGAGAATGATAAACAGGCGAATTAGAAAAATATGTGTATAAACCTTTTTCTTATTCTTAAAATTTCTCTAAAGATAATTTGCTGTTAAATAAAAATGCATTATGCATTTTATAAATATGTAGAAATAAGATAAATAACAATAAGAGCAAAAAAGGATAATTGGGGAGATGGAAGTATCATGTGGTAAGGAATGACGTTGCATTGGAAGTAAATTTAATTAAAGACATACTCTGACAGTTGAAGATTATTATGGTAATCTGTAGAACAACTGCATATACAAAAAAAGAGGTAAGTTGGAATACTAAAGCTATTAAATTAATCAATAAGAACAAAGGAAAAGACAACATAGAAACAGAGGAAAGATAGTACAAGTAGAAAGCAAATTGCCAGATGATAGAATTAAAGCCAAATATACTGATAATTTCATTCCATGTACATTGTCTGATACTCCACTAGAAGGCAGAGATCGTTCAATTTTTTTAAAAAGCAAGGAGCACCTATATGCTGTGAATAGAAAAATAAATTTACATACAGAGACACAAGTTAAAAGTAAAAGGATGGAAAAAGCAAATCATACAAACACTAAAATAGCTATATTAATAACAAAGTAGATTTTAGGACAAGGAATATTACCTGAAATATGGCAGCACACTTAAACATTGAAAATAACAAATGCATCAAGAATAAATAATCATGCTTAATGTGTAAACAGTATCTAATAACAGAGTTTCACAAGGAATAAAGCAAAAGTTTACAGACTAAAGGGAAATATAAAACTTCACAATTACAGTCAGAGATTTCAACATTTATCTCTTGGTAATTAATGAAAATGTATATATAGCATCATTAAAGACATAGAAAACTTAAATAAAATATAAACCAACTTGTGTTAGTTGACATTTATAGGACAATATAGCAACAATAGCAGTAGACACATTCTTTTCAAGTGCACATAAAAATCCACCAGACTAAAAGCTAAGCTCAAACACTTAGAAGGATCAAAGTCACACAGAATATATTTTCTCATACATACACATAGCAAATAAATACCAAAAAATAATCTGGAAAATACCCAACTATTCGGAAATTAAACAAGGTGCTTTTAAATAATCAGTGAGTCAAAGAAGACATCACAAAGTATGTAATTAAATATTTTTAAAAGAATGATAAAGAAATCACTGTATATCAAAATGTGAAAGATGAAGCTAAAACAGTATTTAGTAAGAAATGTATTGCTTTAACTACTTATATTAGAGAACACAGTTTAAAAATCAACTGCCTAAATTTCCATATTAACAAACTAAGAAAAGTAACTCAAAGTAAGTGAATGGGAGAAAATAACGAAGTAAATATGAAAATTAATAAAGTGGAACACATACACATGAGAGACAAATCAATGAAACCAAACCTGGTTCTCAAAAAAGATAAGAAAAATGATTAACTCCTAATAAACTCCTGGATCAAAAGGAGATTAGTGGGACAACCCATAAAATATTAGGAAGTCCTGTACATTAAAAGTATTGTCCAATGTTAATTTTCTGGTTTTGATAGTGTAATTATAGTTATATAAGATGTTAACATTTGGGGAAGCTGGGTGAAAGATATATAGAAACTCTTAGCACTATTTTTTGGCAACTTCTTTATAAGACTGAAATTATTTCAAAATGAAAACGTTTTTAAAAAGAGAAAAGAAATTCGTTCTCTGAAAGACTGTTAAGAAATCAAAAGGGCAAGCTGATGATTAGGAAAAAATATTTGCAATGCATACATCTGATGAAGACTTGCATCAAGAATATATAAAGAAATTTCACAACTCAATCTTAAGAAGACACACAAGCCAATTAAAAAACTGCAAAATATTTGAACAGATATTTCACAAAAGAGAAATGCATATCCAATAAGTACATGAAATCATGCTCAAAATTACTGCTCACCAGGGAAATGCAACTAATACCACAATACGATAACACTGCATTTAAAAGTGATGGCTAAAATTTTAAAAGGCTGCCAACACTAAACATTGGCTAACGTGGAGAAACTAAACTCTCATACATTGCTGTTGGAAGCGTGAACTGGTACCTCCTCTTTGGAAACAGTTTAGAAGTTTTAAATGAAGCTAAACATACTCTTAAAATATAATCCAGGAATTACATAGATAAGTATTTAACCCAAAGTAATAAAAATATATACCCAAAAAAGACATGCATTATTCAGAATACTTCAAGCAACCGTAATTAAAACAGTGTGGTTCTGGCGTAAGAACAGAATATACACTAATGAAATAGAATAGAAAGTCCAGAAATAAACCATTTTATGCATGTTCAATTGATTTGCAGCAAGGGTGACAAGACCTTTCAATGGGGGAAAAATAGTCTTTTCAACAATTGGTGCTAGGGAAACTGGATATCTAAATGCAAAAGAATGATGTTGGACCTTACATTATATACAAAAATCAACTCAAATGGGCCACAGGCTAAAATAAAAAGCTATCACTATAAAACATTTAGACAAAAACATTAGGAAAAAAAATCTTCATGATATCGATTTGGCCATGATTTCTTGGGTATGACACCAAAACACAGGCAACAATAAGAAATATAGATAAACTGAACTTCATCAAAATGTAAAACTTTCCCCAGATCACACAAGCAGGGAAAGTTCTGAAGAGGGTATGCTGCTGGCTTTGAAGGTGGAGGAAAGGGGCCACGGCCAGGGATGGAAGCAGCGCCTCAGAAGCTGGGAAGGGCAAGGAGACAGAGTGTCCCCTGGAGCACAGTCCCGGGACCTCTTGTAGACTTGTGACTGCCAGCACATTAAGATAATAAACTTGTGTTGTCTTTAAGACAAATAAAAAAAAAATTAAAACTTTTGTTAAACATACGACACTATCAAGAGAGTGAAAAGGCAACCCAGAGAATGGAGGAAACTATTTGCAAATCATATACTGGATAAGGAATCAGCATACAAAAAATATAAAGAACTCCTACAACTCAAAAAATTAAAATAACCCATTTCAAAAATGGGCAAAGGACTTTCACAGACATTTCTCTATTTGAATGGCCAGAAAGCACATGAAAAGAGTCTCAGTATCACTAGTCATAAAAGAGATACATGTTAAAACCATAATAAAATACCACTTCATAACACTAAATGGATATAATGACTAACAAACAAACACAAAATAGAAATTGGAACCTTTGTGTATTGTGGTTGGAAATGGTGCAGCTGCTGTGGAAAACAGAAAGGCAGATCCTCAAAAAACTTAAACATTGAGAATTATGGCGTATCCAGCAATTCCACTTCTAGGTTTATACCCAACAGTATTGAAAGCAGGGGCTTAAACAGATACCTGTACACCCATGTTCATTATTCACAACAGCCAGAAAATTAAAACAACTCAAATACCCATCAAGAAGAATGGATATACATAATGTGGTATATACAATGGAATATTATTCACTTTTTAAAAAAAATTTATTGGGGTGACAATTGTTAGTAAAATTACATAGATTTCAGGTGTACAATTCTGTATCACATCATCTATAAATTTCATTGTGTGTTCACCACCCGGAGTCAGTTCTCCTTCCATCACCATATATTTGATCCCCCTTACCCTCATCTCCCACCCCCCAACCAAGTGATGAAATTCTGATACATGCCACAACATGGAATGAAACTTGAACACATGCTAAGTGAAATAAGCCAGACACAAAAGGATAAATATGTATGATTCCACTTCTACGATGAGGTAGGTAGACTAGGCAAATTCATAGAGACAGAAAGTATAATAAAGTTAAGAGGGGCTGAGGGAAGAGGGGAAATGGGGAGTTATTATTTAACGGATGTGGGATTTCTGTGTAGGATGATGCAAAAGTTCTGGAAATGGATAGTGGTGAGGTTTGCACAACACTGTGAATGCACTTAATGCCAGTGAATCATACACTTAAAGACGGTTACAAGGGTAAATTTTATGTTATGTATATCTTACCACAATAAAAGAGTATGAAAAAAATGCCCCCAAACTTGAAAACAGGCAAATGTCACGAAGGAAAATGGATAAACAAATTGTGGTATCTTCATACATTGGAGTACTACTCAGGAATAAAAAGCAATAATGTGGATAAATCCCAGAAACATAATACTGAACAAATGAACCCAGGCACAAAATAAGTATATGCTATATGACTCCATTTATATGAAGTTCTGGAAAAAGCAAAACTAATCTATAGTGACAGAAATAAAGCAGTTGAGTAGGGTCGGGGTTTCTGATCATAAAGGAGTGTGTATAAGAGACCTTTTAGGGGTGATGGGAATATTTTATAACTTGATTGGCATTATGAATATACAGGTGTATGTATTTGGCACAATTATTAAACTCTAAACTTATAATGAAGGTATTTATTATTCTATTGTATGTAAATCATACCTTGATAAAGTTGATGAAAGAAAGGAAGGGAGGAAGAAGGAAGGGAGGGAAACAGGAAGAGAGGCAGGGAAAAAAAATCACACAGCTATAGCAATTACAATAGGGTAATATTGATTTAAAAAAAAGACAATTATGCACTTTGCATAAGAGAGAGTCTAGAAACAATTCCACACACATAAAGAAATTTGGCAATGACAGACATGGTATAGAAAAGGAGAAAAAAACATGAAGTAGAACAATAAACCAGCCATGCAGTCAAAACGTTTAATTCTATATCGGCATCACACCAATATACAGTACATTCCAAAAGGATTAAACACCTAAATATGCAAGACAATATTTTATAGCTTTTAGAAGAAATTATAGGAGAATAACTTCATGATTTGAAGGTATTGCAGAATTTCCTCAGACACATGATACCCCCTGCACGTCTCCCATGTACATGTGATAAAATTAAGACATTTGATCATATCAAAATTGTAACTAACTCTCCCAAAAGACCATAAATAAAGTTAAAATGTACATCACAGACTCACAAAAATATTTGCTAACACATTAAAGCCAAATTTTTGCATCTGGATTATTTAGGGAATCCCCAGGGTCTAAGTACAGTTTTCAGCTTTAATCTAACCAGAAGTACAAGGTGCTACTAACGTAACATTAAGATATTTGAAAAGTTAACTATTTATATTTTAAAATATTGATATATTCCTGATTAAAATTCAACCTAACTACTGCCTTGTGCCACACATCTCTCTTGTTGATTTTCAGACTTCATAAAAAGTTTCCTCAGCTGTTGCTCAGTGATAGAAAGAACTGCATTTACAATCCTGGTCTTAAAATCCTCCAAAGAAGGAAGTTTTGATGAACACAGGGCAGACGGTTTGCACATGACCCCATGAGAAAAAGTCTAATGGAGAGAGATGAGGTGACCTAGGTCACTAACAAGAGGTTTCCTCCACTATGCCCTTGTCTGAGAAAGCGTCATTCAGAAACTGTTCCACCCAAATAAGTTTAAAAATGTACTTTTCAAACCCACAAGAGTAAATAAGTAGAAGAGCAATGTAAGAAATTACACTGCAAAATTATATATTTGTAACTGTGTAGCATTTCAACTTCGAGAGTCATTAAAGCTTAAAACTTCATTAAGACTTGGAACACTCTGTATAATGAATGCTACAAATTTTCAATGAAAACTACTTATTTTTCTTCCTCTCCACATTGTTTGATAAGTTGTTTTGTACATATTTGAGCTTATGTTGATAGATGTATACAAATTCATGATCATCTTTTTTATTTAGTACTTCTTTTAGCAATGTTATACCATCTGCATGAGTCAGGGTTCTCCAGAGAAACAGACGATAGGAGATGCTTTACCATCTGCAAGGTGGAGACTCAGGAAAGCAGGTGGTGTAATATAGCCTGAATCTGAACGTATGAGAACCAGGAGAACCAATGGTATAAAACTCAGTCCAAGGGCAGGAGAAGGTGAAAGGAGCACTGAGGCAGAGAAAAAGGGGCAAATTCTGCCTTTCTCTGCCTTTAGTTCTATTCTGGCCTTTAGTGGACTGGACCATGCCTACCTACACAGGGAAGGGAAATCTACTTTACTGAGACACCACTTCAAATGCTCATCTCATAGAAACACCCAGAAATATTTAACCTGAGTCCTCTAAGGCCAGTCAAGTTGACATACAAAATTGACGATCACAGCGTCCATCTTTGTTCTAATTTATAGACAAGAGAGACAGAGAGAGAAAGAGAGAACTGGTTCTAGTTCTAGTTCTCCTTAGGTGGGAGAAATAAGAGTTTATAATTAGAGGGGAAAGGCAAATATGGGGATCCATTCTTCTCATATATAGACATAGATGAACAGAAGGACTTTCCAAGTTTCTGTCAAACTGTATAGAAGAGAAAAACAACTTTCACACGAAGAACTAAAACCCATTGGAAACTTTTATTAAAAGCTAAATGTGAAAATACAAAGTTAAGAGAAGCCATCATAGATAAAATTTAGCCTTAAGTAATGAAGCTACATGGAAGCCATGGTTTAGTGTTTTTAGCTGTAAATTAAACCACTGTTGAGTGTTGACAGGACTAAGGATTTTTAAATATACATCAAATAAGCGATGTCCAAATCCCTCCCAATCTCCCCCAAGGGGTGTGACCCAGGCAGGGTTGGGATTACAGTGGTCTGAAATGGAATTTCTTACCCAAGGCAACTAGAGACATCAAAGGATTGAGGAAAGTAAAGGTCTGGGTAGAAGTGTCAAGGCCCAAGTTAGAAGAGTTAAGCCAGGAGGAATGTCTGAAAAAGTACTAAAACTAAATAAGAATGAATGGCCAAAATTAGAAGTGGCACTAAAGTCAGACATACAGCAAAGAATATAGGGTCAGAGGATAAGAACAGATGAAACACAATGGAAGCAAGAAGGGAAAGGAGGGTTTCTGAGTAAGTACCTAGAAAGCATGCTGGTCTAGCTTACAAATAGGCAGGGCATGAGACATATATGTGGGTTGGTTGGCTTTGATACTTTAAAGATAGTACAGAATGGGTGAATATAGGGCAGTGGTGAACCACGTCGGAGCCTAGGCAAAAGGAAAAGTTTTTATTTAACATGTGATATCTTAGTCATCATGATTTTTTTGCATTAATTTGATATTTTTAAGATGCTGCATTAAAATATTATTTGTCTTGATTACTGAGAGTTTTTGTGCCCACTTACAATTGCACCCAAGGTGAGTGTCTCAACTTGCCTTACCCTAGTCTAGCCCTGGTGAACAAACAGAATTCAGAAGAAATGTTAAATTCATGCCTTCTAATTATGGTGAATACACAAAGCAAGAGAAATAAATGATGATTACTAAATGAAAACATGACTCATGAGAAATACCACCCGTGAAGTCTAAATGACACTGAAACAACATACAACTGAGTATATGGACTTAGTTATAACATAGTGACTAGTTTTAGAGTCCCCAGTCCAGAAATGATGCAAATATCATGGTCTGGTCTGTTTCAAAGCAGTCATCCTGATACACTATGCCCTGATTCCAAGAATGGAACTGATCACCTGAAAGACTTCCAAAATTTATGTTTTGAAAATACCTTCAGAGTTTGCAGTTTACCATATAATGATTTACATGTGGGTAGCAAAGCACTTTCATATACATTACATCTCACAAAATCACTAATTCCCAGTTTGGAGAGACACTGGTCATCATCCCTTCTATCTTAAGTGGTGTTAGCCTTAGCTGTCTTTGGACAGTTTCCATGTTATCTTTTACCCAGCACAGAAACAGAAGACTAGAGAGGAGAAAAGTGAGGAGTAGAGCAGACAGAGAACCCTGGTCATTTGGCTCTGGTGCCCCATTCATAATCATCCTCTTAGATGAAGTTCTCCCAAATTTTCAACATAACTAATGACAGCCCGAGTGAAAGGCAGAAATCAGGATGTGGGATTTCCAGCCTATTCATTCTTTTATTATACTATGCTAAGTGGCGATATAAAGTCTTCAAAAATCTTATATCATAGAAAATATTTTTAATTTGAAGGTAGCTTGTGTTTATTTATCGTGAGCTTTAAAAAAAACAGAAACAAAAACAAGCAAACAAAAACTTATTTCAGGGAATGAATTGGGTCATAGAACTCTGCAGTGCCATTTTTTTCCTTTTAGTCCCATAAAGCCTCACTTTATAAATGACTTGTCCAAGAGTTTTAAAGTTTGTTCTGAAAGACAAGTTCCAAAAATGTGTTGACAAAGATCTCCATCATTAGGAAACGGTGGATTTCACAAAGTACAAGGATGCCTTCCATAGAGATATTGCAGTGGAAAGAATATGGACCCTAGACCTAGACAGCTTGAATTAAAATCCTGGAGATGTGGCCCATTCTGCAGTAGAGAGCTCTTCAGGCCTTAGTCTGCATATTTTTAAAATGGGGATAAAGGACTCACTTGATGGAGTTGTTGGATGATTAAATTAGTTAATACAAGTCAAAAGTTTCTGCAGTATTTGAGCAAGTGATAATTATCATTACTTAACTAGATTCATAAATTCTGCACCCCACTCCTGACAGGAAAACATGTCCTTATTTTACAGTCACCAATCAAAGTTTGAAAGATTTGGATGTTAATTTACAAAGTTAAAATACGTTAGTTCTCTCCGGGCTAGATAAAATCCTTTAAGAATGTCTGAGAAGAGTTAGTTTTATAAATAATGTTACTGTGCTTTTTTGTTTGTTTGTTTGTTTTTTTCTTTCTTTCTTTTTTTTTAATTTATTTTTTTAATTTATTGGGGTGACAATTGTTAGTAAAATTACATAGATTTCAGGTGTACAATTCTGTATCACATCATCTATAAATTACATTGTGTGTTCACCACCCAGAGTCAGTTCCTCCTTCCATCACCATATATTTGATCCCCCTTACCCTCACCTCCCACCCCCAACCCCCTTACCCTCTGGTAACCACTAAACTATTGTCTGTCTTGTCTATGAGGTTGTTTGTTTGTTTGTTTGTTTGTTTGTTTGTTTGTTTCTTAGACGTTTATCATTTCTATCCCTCACACTGTGGACCCCCCTCCCCCATCCACTATCTCTCTGACATCACACCGAGCCATCCCATTTCCACTATTTCCACTCCCAATGCTGTACTCTGCCTCTTGTAAATGTACACATACTTATATATACATATATATATATATATATATGTATATATAATATTATAGTTGGCATTCATTATTGTTCAGCTTCAGGTGTACAGTGCGTTACTGTGCTTTTGAATTTCTCCCTAAATCTTCCTTTAATTGTATATATCTTATAGTTATCATGATATGCAAGCGTTATAATAAAGATTAGACCTTTGTTTGTAAATTTTTAACTGAATGAAAGAGAAGAGCTTCCACTTCCACACTTTCAATCTCTGCTACAGAAGGCCTTGGTGTGTCCACAACCAAATCTATACAGCCTGCGGGACGCATGGGTTGTAACTGGAGAAGCAGGCCCCGTAAAGCTGACACAGCATCTCAAATCCATCCAAGGTGAAGTTGCATATCATCTTGTCAATATGCTTCTTGACATTCATTTCCCTTTCCTGTTTCGATCTTAACTCATTGTCATTGCCTTATGCTTCCACACTGTACATTGTTCTACAAATGAATGAAGTAGTTTGTTTGATCCAAGTTGAAAAAAAAGGGGGTGGGGGTGGTGGAATATTTTCAAATTAAAATTCCTTTGATGAAAGACTCATCCTGTTTAATGTGCAACAGTATGTCTACAAACATAGCCTAATAGACCTCTGTGCACTGGAAACATTCTTTCATTCATTCATTCATAAAACAATTATTTAGAGTGCCTGCTACATGCAAAGCAACTTTTAGGCTCGGAGCAGAACAAGTCCTTCCTTTTGTTTGGACAATAAATGACAAAACAAATAAATATGTACTATGTCAAATGGTAAGTGCAACAGAGAAAAACAAAGCAAGGTAAGTGGAGTGTAATGGGTGGTGTGTGTGTATGTGTGTGTGTGTGTGTGTGTGTGTGTGTGTGTGTGTAGCATGGTCTGAGAAGGCCTCTCTAATAGGGTGGCATTTGAGCAAAGTCCTGACCATCAAATACAAAACCCAGAACCACAGTGTGCTCATTGCAGACCAGTGTGGCTGGAGCAGAGAGACTGACAGGAGGATGGTAGGGATGATATTTGCATCAGTTTTTGCTTCACTCTCACAGCTGTTGGGACACTGATTTCTCTAGAGCAGATCACACAGGGCCACGTAGGGTCTTATAAGAACTCTGGCTTTTACTCCAAGTGAGATGGGAAAACACTAGAGGGAAACTAGTAGGGGGCCCACAGCATGTGATTTAACATTTTTAAAGGATTGCATTGGCTTTCCTGTCAAGAATAAACTGTAAGAAGGCAAGAGTAGAATCAGGAGACAAGAAAGGATGTAGCTGGAATTATTAATCCAGGTAAGAAATGATGGCAGTTTGGATCAAGATGTTAACTCTAGGTAAGGTTAGATTATGGTTCCATTTGGAATTAATGACTCACTATCCTTTCTGTGCCTTAACTCATGTAGTTCTTTGGTCATCTCTCTAACTTGGTGCCTAACACAACTTATAATAATTATTTGTGTATATATTAGTCTCTTCCAGGCAGAAGTAGTCAGTCCAAAAGTAGTTGTCTGCTTGTATTTCTAATTTCTAGCATACTGAAAGTACCTGAGAAATATTTGCAGAGAGAGGTCATTGGCGTACAACCTTTAGAGACATGGATTAGCCTACGTTTTAGAGAAAGTTTCAAAACCAGATAGGACAACCTGAACCATGGAATTATTTGGAAAATATTTCTAGAGAAATCAGTGACCCAACAGTGATGGGACCGAATCAAAAGTAAATGCACATGTTAGAGTTTTAAAAAATTATTTAGAGCCACTTTGCGCTTATAAGAGTCCTCCATATATATTTTGGCTAGTTTCTTGACGACCACATTTTAATAAAAATGCCAACTGTGGTATCTGGGTAAATGTTGGTATCACAGAATAATTCTTGGGAAAAGCAACTGCTATGTTATTTAACATGCAATGTGCTTATGCACACATGTGCATAAACGAAAAAAAAGTAAAAAGCCTATAATACTATTGCTCATTAAAGGGGTCCATAGACCAAACTAACCAAGAGAGAATTGCAAAATCCATTTTAATATATGATAAGCCAATATCGTGTCTCTATATAATACATGCAAATATTAGTAAGTGTAAAACTATTAGCCTTGCCTAATAAACTGGAGTTGAAATTTTGTTTATTTTTTCAGTTAAAGGTAATTTGCTAAGCAGGAGTGAAACCTAACTTGTAAAGATATCCACACTGACTCTCTTCTGGTGACAGGAACCTCCACCATCATCGGACATTCTTAAAACTCCAAGGAATGTACTGACCACTAAGTCCACACCTTTTACACCATACTGTGATCCTTTGAAAAAGGGACATCTGAGTGGGCATACTAAATAAAGTTTTAAAAATGGGGAGGGGATTAAAAGTGTTGCATCAGGAGGCTTCCCTACATTCATTGTGTTTGAGCAATGTAGTACAAGCCAATGTGGCTACAGAATATATACGTATATATTTATATAATAGCTCTGTAGATAATGGAGTCAGTTTTTGGAAGACACCTATTTGTATACAAATGAAGAAATATGGATGTTGAGAATACAGTAAATAGGAAAATATAGCTAACCTACGAATAAATCTTGGTTTTATATACTATCTTTCATGTACCTATCTTTATTTGGGTATCAAAGACAACTCTTGAAACAAAATTGCTCTCTATGGTATACTTTAAACAATGATCTCGCTGTGTTCAAATGAGGTTTTCCAGGTTTAAAAAGGGAAGTCAAAACATCATGACACTGTTGCACCAGAGCTAGAGCAAGTCAATCAATGAATATGCTGAATATCAAAGAAGGACACAAAACAGATATTAATTAATTAGGAATGAAACATACATTTTTTCTACGTAACATGGTAGCAGAAGTAAAAGCTGACTTATTGTGGAATTGTTAGAAAAGTTAAATAATTATTTACAACATAAGTAATAGGAATTCCCTACTCAGATCCTGAAATCACACACACACACACATACACACACACTTTTTCAGGATGTTCAGGAGGACTTAATAACATTAGACACAGCCATCGTCACCTTTGTCCACATGCAGCCATCACACATATGATCATTTAACTCTTTTGGGCAGAGAATCTTGTAAAACATTACGAAGTGATGGTACTCTTCACTTGTATCAAAAATGATGCCATTTTGAAAAGAAAATATGGCGACACACATTACAGTGCTGAGTTGCAGCCACCCTTCTTATTGCCAGAAAACTGCTTTTTCCTTCCTTTCTCATTATTCCTTCAGCTTCCTATCTCTCCCTATCCACTGAGTCCATACTTTAATTCTGCCTCCAGATCTGCTTTGTGCCTTTCTTTGGCATCATTCACTTCATTACCGTTTACATCATCCCTACTTGCCCCCAAAGCATTCCAAACTTAGAATTTTCTTTCTTAGCAAAATTCCCTTGTCCTAGGTTGCATATTCTCCAGGCCGCATTCCATGCTACTTTAGAAAAATTACCATATGCTAATCTGTTAATACATACGAATAACATAACTTATTACCACAAAATGACTAATTGACATTTAGGATTATAATTACCCAAAGGACAACTACTAATTCTGGAAAACTTCAGGTAAACTTGTATAAAGACAATATTTTTGGACAGGTGGCTGTGTGTTTTAATATTCTTCATGTTCCTTAAGTGTTTGGTGATGCATTCAAAGCAACATACTGTACTCCACCCAAGGGCTGACGGTCTGTTTGTCGCACAAACATGTCACCAACATGTTCTGGGCTCCTCTGGTCTCATTTCCCTTTCCAGGGCTTAATCACAGTAGCTTACAACATTACGGTATTTGGACAAGTTAGAGAGACCAGAATCAAGTAATGGTAACAGCGTTCTTTAGTGAAGGCTTCTCAGTAGCAGAATTGGGAGAAGCAGATGGTGAATGTCACATTGGATCAGCTGTGATGGATGGACAACATGGAACCGTCTCAATGGGCCCCGCGTTGTCCACCCTGGCCATTGGGCAGTGACGCAAATCTGACTTAGGCTGCTCTTGTGAGTAGCAACTACTGAATGCTGCTATTGTTTTAATGAAAAGAGCCTTGTGGATTGTTTTTGATCTGCATATTAACAAAAAGGAGAAAGACAGCCAAGTAATTTCTTAGAAGCAGCAAGAAAGACATTTTCCCTTGGAAATGTGCAAGATACATCTCTTTCGGTAAACACACACAGACACACAGACACACACAAACAGACAAAACAAACAAAAACAAACAAAAAATCCTTTCATCTAGAATCTGCGGTTTGCTTTCTTTTATTCCTTAGTATACATGAATAGTGAAAATGCACAATGTTCAGACGTGCAGCCTCATTGAGTGATAATCTCTTATAATGTGCCTCTATTTAAAGCAACAAACAGATGGAGGGTTTATGAGCAAGACTGGTAAAAGTAAAAGCAAATGATTATAGTAGTTGTACTTTTAATAGGATTTCCCACAATCTAAAACATTATTCCCCAAGGAACAAATTGTTCTATAAAATTATGTTACTTAGGAAAGAGACAGTCCACCCTGACTTTGCTGAGGCAACAGAGGACTCCAGGATGGCCTTCCATTGCAGGAGGCAAGTCAGATCAGTGCTCTGGGAGTGAAGTCACGGGGACACCGTGATCCCCAGAGAAAAAGCTCAGTGGAATAGGGTAAGAGGCAGAAAGATCCAGGGGAGACAAGGGGTATGAAATATGTATGAGCTTTGATTGAATTTATTACTTTCTAATTCTCTACCTTGAATATCAAGGTTTGGGACATTCCTATGGATTTAAGATAAGCATGCGACATCACTTCCTCCTCTAACCATACAGACCAAAGTCGAGCTCTAGCACAGCAAATCTTGCTTAACAAAAGGTAGAATTGTAAACAACCCAACACTAATTATCATTATCCCTTTTGAAGAGACACAAAACTCACTATAATTCTATCATTAAGATGAATATACCTTAATTATGGCCTTTACGTAAATTATAATTAAAGCTAATCTTAATTAAAGTTATTACACCATTTTGGAAGAAAATAAAGTACGCAAAGAGAGGGAAACAATGTGGTCAATAACTCACTCCAGAAATATTTTTTTGCTTCCAAAGCTTGCATTGAGGGAGACATTCCTGCGTATGATACAAATGGTTCTGACATTAAGAAAAGTAAACAAGTAAGAAAAATAAAGATGGAGAAATTCTGTGGTCAGTTCACAAGTGCTTTTTTATTGTTTGAGGCAGGGTTAAAGCCTTTTATAAAGACAAGGATATATGTGCTGTTAGATTGGATATGACATTGGACTAGTCTAGCTGCCCTCGCACAGAACTCTGGCTGCCCGTAATATGCCATTGACAAAACATATGTTGGTGCTTCTACACAAAGAACTAGGGTGGGACCTAATGCAGCTAATTTAAATCATGATCCCAATGCTGTTCTTTCGATCAAATAGGTACTCAACTCTGGTTATTCATGGATTTGAGAGATAAAGGCAAACATTCAAAATCCTCTATTAATGGTCTTGAGGATTTTGATCCAAATAGCTGATGACCAAGGGTTATCTACAAGAGGGATTCCTGCCATACTCAACGCAAGTCGTTGAAAGACTGTGTTGACTTCATAGGCCAGACGGCATGTAAATGAGCTAGAACTGGGAAAATAGGTTCTTCTTGGGTATTTCAGGGACTCTGACTCCCCAAAGAGTTTTACAATAGCAACTCTCTAGTAGTCCTTTGGTACCTATAACTTGGAAGGATTCTCTCTCAGGTTTTTTGTCCTTGAACTAACCTAATACCGGGAGATCCAGGACAATGAATACTGAACACCTGGTCTAAATAGAAGGCGCAAAAATAAATGCTATAGTGCCAAGAGCAACCAGCCTTTCAAATATCTTCTAGAGTGATTTTACTGGTGTAACCAATATATTAAATGCCATTATAGCCACAGAACCAGTATAATCATGTTTGTTTTCCTTGAAACATTAGTGCTGGAATACAGCCAAAGATGCACAAAGACTATTGCACAACCTGTGGATTTCATTTCTGAGACGTCCTGAGAAAGGTACCAAATTCAAAGGGTTTGTGCCTCCTATTAAAAACTGGTCTGGTGAATGTTTTCTACAATCTTTTCTTCCTTTTTTAACTTCTACCCTCCACCCTATCTTTTATCATCTTATTACTTTTAAATTGCACCCAAAGGAGCGAGCCAGCTCCAAACACAAATATGGCCATAGACATGGCTGGAAGTGTGTGTGGTGAAAAGTGAATGGATGAATGAATGAATCAATCAATGTATGTCTCTGGTGCAAGCAGAACCTGGGAAAGTGCTGGGAAAAATGCCTGACACTATCTAGTATTCAGGGCAAGAAGTAGATTTAGAAATGAACATAGAGATTTAGGAAAGCTATTTACTCCCATTCAGAAATTGTAACAACAGGAAGTGGGCCATGAATGTATGGCTTGGCTGAGAACTTAAACCTTCTGCTCTCCGAAAACTGAAAACTAAAATGCATTGCCTGTAATAAAAATGCTAAAGGATGGGGGCGGGGGGTGCTATGCCGAATATAAGAAATTAATATTTAAGAAAAATAAAAGCGAATGAGCTTCCTCTAAACTCTGACTATTTCACTAACAACAAACCCACAGCACGGTGGTATCAGAGGGAAGTCTACTCAATAGGTGAGCTGAAGACACAGCCTCTCTCACTTGACTACAGGCACTGCACATGCTCAGGGAGGCCCCAGGTGTGACCTCTGCTCCCCCATGAGCCGTGGAGGGGCCGGGCAATCTATCATGGTCTTCATCCTGTCAACCCTGGTGCTTCACCGCTGCTGTCTGTCACCCTGGTGGATGAGACCTGCTTAAGGGCAATCATGTCAATCTCTACGTGACCACTCAGTCTGCGGCAGAATGATGATGCTGACAGGTAAAGTCAGTAGAAGGTACCAAAAGCTGAGGTCATCACCTTCGCACAGAGATGCAACGGGGACCATTGTTTTTTGTTTTGTTTCCTTTCTTTAGCTTTTTCTTTATTTTTGCCTCCCCATTTTCTTCTGTTCTCATGACATGGGCTAAGGCATACTACAGAACTTGCCTTCAGAGCTGGTCATCTCGGATAAACCTGTTGCCTTCTGAGTTTTTCCCATAGTAAACATAGTGACACTTGCCCAGGACACCTGAAAGATAAAAGGAACACATCAATACAAAACCACAATTAGAGCAAGGACCAATAGGTCCTGCAAAGCAGAAATACAACACAAGCATAAATCCCTCGGGTGGCAGTCAAAGGATTAAGTCCCATAGGGAAAGACCCTATCTTCTTGTCCTCAGAGTTGGCATTCAAATAAAATGTCACTAGACCACAGGCTCCTAGGAATAACATAGTTCCTGCATGATGAGTCTTCTACATTTTAGAAACTTTTCTAGTTTGGCCAATTACCCCTCAAAATAAAGCATAAGCCTCTCTCCTCTCCAGGTCCCCATAGTAGTTTCTTAAAATGGAAAATTAAGAGTTTAACCATGGACCTAGCCCAAGCAAAAGATGTGGAACAATCTTCCCAGAATGTAAGTATTTTCAAGTCCCTTATCATGAATCAATGTTGTTAACTTCCAGAAAGACTCTTCCAATTCCCAGAAAGCATCAGGCACATAACAGCTGATGAAGGGAGAATGGTGGTGTTGACAAAATACGACACAGAAAGTAGTAAGAGCTTCCGACATTAAATGGCTTCTTCTTACAGGTACCCAAAACTATAGGCTCGGGTTGGAATGCAATTGATTTTCACCTGCAGTTTTATTTTAACTAATTTTGCGGCTCCATATACAGCTTTCCTCTCATTTAAGAAAATTGTAGGAGGACTTAACTCTGAAAAATAGCCCTAGAATAGGGTCAAACCTTTAATCAACTGAACATTTATTCTGAATATCCGTAAGAAATCACCTGCCATGGTTATTATGGAAGCTTTGTAGGATTATTAAGGAAAAAATAAGTTTTTCCAAGAAAATATAACTACAATTTGATTTTTATCATCTTGTATTTTCTTCTATTTTTAGAGAACTTAAAATTCAGCTTCACAGGGTTGTCTAATTAATAATAGCATTTGAGTCTCTGCATGCATGCATTTGAGATGCATGCATAACCAGAAAATAAAGAAAACACAGAAAATAAATGTCCACAAAACATTAATTCATGAGCCAAAAATCTGCCTATAACAATAGCTGTCTATATGAATGATTCCCCTCCCACCCCATCAGTTTGAGAGCAAGAAATCAACAATCACCATCTATTTTTCATTTGGGATAAATTAGCACTTGAAATGATCCAGGTTCTTCACATCAGAAGTTCTAAGTAGTCACTGTTTTTGTGAGTGTACAAGAGCTATTTCTCCACTGCAGAACTTTAAACCTCATTCTTAAATAAGGATTACAAGTGGCTCTTAGAAACTTTTAAGGACAGGGCAGATGCTCTCTGGTTGAGATGGCTTGGGACAAAGTTGGGAGTTGCTGTGGTCACAGAATCTCTGAGAGATAGCCATAGGGAGAGGAGGACATCATCCCATGGCCTCAGAACTGATCTGGGGCCTGCTCTCATTATTTCTATTTCCTGCCACGGTCCCATGAGCAAGTTTGCTGTGGACCACACTTCCGCCTTGGTCATGCTTTCTTGTGGGGGCCCCCCTCCTCAATTACTGTCTTTGAGTTTTGGTCGGGTGCCTGGAAACACTGAACTTGGATGGAACCTCCCTGAGACCCTTTTCAGGCCTAAATGATTCTTTTGGCTGTTGGCAGTGAGCTGTTCCCTTTATTGCGCTGAATTATGTAGCATCTGGGGTGGGACTAATGTTGTCACCAGTGCCAGAACTGTTCTGTAGGCTTGGCTGTTCAAGATCGGGTCCAGGAACAGGATCCCCTACAGGCCTGCGCGGGAGTGTCTGAGATGTTTCCGAAAATCCACAAGGGGTTTCCTTGAACATAAGTGATTCAAACACAGCCTCAAGAAACTGGAAGAATGAGGCCGGGGGATGTTAATTTCCTTCTACAGCATGAGAACAGCATGAATTTTTATAAAAAGAAATGGATAGGGCTGTCAGATACCATAAAGAACAGTCTTTCTCTTCAGTACAAGAATGAAAGGCAGACACAACACACACCACCCACCAGTGGGCGCATTCATTCTCTCCTGTAAACTTTCCAGTTCACTCAGGATGGGATTTCTTTTCTCTACGCTCTCTCCATGGTAACCCGCAACTTTCGATCTCACCTAAATGGAATCTGGACAGCAAATGCCGTCCTGGAAATAGGCTGTGTACTCCTAGAATATGGGCCCTAATATGGAGGAAGGTGAGGAGGGCTGAGCCATGCTTCCTGGGCCTTCTTTCTCGTTGGCAACGATAAGAAGTCCCTTTTAAAGGCTGCCCTATTCCTTTGGGCCTGGAAGCAAGAATCTTTATAGACATCCTGGCTAGAGGGTGCTGTTGGAGGCATGCAGGAGACTGCAGTGAGGTGTCAGAGCCTGGGAAATGAGGCAAGGACATGAGGTATTAATATGGTCAGTGATCTCTTGATGGGAAAACAGATACCACACTCACTGTCAGTTTTAAACAGACATCAAGTGCATTAATGACAAAGGGCAGACTTCAAACAAAGTGGCTGTGTGGTGGGGAGCAGAGCTAGTCTCTGTGCTGGTAATAACCTGACCTGAAAGGACACTGTCAGGGCTTGAGACAGGTCCAGGATTGTGTGCGGTGACAGAAAACAGAGATGCTGACAGAGATACCAGTGCCATCTGATGCCAAGGTTATTTGAACGCGGTCCGCCATTCTAACGAAAGCTGACATCACCCCCTATCACTGGGGGTCTTCTCCGCCTATTCCTGGAGAAGATTTCTCCCCAGACACCATTCCCAAACTCACTGCCGTTGTAAAGTTGCTGGCAGCCCTGTTCTGTCAGACCACTGGGGTCAAGAGGCCTAACCCCAGTCCATCTAAATTTGGACTTTGTGGGAGGAGCCCGCTCATGCCCCTGATAGCTTGGCTACTGGAGGGGATCAGAGTGCCAACGTGTGAGAAGCTGTCACCTTGAATAAAATCCTGAAAGTGAAGGAACTCTGTCTGAGGGCTGCTCCTGGATGGCCCAGGGATGGTCCGGCAGCTGAAAATGAAATCCAGCTACTGGTGTTCCTCGGGGGATAAAGGTGGTCCGGCTAGTGACAGTTAAAATCAGGCTGAAAGGTTCACCTGGCACCACTGACAACGGCATAAATTAAACAAGTGCTGCCTCTGTTGAGACCTCACAGTTGGGAAGTGATTACCCCCCCAAATGGAACTTTTGTGTTAAATAAACAAACAAACAAACAAAAACATGAACAAGGAACAACAACAACAGAAGCATAGTCCCATGTGTGGCCTTAGTACTTTATTGTCAGAAAGGTTATTTATAAAATCATCGGATCTGCTCATAAATTAAGTCAGGTGGTGGGTGTATTTCTGTCTTGCTCTCCCATGGCCCTCCTCCAGCCATGCCAACTGCTATAAACTGTGACAATTACAGAGGGAACAATTTGCTCGCAAAGAACATTTTGACAGGGAGCCCCTCAGGGGCCAGAATTTGGGAACCCACTGGTTGTGACTCAGTAGGCGGTGGTTTCCATGTACATCTGCAACGCATTCACTTGTTTGTATCTCCTCGAACTATAACGTCTTGGGAGTGGAGGGGGAGCAACACATTTAATGGCATATGTAGTGTTTTTAATAAAAATATCTGGCTTTGGTCATAATAAGTGGAACAGGCTTGCCATATATCAGCAGACGTGCAGCTGTCTGTGTGGGGGTTTCTTTTTGTCGGGGGGAGGCGAAGAAATGACAGTTATTGTCCCCTGGGAAATCCTTTCCTGTCAAATGGGACTCCTAATTTGTCTTAAGTAGCCAGCTCTGCCCTCACCATAAGTTCTTAAAACTATAATTATGGGGAAAACGTATTGGGAGGAATCTGTTTTAAAGAGGTCCTTTATCTTTTAAATGTTTCCCCCCTCTGGAGTGGATGTTCTAATTTTGCCGGCTAAGTTATGACCTTGGGGCTGCCTGAGAGGTGGGAAACAGCCTCTTTCTTGGATATAATGCTCTCATGGCAGGGATGATGCTATAGACTTCTCTGGGAGAAAACCCAGAGTGTCCAGGGAAAGAAGTCCTTGCACACTCGTGTAGAGTCCAGCAAAAAGCCCAGAACTCCCTGCTCTCCTGGGTGGCCTTGCACTGCCAGTTGCATTTCTACCATCTATTTAGTCATGAGAGGTGGAGGAAAATCTGCATTCAAATCCAGCTTGGTCTCTAACAATTCTGTGACCAGGTACGTGTCCCCTTTCCTCACTGAGCTGGTCTCCTCACTTGTAAAACAAGGGCAAGGGGCCAGATCATTTCAGAGGTTCGTTTTAGTTCTGAAATAGACGAACTCGTATTTTCAAATGTTTCCCTTATGAAGATGAGGATGTCGGGTACAATACTGTGTGATGGAGGAGGCAAATCCAACGGTAAGTTAATCAAAAATGTGATTTGAACTAAGTCAGTTCTTGAAACCCATCTAGCCCATATTCCCATAGCATATAGAAGGGGAGCTTGGCTGGACCTCAAAATCTCCAAGGACAGAATTCCATGAACTTTCCTGCAATCTGTACTTCATACTTAGAGCTGGGACGTGCTTACCACTAACTAGCCTATATGTCCCACTACCTTTGACTTGAATCTTATTAACTCCATATTCAACAGAACTAAAGACAAAATATCAGAGTAAGCGGTCTACCATTTATATCTTAGCTGTGAAAAAATAATAATCTTTACTAATACAAATACAAACACTTATTTGATAATACAATAGAGGTTGGATCAATAAATCTGCATTTGTAAAATAAAGTATACATTTTATTATCATTATTAATGTTAGTTTTGGTAATCATCATTTTAAATGTTATTATCACAAATGTTTGTAAGTGTAGCTGTGTAATGACAAGCAGATTTGAGTGTTTGCGACCACTTAGAGTTTATAATTAGGCAGTGCTACCAAACAGGCAAGGGACAGAGGGCTCCTCATAGAACTCCACTTCTCCAATCTGTATGAGTAAAGGAAAGAACTAGACTCGATGGCCTCTGAAAAAAGTGATGACAGTGTTGTGCAGAGGTGGGTAGGCTCAATGACAGAGAGGAAAAGAGTACCTGGAGAGTCTTTCTGATACATTGTGGAAGGTTCTAGAATTATGTTTCCATGTAACACTATATATACATACCCGGTCACATGTCACCTCTATAATACTAACTCCTCCCCAATTTCCAAGACCCAGTGCCTGCAACAGTACTTAGTACAGAAGAGATGTTCAGTAAATATTCAGTGAATAAATTAATGTCGTTAAAATTATTATCTATATACAATTTAAACCAAATCCAGAAAGCTAGGAATTTCAATACTTTCACCTCTGGTAAGACTACAGACATTTGCAATGCTTTAAAAATACATACAGATTAAATATGTGCCTTATTCACGAAGCCGGCAAAGTAACAGAAGGTAACGGCATCAATTCCTAAACACTGGTGCTGCTTTTATGCTGAACACTTTTCACCCGTGAAAACAGAGCAATCACAACGTCTGGCTGGAAAGAGAGAAGTGAACTGAACATTATCATCCGGCCTTAAGAGCTGTAAACATCATACAGGGGAAAGGACATTCCCCAGAAAGCGCATTTCTCTCTCTTTGTTATGTGCAGGCTGTGAGTAAACAGGGAACTAGGAAGGAATAAACACCCGTGTTTTATGATCTTGAGAAGTGGCTGGAGCAGTACCCTGAGGTCAGCCTGTGTGATGTGCTGTGGGTATCACACAAGATTTAGCAGAGCCTGTGGATTACAAGCACCTAGCACCACATCCTCCGTTACTGTAAGCTACTTAAATTCTAACGCCAAATGAAAAGAAGAGAGATTTTAAAAGATCTTAAAGGGAGCAGATTTGTGGAAGGAGAACCAAGTCCATGCTCCATGCCAGGCATATTTTTCCTTCCTTTGCCTGCAGACCTATCTGAGAAGTTTCAGGCTGGGAATAAAATGGGGGAAAGGCTCTCCACCTGACCGGGAGGGTAGAGAAGGCAAAGACGAAATTGGGACTTTCTTCCCAAACGAGCTGAGTGTGGCTTCAGGCAAGTGTCTCAGTTTGTAAACTGCATCTTGAGTTGGAATGGGATGTTATGGCCATGTAGCGCTTGCTAACCCCCAAAATGTCTGTAAGAGCTCCTGCTGTCTTCTCCATGGACCAAGGGGTACACTGCCCTTGCTACAGACTGCGGTGACCACCTCAAACAGTGCTACCCCAGGGACATCCCTAGTCTCTCAATTGAGTACTCTTTTGAACTCATCTCCTTAATGAGTTCAAAACAACACCAGAAAGGGAATTCTGGCCCCATCATGCTGAGCCTGATATTTTGCAGACATTTGAATTCTGCTATTTTGACCCCAAAAATGCTTTGGTTCCAGGCTTATTAATATAACATGTATACTAACCTGGTAATTTTTCTTTCAGGAAGCATTCATTATTTGGAGCAAGCTCCATTTAGCCAATATAATTCCTTGATTTTTAAATTAAATCAAACCATATTCTTCTATTTTTAACATTTTCATTTTTATTTTATTGAATTTATTTTCAATGGGACTTAATTCTTTTCTGTGTAATTTTTACTTTAAGCTTAAATTCCACAACCAGCATTTGCCAAATATCAAAATTTACCGATTATGTCTTCTAAATCTCTTAGAGTCACAGTTTCTTGAGTAAAATTTTGTAGATCGAAATTGTGACAGGAAGACTTGTGTTCTCTATTAAAGTTTAGTCAACACATTTTATTGTGTGTAGTTTTAGTTCATTTCAATTTTATTTTGTTTCATTATTTCTACCAAGGCAAATTTCTCCCCATGAACTTGCACAGTTTTCAATATACCAACAAGATATACATCTTGGTCAGTTTTTCATCCATAATAAATTACATTATGTGCAGGTTTAGTTGCTGTCAGTTTTATTTCAGGTTGATTCTTTTTATGAGCAATATTTATCACAAATTAAAGTCAATGATAGCTTTTATTTGTTTCTTAGCATAAGGAGTATGTAGCACAAAGGTAAATACTCTGGATGCATGGTCAGGTCTAAGTTGTGGGGTTATGACATGCTGCTTTCTACCAAGCACCAGTCAAACAACACAGTAGGAGCCACCTAATCAAAGGTTAGGATGCTTCCATATCCGAAAGAAAGGTAACACAAATGCTGGGCAACATATCCCTTTCAGAAAAGGGCATTTGGTCCCAAGGCTCAGTCCCCTCCAGTAAGACCTGATAGGAGGTTAAACTTTCCACTGAGAGAGAACAGATTATATAGCCTGCTTAGATAAATGCTGGGCTTTGTCAAGTCTCACCAGCATGTTTTCAAGGAAGGAAAAGCAGGGGAAGGAAGCCAGTCAGCAGGGAAAGGATCTTGGCAAAATCTGTACTGAAGGTGATAGGAACGCATGGTTGAGAAGCCAGCCTCCCAGCCTGGGGAAGGTTGCACAAATGGTCACGTGAGTGGGCAGACAAGTTGATGTGTGACAAGCCAGAGCCTGTGGAAATGTACTCTGGGTTCTCAGGGCAGCTGAAATGAGGCTTGTCATTTTGGAAGAAGAGAAGGAGGTGTGAAAGGGAGGGGAAGAGAAAGAAAGGCAGGGCAAGTTTTTTCCTCAATAATCTGTTAGTGGGAAAATGTAAAAGCTGGTCCAAGACTGTGACAGAATTGCATCTTTGAGTGGATCCTTAGAAACCAGCTCCACTGCCCCACTGTGAGCCCCTGGTCCCTGTACTCAGGTTGCAGGTGCTGTGGCCATACCCAGGCCTGACTGGGCCATCCTAAGTTCTCCCCACATTGAGGAAATATGCGTCGCATATTAGGCTGACAGATTTAAAAGTTCACTGGCAACGGATGTTCCCATTATGTGAATCCTGGAAAGGAAACAGTCAACATGTTTTTCATGAGATGTCAATGCTTTTTAAATTTCTCTTTTTTTGTATTGGGGGTAGTGTGGGTAGGCAGAGACTGATGGGGAATAATCCCAGGTCTGCAGTGGGCTCACTTGCTCCTTTTTTGGAAAATCATTAATATGATAGCTCTCACATACTGTATTTCAATCAAATAGGAATGTATACATATCAGAGATCAAACACCATTGCTCCAAGAACATCCTGCTTCCCCCTCAAAAGAAAATACTACTAAATTTTCTTAGCAATCCCAATTTTGTTTTTTTCCTCAGGTTACATTTTGTGCCAGTTTAAAATGAAGCCAGAAACAGTTTACACTCTGACTTCCTAAACAATGATTTACTTATACACTTCTATATCCATACTATATTATTTTGTTGTACTTCCCAGTAAGCTTAAACACAGAATGGGAAATGTTTCTTTAAAAGTATATCTTTACCTCTGTTGAACAATTCTCACTGGGGCAGAATTTAAAGAACTACAATTTTGGGTCAGTCCTTCCTTCTATAGAGAAGGAAATGGAGGTTCAAACTAGCTTCCCCAAGGGCATGGTACCCATACCTTCAATCTTTCTAGTGCAGCTATTTCTGAATTACAGGACACTGCCTGCAGGACAGAACGTCAAGGGCACCAACAACCTGACTTAGGCTAACCCTTACCTATATTTTCCACAGGGAGAAACTTGAATCTCCAAGGCCAATTTGGTGGGAGTGTGTTCCCTTCTCCCCCATCTCTGTATTCTACATGGGTTTTAAGGGATTTGAGATGAGCTGGATTCCAAAGTGCATGCCAAGATGGGATGCAAATCGGTTAAGATTTGTGAAGTTCCCTTCAGTGCAGCTCACTGATGGATGTCACATTAACCAGGACAGTGGTCAAGTGGTATGGCGTCATTTTTCTTTCTCAGGTTTTGACTGAGTGACTCCGAAATCTTTCAGACAGGAGAGAGAAAAGAAAGAAAAAATTCACCCCTTCACTGCCTCCACCATCCCCACCATGATCTCCACGTTCATCTTTTCTACCTTCCCTCTGAAGTCAGGAGCATTGCCACTAGAGGGCAGCATGAATTTAGAAAAAAAACAGCAGCTTTCTTTAAAAAAAAAATAAATAAGTGATGGCAACTATTCAGGGAGGGCCATTAAAGACACATTGTGCTTTTGGTCACCAATTATAGGTTCTGTAATGATCAATATGTCATGTTTGTTCAATCTGTGCTGAAGGGAATGGGGCTACCAGACGCCCCGCTTTTGGAGTCCTCTGGCCTCTATTTCATGGACTGATTTTCTTTATCATCAATTGCTCTAATTAATCTTCTAGGCTCAGGGGTTGGGGATTTTTGCATATCACCTGCATAAATATAAAGAAGTACGCAAACTAATAAACAAAGATAGATTCCTATGTTTCTTAGAAAAAGATCATTTTTACCATGGAAGTCCAAAAAGGAGTATACCTCCCAACGGAAGTTACCAATCATCATTTGATAACCAAAAATCTAAAAAAAAAATCTAAAAAAAAATCTAGAAACTTCATCAATAAAATATACAAAAGGTGTGCGTACTCCATTTACACAACTCACAGCTACCTATTTTAAAGGCCCTCCCCGCCTAAAACCTACCCAGCCATTGTCTTCCCTCATTGTCTTCCCAGAGAACCTGGCCCATATTAATCAGGAAAGAGAGGCAGAAGCTACTCAAATAAAGATAAAATAATAATTCCATCTTCTGTTCAATCATTTTTGGTCACCATCAACATGGTCTCTGGCACATGAGCCAGTGATTATTTCCATGCCGAGAACAACAAAGGACCACCTCCCTTTAGGAGTAAAGAGGCACTCATGGGTTTCCAAGAATTGCAAGCATGTCATTATTTTTTAAAACAGCAATAAAGGTATGACATTCCAGGCCAAGGCATTTTAAACTAGGAATTTCTAGAATTAAAATAAATGAGTAGATTCAATCAGAGTGGGAATGAACACAATGGGAGTTCTTGCACTAGAGGAGAGCAGAGCTGAGTCCAGGCAGGTATGGGTTTCCATTTCAGCTGAGAGACCTCGCAAGTTGTCAGTGAAGCAAGTGTACAATGGCTCTCACACACTTCCTTTCCTTGCAAAACAGTCATGGGATTGACTGGCCACCAGGGGAATGTTGTGTTTCGGTGAATTGATTAAATTAACTCATTACCTCATTGTTAACTAGCACCATGTTTGAGTCTTTTCTCACACATGAAACATCATCGTAACCACAGGTATTTCCGGTTATTTATAGTGAGGATGATACAGTTGGGAAGTTTAGTGGGGGCGGGAACACGGCTCATTGAACGTTTCTGAAGGTCTTAGGATCTTATATGTGCAAAACGATGGAGATGACAGCTTTCCACCCATGCTTCATGAACCTAGGACATGTAGGTATACTCAATAAATTTTTTATTGTGGACTAAATGAAAGGATCTCAGAGACTTCTGAACCCATATTTAATATACATTCTTGGACATTTACAGGTAGAGGAACTGCATGGGTTGCCCTCAGGACAGTGGCTCTCCACGTTGCCCATGTGTCAGAATCACCTGAAAGTCTTGTTCAAACAGATTGTTGAGCCTCATCCCCAGAGTTTCTCATTTAGTGGATCTGAGTTGTTGCCAAGAATTTGCAGTTTTGCTAGTTCTTAACTGACAATGATGCTGACTGGAGACTAGGAAACACTGTTCTAAGACAATCTAAAAAGCCTCTTTTTTTCTTTTTTTTTAAAAATAAAACTCTTGATGTTAGCTTCTATTCTTATAAAATCAAGACCACTCAAATTCAGAGATAATAAAATCTAGTTGACTAAGGGTCCTGGTGCATCCAGTTTTAGTAGAAGGAGGTTTAACTGTCTTCCAAACAGCAGACTGAAAACAAGTGGTACCTAAAATTAAAATAATAATAATAAAAGGTTGCTGCTTCGGCTCTTTAATATTAAACAAAAAACATAAAAGTTCAAGTGATATTTGTATTATATTAACAGAAGAAAAGAGTTTTTGGGTAAGTATAATGGAACTGAACCTGCAAACCATAATTTATAAAGTATAAGATAAAAAAGCTTGCAGAAAAAAATTTCCCAGAAAGTCTTTAGCCTCCCTCTAAAATGACAGAATCTTATATGAACAAAACTTAGCAGTGGGGGGTCCTCCTGCAGAGTTTGAATGGGAATGTTGGCTTTGCTCTCAAGCAGAAATTTGCTTTTGGGTTTAAGATCTGTTCCTATTAGAAAGCTCACATCAAAAGGGGGGAAAACATCCATAGCTCTGTCTGGTTCTTCAGGCTAAAATTTCTCAAGAGAGTCATTGAAAATAAAGACAAGTTACTGCTTCTTTAAAAATGAAAAAAAAAAAAAAAATTTCAAGCAGGGAGAAAAAAAGATACTCTCAAATAAAATTAAGCAGACACAGTAACAAGTGGGTTTGTCCTGCAAGGATTGGGTAAAAGACCTTCCTTTCTTGGGCACAATAGTCCAGCCTCCATCTGCCGTTCATTAGAATCCAAATAAACTTTTCCTGTACTGATATTACTCTAATCTTTCCTAATTCCATGACACTGTAATTTGCTTTCCCTAAAAAGAAAACAAAAGGAATCTACTGATATATGATCTAACTGAAAGAAGTATGCATTACAAAAAAATAACCAAAGGTCGGTTGTTGCAGAAACTACAGCATAATTCTTGGGTAATAACAAATCTCATGGTCAAATGCCAAAATATTTTCATTATTTCCTGATCTTCAACTCCTCATCTTCTAACCTGCATTGAAAAAGTAAGTACATAGATATGTCTAATACTAATGAAAGAAACTATAGGTTAAGTAATATTTAATTGCAGAGAGCAATTTATAAGAGCACCATGAACTTCTTGTACATTATTATTATTATTATTATTATTATTATTATTTTGCCCAGAATAAACACAAAGTAAATGGAAGGGCATAGTACAAGGGCCTTCATTAGGGCCAGGTTTAATAAAACTTAATGAAGTCTTTACCACAGTCTTTCCAGCAATACTTTTCCCAGGTACCTTTTGTCTATTGATGGAATGGCCAGGTCAGGGAGACATTGCTGACAGTGGGTGGTACCAGGTGTTATCTGTCTCTGGAATACACTACTTAGATGGCTTGCAATATTACCCCCTTTTATTTGGCTGGCTTGAATTTGTTAGGATTCACCCTGTGGTGAGGTAACATGCCTCCATATTGGAAAAAAAATGGCCCATGAGCCAATGTGAGCCTCGCACCTAATAGAATACATCTGGTTCTGACAGTTTGATGCCCAGCTCTGAGCCACATTCGGCAACACAAATTAACAGTGTAGACATTGCCCACGCTGAGCAGGAAGTAATAACCTGCTACCTGCTACTTGGCTAAAATCTCATTATAAGCCATTAAGGTAATTGAGGGCCAAGACTCTGTGAATATTAGACTCCCTGAGCGCCAGTCGTTAGTTCGGCAGAAGAAAGACTCTGAGCAGAGGGGGAGGTGGGGCTGACTGAGGAGAAACTGCTGTGGACCACAGCGTGAACTCCACCTACAGGTACTCTATGGCTCTGGGAAATTTGTGAGCTGTTTCTGTTCTGCCCCAAAGTCCATGTGACCTCTCCTGGGGGGCTCAGGACTCCAGGAGGATGGATGATATAACTCTTGGTAGACCTCCAACAATGCTATATAATTAAACTCTGGTTTAAATGGATATTGGGGACAGCCACAAAGAAAAGAAGAGGGCAAAAGAAGTCAGAGTGCTCCACGAATAATAAGCGTAGAAGCGGGTGCAGGGAGAGAGGAAGGGGGAAGCTCCCCATTCGCAGGAAGATGGAGGCTCCCTAGAATTACGGCACGTACATGAGCTTCTAGTCTGTTCCAGTGGGCAAAGCCAACTCCTTTTCCCATAAAGCTGATCCTCTTAGTCTCTGTCCAGGGTTGGGTGGCTATAGATAATGTGGTATGGGTTTTGGCGAGGGAATCAGGGCAGGCTCCACTAAATCACTCAGCCAACCAGATGATCAATCAACCTGATTTTCGGTACCATGAGATGGCTCTGGACTGTAGTAACAATGACAGCTATCAATAAACGTTTCTTGGAAAGAATTACAACATAGGGCCAGGGAGAGGAGTAATTGAAAATATAATAAACTGTCTCCAGAAATCCCTTCTTATCATTCCCCCCACACACACGTGAAAACACACAAACACACACACACACACACACACACCATACACACACCCCGTACACACCAATAATTATCAACAGTTCAATCATGGGAGAAAGCTTATGCAAGCTTTTACCTAATGTATAATAAAAAATATCCTGAGTGCCATGTCTTCTCCAGAAACTACCAGAAGCCTGGTTAATAAACCCTCCTAGGCATCCTAAAGTTTCCGTTTCATCCTTCTGCAGGTCGCAGTGAAAGGCTGCTTGGCCTTGGCATTTTGAACAACTTGGTATTTGGGGGAAAATAAGCCGAATGGTGGAGAAAATAGTGTTCCTAAGGGTGAGGATGTGTGTGAACATCAAGTCCACACTCTGAACAACCTCAGATAATCTTCCTGACTCAGCCACGCCAGCCTCATTATTTCTCTGCCCCTAGAGGGTTAAGCACAGTCTGGAGCCTAGAAAATGGCTGCTGTTGGTACAAGTGAGGCCTTCTCTATAACTAGATCCTTCAGGAAAAAACAAATTAATCAACAGCAAGCTGAAGTGGGTTTAATGATTGCATTCTGCATACAATCAGCTTTTCCCTTTTCAAGGGCCATCAATATGTCAAGGGAAGACATATCTGAAGGATATAGCTCTTAACATCAAGGTTATCTATTCTCCACAAGGCTCCCACTCCTTGCCGGGCTGGTACTCCACGCTGCCTGTGTCTAACATTTTCATCAACTCTGCAATCAATCAAGGTAATAATGTTGTGCAAAAAATCAATTAACAACGCAATTAAACTTTCCTTATTATCTCAAAGGGCTGAAATAATACCTAAAGGGAAGATAGACTCACTGAACGCAGACATCCATAATCCAATGTGAAAGTGAATTATGAGGTTGGACAGATGCAGGCATGTGCTGGTGCTGTTATTTTCCAGGGGTTATATCTCATCATGGCAGTGTATCAGTCAGCCCCAATCCCAGACCCTAAAATTCCAAATTACTTTTAAGAAATATATGATGTGCAATATCCATTTCATACTCTCTTTTAAAGATAACCCCCTCCTCTCCAAAAAAATTGAACAGCCATATTATTCAAAGACAAAATGATCTTTCAACAAGAACATAAAATATAAAAGCTATAATAACATTTACATCTGTATAGCACACATCTCTGTAAATGCAGGTCATCTATTATACATAATCTAGCGCCTAAGAGGCTCAGGATGCAGCACAACATTTAAAACCCAAATGCGTAAATGTGCAAAGTCCTATGAGATGGCTGTGGCTTCCCCCAAGTGGTTGTCTCACCCTTGCCTGCCTACACACACACACACACACACACACACACACACACACGCATGCGCACACATGCATACGCGCACATGGGCACACGCAGGTAGAAGGATCGGTAACAACGGAAGTATTACTCACTTCAAATGAGAATGACTATATTATTTAGCAATTACACTCAACTTGCCCTGAAACACTGTCCATAAGAATTGAGCGTTTATAGCACGTAAAAAAGATGACTATTAACCTTTTTGTGCAGCAGATTATAAGGTGCTTGAAATTTCCCACTGAAAGAGATACCCAGATGAAGAGAAAGGGGTTCTATGACATTTACAGAGCTCATGTTAAACCGTTCAGGGCCCATCTGCCACGGTCTGGCACCAACAGAAGAAGTCCTGGAAATACGAGTAGAAGGGGAAACGAGGACCAGAAGAGGAAAAGTAAAAACAAACAAACAAACAAACAAACAAACAAATAAAATAAAAACTAAAGCAAAAAAATCATCAAACAAAAAATGCTGAGGGAAGATTCACATTATTTGAATATCCTCTTAACTCTTGGAAGTAAAAACCAACAACACTGATTTAAAGGATACATACGAACAGATATCAATTGCAAACGCCCACACAAAATCATACAGTTCCTCTCTTCTTCCACTTGTCCTTCTCCATCATGGCACCATGGCAGAGTGTAAGGATCTTGCCAGCATATACGGAAAACCCAGGAGATACCTGGACATTAGAGGAGCCAAATGAATGGATCTAGGAAGGTCCAATTCCAAATTTGGGCCTCAGAGAGTTATCTGTATCACAAGAAAGAAGGGTTTCCCTGTGTTACTTTAGCCAACATGTTCTAGGTTTTGGTAAGAAACCACAATTCTCTGAGCAGTGTGGATTTCCATGTATACCACCTGGAGCTGTGTAGGTATTGTTGTTTTAAAATATGATTGCTCAACAATGAATTCCTGTTTTGCAAGTTACTTGGAACAAGGATCCATCTTAAGCCAACTTTCCCCCATTTTCAGCACAGCAGGGAGGCAGGACTGAGCCCCAAGTGCAGATTTAAGTGAACAGTAAAACAAGATAAATATACACAAATGCTCATTTTGTCATTTCTAAGAAAAATAAGGAAGCAACTCATGTTGGACTTCTTGGTACAGAATTTCAACAGAGAAGTTGAACAGGTTAGCGAATCCTGCCATTTCTTTCCTTACCTTAAGGAACATAATTAATATGTTTTCATTTTCAATGACTATATTGTGTGTGTATCAACTGGAACTGCTCCTGCTGTGTATTTGATTCCACTGACGATGGGGTGGGTTGGATTTTAAATGATGTGTGAGCACTTCTGTTCTTTCTGTGCTCTGGTTTATGTGTTATTCATGACTTGCATTACAGACATGGCTGATACACAGATGTAAATGTTATTAAATCTTTTGTATTTTAGAGGCTTTGTGAAAGGCTTCTTTGTTTTCAAATAATTCTCTTAACCACCAAAACTAACCAGTAATACATGACAATATCTTGGGAATTTTTTTCACTGAATTTTTTGATGAAGAGATTTTTCTCCCTTCGACTGTTATTTTTTTTTCATCAAAATAAAACGTAGGATAAATTGGCAGATAGAAGAATTACATCTTCATAGCAACAGTCAAGAACAAATTCATGTGTGTATACGTGTGTGCACGCACACGTGTGTATTTTGGGCTCATGTGTGTTATGTGGGCACATGGGTGCTTTTATGTGCACAATTGTATATGTACTCTGTATGTGTGTCTTCCTGTGAATTGTGCTATACATGTTGTGTGTGTCCTTGTATGTGTGTGCATCTTGTAAATGAGTGTGTTATGTGTGCACATGGTATGTGAGTGGATGTGAATAGTTTGACACCATTATACCAAATCAGAACTCAAAGTCACCCCATTCTCAATTACCTGCCAAAGATGCAGTTGCCTTACTGCAGTTTGGTACCCGCCATAACTTTTCATGTTTTTACCTTGCTCCATCCTCTTCACATTTCTTAGCATTTCAACAGAAATGTGGCAGAGGATAAACCTCCTCATACAGACAGCATTTAATCAGTCTGTGCCTCTTGCTGGCTCACTTTTTTTTTATTGATTTTAAATTTAAACAATGCTCTGAGGCTGAACAATACACCTCTACAAATACAGTTGACTTGACTGAAGGAGGTCAAGAAAGACAGAGATGGACATATTAGTCTTGAGAGTAGTAGCTAAGAAGAGCAAGTTCAGGCCCTCTCCCTATCCTCAGGGTGGCAGGGGTACCTGGTTCCCCAAGTGTCCTTTTCAAGGAGCAAGGAAGGTCATAACAACTCTGGGAAGTATGGTGGAGTCCAGAGATTAAGTTCTAGCTCCTTCTCTGTAGTACCTGTCCTGAGCAACTTGTTCAGTCTCTCTAGGCCTTGGTTTCTTAGCATCTGGAGAAAATGCTCCTTGAGGCCCATTTCTGTTCCAATAAATATAACCCCTATTACCATCTAAGCAGATTTTCTATGCTGTGCCGAGTTGGCACAGACATAGAGACCGTTCCCTTTCCATGCCCCTCTCTTCCTTTCCTTGGTTTTCCTCCTTCCCTCCTAGAATATCTATGACCCTCATACTCTTGCCTTTCTTGGGCTTTCAATTTCAGAATCAAAATATAACTGTTCTCTTTCAGACACCCATCCTTTCACACCTTTTCTAAGAAACAACTCATTCTCTGATCAACTAATTCATGTTAGCATGTTAATAATTGACAATGAAATTGAGTACATCACAACAGATACAATATTTCATGTAAAAAAAAAAAATAGACACATTAGAAAACAGCCCAACTGAATAAATCTCTAATGGAATTTCAGGCAAAATAGGTAAGGGGGAAATACTATGTGCCAGGCACAATCAATCAATGATACCCAAAATAAAGAAAGGGAGAGATTCTTTCTATATTTGAGTAATGAACAGGCCTGAAAAGGAAATGTGTTGTCAGATAAAGCTAACTGCAATAAAGTTTGCTATAATTATGTATGAAATGTTATGCAAACATTAAAAACAGAAAAAGGATTAGCTCTACCTTGGGGAGTGAAGGTCTGAGTAGAAGCCATTAAGAAAGACATTTTCAGGGGTGGCCGGTTGCTCAGTTGCTGAGAATGTGATGCTTTTAACAAGAAGGTTGCTGGTTCGATCCCCACATGGGCCACTGTGAGCTGCACCCTCCACAACTAGATTGAAACAACTATTTGACTTGGAGCTGATGGGTCCTAGAAAAAACCCACTTAAAAAAAAAAAGACATTTTCTGTATATGTATTTCTCTTTTTAGTCATGCTAAGTCATAAATGTAATATTTCTTGTAATAAGTGAAACAATACAGGGGGGTACATTTAAAAATAATAATACGGCTTTCAAGATTTCCATGACCACCTGATATCGAGCGACTCCCAACACATACTGCTGGAAGGGTATAGAACTATAGATGCAGGATATATGGCTAAGTAAAAACACAAAGAGCAAAAAAGTGCATCATCTCAGTTACTTTGGGGTAGGAAAGAAGTAAAATAAAATAAAAATAAATAAATACACATCTTCATATATGTTTTGCAAAAAGAAACATAGAAAGGACAAACCGCAGACTAATAATGACCACATGTAGTAGGTGGGTGAACATAGAGTGGTGGGGATCAGGATACGACTGAAACGTCTCTGAATACACCTCTTTTTATATCCATATCTTACATATTCGAAAAATAAACTAAAAAGAATGGAAAAAGCAAACCCTAAAACTAAACTGGAAAAATGAACCTCATTATGTATCAAATAAATAGCTAGCATGACGACACAGAAAAAGAAATCAAAGTAAATGGGGAGCACAGTAGTTCCATCACACACCTGAGTGAGTACAAAAAATGTCAAAAAAATCTTGAGCTTTATTTAGCAGGCTTACTGTCGTTAGTGCTATTACTATTCTAATTCTCCAATTATTTTATGTATATTGTAGTACAGAGAAAATGTGTACATCCTTAGAAGTTGTTGGAATTCAAGGTTTTCACTGTGAGAAAATGGAAATCAAAGAATGAGGGAATATGTAGTAGACAGATTAACGGTCCCCTGAAATCTACATGCTACCTTACGTGGTGCAAGGGACTTTGCAGAAGTGGCTAAGTATGGACCTTAGGATGGAGACATCATCCTCCAAGACTAGCTGGGTGCGCGCAATCTAATTGTGAGTCCCTAACTGAGGAAAAGCCTCAGGCTGTGGTCAGAGAGGAAGATGTGACCACAGAAGAATAATCAGAGAGATGCAACACCACTGGCTTTGAGGGTGAAAGAACAAGCCAGAAGCCACGGAATGCGAGAGGCCTCCAGAAGCTGGAAAAGGCAAGAAAATGGGTTTTCACCATGAATCTCCAGAAAGGAACACAACCCGGCCGATACTTTAATTTTAGCTCAGTGAAGACCCACGAGACCCATGTTAGACTTCTGACCTACAAAACTGTGAGATAATGAATCTGTGTTGTTCTAAGCGATTCACTTCGTAGTAATTCATTATGGCAGCCCTAGAAAACTAATACAGAAGATGATGACAATTATGCTGATCATGATGATAATAACTCTGGTAATTTAAATTGGAAGGATTGGTTAGAAACTATTATTAAAAATTATACATGTACGAATGGGGGTGTGTGTGTGCACACATGTGTGTAAAACATCTAGCATCCAGACACTGGTTTACAAAAAATATTTTCCACTAAAAATAACCAAAGCTCCTGGAAGAAATGACTAATTCAGGTTGTGGGCAGGAAATGTACAAAGTGAGCCTAGAACCTCATGTGCCAGAAAGCAGGAAAAGCACACAAAGAGTGGCTTGATGAGACTCTCTTTGGCCCAATTTGGCACTATTTAAATATCAAAAAGAATAATGATAGTAATTAATTTGCCATGCTGAATTTAAAAAAAACACAGACTATGCATTCATAATGATACTTAAGCACATAAACAAATAAATAAAAGGAAGAAAGCAAGCTCTTATTTAAAGAATGCCAGCTAATTAATGTAGAAGTGACATACACAATTAGAAAAATAAATCACCATACTCCAATATAGTAATTCATGCAAGTATTATCAATGGACGCTACAACTATTGGGTGAAAGTTTATTAGGGAAGAAAATATTCACACAGACTTAGATTGCTTGTTTAGAACACTTACTGATTATAAAGGGGAACACATAGCTTTAGAGTGGCTCAATATGGTGGTAAGCACATTAACCAAATGATCCATCTTAGCATTCCTACAAAAAAAATACTAAATACCATGTGCCTCTCAATGTGATGAAATATATACAACTAACATCACCTACACTTGCCAAAACGTTAAACCTAAATCAAATTATGAGGGAGCAATCAGAAAAACCTGAAATGTGGGCCATTCTACGATGAAACTGACCTGTGCTTTTGAAAAAAAACCTACATGACATGAAAACTAGAAAAGGTGGGAGGCGGGTTCTAGATCAATAGTTCTTCAGTTTTATTGTACATTTGAGTCACCAGGAGTGCTTGTTACAACACAGGTTGCTGGGTCCACCTCTAGTTTCTCATTGGGGTGGGCTCCAGAATTTTCTTATCTGACAAGTTCCCTAGTGATCCTAGAACTGCTGGTCTGGGGTCACCTTTGAGAAACACTGGACTATATTTTAAAATACTTAAAAGTCTTAACAACCAATTGCAAACTTGGTTTGGATTGGAAATTAGAGCAAAACAAAAAGACTTACAACAGACATCATCGGAAAATTTAACTATAGACTGCATATTGTTAGGCAATGGTTTTGAATTAATATTAATTTTCTTAGCATTTTTGTTGCTTTGTAAGAAAAAGTTCTCATCTTAGGACATGCATGCTGAAGTATTTAGTGATGAAGTATGATGACATCTGTAATTTATTTATGTCTCATACAATGTGCATAAAAGTTCTAACAATTAAGTTTGCGAACTTGTTGCAACAATGTTGCTAACTTTTTTTGATATCAGAGGGATTATCCATTATGAATTTGTACCAACTGAACAAACAGTTAACCAAGTGTACTATTTGGAGTTGCTGAAAAGGTTGGGTGATAAAGTTAGACGACCTGAACTTTTTGCCAACAATTTATGGCTCTTGCATCATGATAATGCCCCAGCCTACATGGCACTGTCTGTGAGGGAGTTTTTAGCCAGTGAACAAATAACTTACTGAAACACCCTCTCTACTCACCTGATCTGGCCCCCGGTGACTTCTTTCTTTACCCGAAGATAAAGGAAATATTGAAAGGGGACATTTTGATGACATTCAGCACATCAAGAGTAATACGAGGACAGCTCTCATGACCATTCCAAAAAAAGAGTTCCAAAATTTCTTTGAAGGGTGGGCTAGGCACTGGCATCGGTGCATAGCTTCCCAAAGGGAGTACTTTGAAGGTGACTGTAGTGATATTAAGCAATGAGCTATGTAGCACTTTTAGTAGGATGAGTTTGTGAACTTAATTGTCCGACCTCATATACCCCTATCCCCTGGCATGGTGACTATGGGGAACTTCAGCTACTGAATAATATGTATTATCATTGACAAATGATAGCATGTCTTGGGATATACTTTGATAATTTGTATAATTCTAATAATAATGAGCCATCTTATAACTGTCCTACGATTGTATTAGTAAGTATTATGCAAGCTGCCGTAACAACAAGCCCCACAATCTCTGTAGCCTAACACAAGAGCAGTTTGTCCTCCTTGCTCAAATGTCCAATGCAGGAAGCTTCCTCCACATGTGATTCTTGTGGTTCTGCTGTCTTCTACCAAGTTATATTATCTGAATCAAGACAGTGAAGGGGAAAACGTGAGGAAGCCAGAGCTAAATCTCAAAAGCCTTGGTTGTGAAATGACACACATCACTTCCATTAACATTTCAATAAGTAAAACACACTCATTTGATCATATCTAACAGCAGGGGAGAGTGTAAAATGAAGTCTGGCTTTGTATTCCCCAAAGAAGAAAATGTGCATTTTAGTGAGCAAAAAGCAATCTCTGCTATGTGACTAAAATGTTCTTGCCTTCTACATTCTTCCTCATTGTGGAATAATATAACATGTTAAAGATAACAGAAACGATAATTTTACAATCAGCTAAATATTTATTATGGGCTGACTGTGTATATTTATTATGGGCACAATATTTTACTGATGTTTCCACCTGTATAGCAAAACGTGCCTCGTACATAACAGGCGTTTCAGTATGTACTCACAGGTTAATAATTGAATAAACACCCACTAGACTCCAAGCTGCATGAGAATACAGAGTCTCATTTGTCTACTACTGTCTGTTGGGTCCTAACGCTGCGCTCAGCATACAGTCAGTAATAAATACATGTTATTTGGTTGGTGCAAAGCAATTGTGGCTTAAAAGGTTAAAAATAATTGCAAAAACCACAATTACTTTTGCACCAACCTAATGTTTTTGAAACCTAAAGTCATAGTTTTGTTCCTCAAAATGAGCATATGCATTTAGAGCATACTCTTGGAGCAAAAATGTTTATAACACATTTAGTCATGTTAGAATAATTCCAAGCCATCCAGGCTTTACCTAAATACAAACAAATGCTTAAATAACTGTCAATTCCACAGAACCATTATAGCTATATTTTAGTATCAAAGAGTAATAAGCAAATCAAGTAGACAGCATCTACTTTTAAAATTGAAATCAGTAGGTACCTTTTTTTCCTTTTGTCATGTTTTTATTTTTATTTTTTATTTTTCAATTATAGTTGACATTTAATATTATTTTATATTAGTTTCAGGTGTACAGCATAGTGTTTAGACATTTATATAATTTATGTAATGATCTTCCTGATAAGTCTAGTACCCACTTGGCAGTATACATAGTTATTACAGTATTATTGACTATTCCCTAAGCTGTATTTTACATCCTCATGACTATTTTGTAACTACCAATTTGTACTTCTTACTCCCTTCCCCCTTTTCACGCTGCCCCTCAACCCTACCCCACTCCTCCATCTGTTTGTTCTCTGTATCTAACTGAAAAATTAAAAATAAGGGAGTCTAATTTCCAAAGAACTTCCATTAATTAATTAAAACAATGCATTTGCAAGCTCCTGGATGACACTGAGTTGTTCCTGGAGGCCAACGTGGTTGTGTAAAGGCAACAAGAACAGCAGCAACCATAACAATAACACATATGATTGAGTCCTTTATGGCAAAGATCTAGACACAGTAACCCAGAAATAGAAGAGGTGTTCCTCATCAAATTTATACAAAGTCATGGTTTTCGTGATATATTCAGAGGGTAACGAATCTAGCTGTATCTGGATATAGCAGCTTAACGTGGCCTGACATGATCAACATATTCAAGGTAAAATTGTGAATCTCACAATCGACTGACTTCAGGAGAAATACAATGGCCACACCGCACTTTACAGGTGTTTTGATTCATTCATTCTCTCTCTCTGTGTTAACCTACACATTTATCTACAAACAATCTTGTTTTTCTTCTTTTGTTGCTGGAATGTCAGCATTCTAATTAGATCCATTTCAAAGTCCACATCTTCTTTGAAGAAAATGTTCATTTGTTATTACAACCATGAAAATAATAATTTAAATAAAAATAGGATCTAAAAATTTGGGAATCACCATGAAACAGTAATTCAACCTGAGTCCCTTCTGCAGTGATATATCAGGCATGTCAACTGTATTTGAGAAACACATAAATAGAATTGTGATAAATAAAGCAATTTAACTTTTTAATTTAGTATTCAGATTTTGGGTCCCCTGATCAAAACAATTCTTGAAGTAAATGATCCTACTCTCAGAAAATATGAAATGACTGTTTCCCACATATCCCATGACATTTTGCATGACAAGGCTCCCTTCTGACAGATAAAAAGTCTCATCTTTCAAGGCCCAATTCAAATGTCATTTCTTCTTAGAAGCCTCCCCTGATGTCCCCTGGACACAATTAGAGGCTCCTTGTTTGTTCTCTCTGTGCACTGTTCATTATACAACCATTATACATATCCCACTGCATCATAGCCAATGATTTCATTATTATTATTCCTACTTCATTTCATTACGATTATTTCTATTTAAGTGCAATTTACTTGAACTCGGGGATACTGTCTTATCCATCTTTGAATCCACAATCCCTATCACAAGTCCTGAAATTCAAAATGTAGTTAAAATGTTTGTTAAATGAATAAATACATGAATGTATAAATAAGTAAATGAGCCCGACTTTGTTTACCAAATGGAAGGCTTAGGTCATGATAAGAATTTGTAATCAAGCTGTGAGTAACACAATGGTTATAAGATGGCCATATTTATTAAAAGTAGAGGCTTAATGGGGTGAAATTTCTCTTTTAAAAGAAGCTTAGGTAGGAAAGAAGAAATAAATAACCTGAAAACCCTCATATCTTAAAGAAATTAAATTCATAGTTTAATAGTGGCACATAAAGATAATTCCAAGAGTAAATGGCTTTAATGGTAAATGCAGCAACAGAGTTACCAAAGAGTAATACCACTTCAACATACTTTTCCAGAATAATGAAGAGATGGGAATGCTTTCTAATTTATTTTATGTGTCCAGCACTACACTGATAACAAAACTAGACAAATATATTACAAGAAAAGAAAACTGCAAAACAATATACACTACTCCTTGTGTACATGTGTGCAAATATCTATAATAAAATATTAGCAGATCCAGTAATATATAGAGTTTAACCTAGAAATGCAAGGTTGGTTCAATATTCAAAAACAAATATAGTTCACCACATCAACAGATTGAAAACTATATATAATTATCTCAACTGATAGAGACAAAATTCAACATCCATCCACTCATGATAAAAACTTTCAACAATACAGGAACCAAAAAAAACAGTTCTTCACCCTGAGAAAGGCCATCTACAACACATCCACAGCTACCATCATATTCCAAATACAAATAAAGACTGAGTGTTTTCCTTCCATCAAGAACAATATAGAATACCCATCCCCACTCCTGCTATTCCATTCACATAACCTCATATTCCCGTCTTGAATTACGTATGTCCATGTGCTGCAGGGACTGTGCGGCACGATACCTAGGAATCTGCTCTTGGATAGTAAAGGCAATTAGAGTCCCTGATAGCTGCAGCATAGAGACCTGCGTTCTCCTACTGGAAGAGCACTAGGCAGATTCCCAAGGGCAGGAAGTGCTGGGGACAGTAGAGCAGTGCTACACTGGGTGATTACGATAGGGTGGGGGGTGGCGATTTTCTTTCTAACATTAAGAGGAACGGGATAACAAGATCTCTGCCCTTGAGCATGGAATAATAAATCATTAACCTAACAAAAGGAGCTCTCAGTTCTGAGTGTTCTTTCTGTAGAGGTATCTTCTGCATCAAGCATGTCCCTGGAGAGGGAGGCATATTGTCCCCCAGGAGCATGGCACACTCTGAAGAGTTCTCTTGGCTGCCTTAGTCCATCACAGTTTCAGTTATTTAGTTGATCACCTTCTACATGCAAGACACTACAACAAGTACCTTAAATACATCATCTCATGTAATCTCCATGATCACTAGATAGGTTTTATGATCCACAGTCCACAGATGAAGAAAGTGAGACTTAGATTAAATAAGGTGTTCAAAGAGGCAAAATTATTACAGGAAAAAGCTATGGTTAACTATCAGTTTTTTGGGACTCCAAATTCAGTACTCCTTCCATTACGAAAAAGATCACCTTAGGAATGGATGAACCAGAGAAGAATGCAGAGCAGTGTTTCTGTGACTCTGGCTGGGCTTTGTCAAGAAGTTTTATTACTTCATTTCATGAGAAACTTTCAAAACCCATTTCCAATTATAAGCACAAAGCTTCTCCTTTTCCATGCAAATTTTCAACTAAAAGACAGTTTACAGAGTAATAGCTGAACAGATTTATTGCCTTCCACCTCCTCCTTTTCCTCTCCTCATCACCGTCATCACCATAGCTAACTTTATTGAACTTCCTCTGTAAGCACTGTGATGAGCATTTTATATGGATGATCTCATCCCTTGATCCTCTGGACAACCCTATGAAGTAACTAGCATTATTTTTTGCCCTTTCTCTCTTTTACGGATTGCCTGTAAAATGGATCTAAACAAAATTCAAATCTGTGAGTCCTTGAGGGAGTGTTTATATTCTCGCTGGAGCCCACCAACTCGGTGTATCGTGCAGTTCATGGAAATCCTTGCCCAGAGCGTTCATCCCCTCTCTCTGCATCCCTCAGTGCCTAAATCTATCTCAACAAATGATGGGACCTGTTGGTCTGATCCACAGCAAAAAAGAACAGTCTTAAAAAGAACCGAAAATATTTCCAAAATGCAGTTGTTCTGACATTCTTCTTGCATTCATATTGGAAATCAGTCTCCTGGGAACTTGAAATGGCAGAGTCTTTGTCTTTTGTTTCGGGCAGACTGCCCATTAGCAAATATAGACCTCCGCATTGTACCTCTGCGACTGGTGGGCCAAGGAAAGCTCAAAAGAAGCACAGGTAGTAGATACTCCTGATCTTTCTGGAAATTAATACTTCACCTCCCCCCGGCCCATCAGTCATTATGTGTGTCCTCAAAGATCTTTCTCTTTGAAAAATAATGAAAATCCAACCAATGAAGTTAAACCTATTGGCCGAAGTGTCCTCATCTCTGAGGTGATCCCCAAACTACTATAAAAAAGGTAGCTTCGAAGTGAGTTCTGTTTTCCATGTGTGATTAAAAAAAAGCTTTCCAAGCCATTGGCATACCACTAAAAATCTCTTTCCAAATGGATGTAGTCTCCCTGCCAGAGAAGATCAGGCCAGAATGGAGTTCAGGAGCCAGAGGAAGTCAGTCTCAGAGGAACACTGCCGTTTGCCACATTGCTGGAAAATCGAGAGTTTATAGTTCACAGATCTGAGAGCAATTCACTGTAGTTTGCAGCCCATCTGCAGCAGAATCCGATTTCTGATTCTAGATGTCCGCATTTTTAACAAGTCTGTTGTGGTTTTTTTTTTAAGCACTCTAAAGTTTGAGAATCAATATCATGAACTCAGGAGACAGACAACCCGAGTTCAAATCTCTTTGCGTCTCAATACCTGTATTTGTAGAATGGGTATTCTACCCATTTGTAGAATGGGTATGTGCATAATGTCTCATTCTAGACTAAAAAGATGCTACATATAAAGAGCTCAACAGTGGCTAGCACATAGTGAGCACTCAATTCTCATTAGTTATTGGTCTTCGTAAAAACTACATTTGCACAGCAGAGTTAGCCTTTCCAAAAAAAAAGAATTTAACAACTATAAAATCATATTATCCTCACAATAATCCTGAAAGTCAGTGAAACTTTTATGATGCCTATTTTAAAGGGGCGAGAGTGAAAGTACAAGGGATACCAGAGAACACAAAATGGCAAATAGGATTCATCTGGTGTAACAGGTACAACTGATGATGATGGTTGCATATGGTACATTATTGAAACGCTTCCTGAGGCTTCCTTGGCGCCATTGGTGCACTGGAATGTTAAAACCAACCTGCTATTGAGCGGCAGACTTGGAATTAAAAGTGAAAAAGAAGGTCGGCTACCAATATCCATATTCCCCTTTTATCTTACACACAGACAGCCTATGCTTCTGGATGTGGCAATGTGCTCATTGAAAGTGGCCACAAATTAAAAAGGGATGTTGGGAAGTGGCTCCTAGAACATCTTGTTAAAAGGAATGGCTTTGCCGGGAAGAAAAACTTCTGAATTTGATGTTTCTTCCTTCCTCATACTTGGAACATAGAAATAAGGGCTGGTGCTGCAGTGACACTATTGTGACCACGCATCAAATGGGAGGACGGGCACTGGTCTATTGAAAAGTAGAACCAAAATAAAAGAAGCCTGGTGGTGTCAGACCAGCTATGGCCTGCCTACATCTGGGTTTCACATTATATGAGAGCATCTTATTAAAGCCATTGCTTTTAGGGCTGTTTGTTAGTGGCAGCTGAACACAACTCCTAACTCACACAAATCCTTTTTCTAACTATCATTACACTTTCCTTCTAGAACTATTTTCATAAAGACCATATTGTTATTTGTGGGGTTCTTTTAAATTTTTTCTTCTTATATCCATATGCACATTGTGGGGAAAAAGATAAAGTACAAAGGAAAATAAGTAAAAATCATGTATAATTCTACTGCCCAGAGCTAACTGCAGTGAACGTTTTGGTATTTTGCATTTCAGTCTTTTTTCTATCCATCTGTCATAAACATGGATGAGTTCATATATATCATTCTTAATTTGTTTTATTGCAGAAATATTTGCCTGTCATATGAAATATTATTGTAAACATCACTTGAATGCCACTAACATTGCACTCTGTGGATGTGCCATAATTCACTTAGCATTCCTCTCTAGTTGGATCCTGTTTTCTATGTTTTGATGTTATAAACATGACTACAGTGAACACTTAATGCTTTGTTTATGAATTTCGGATTCTTCCCTTTGTACAGATTCCTAAGTGTAGAATGATTTAGGTCAAAGGATCTAAATATTTTCTCACCTCTTCCATAGAGCCAAAATGCTTTTTAAAAACATGTCAATGTATACCCAGAACACGCAACGGTACCAAGTATGGTTATTTGATTATCTTAGCTAGCTTAATATATAGAAAAATTATATCCCAGGGGTGTTTTACTTTTCACATGTCTGCTTCTGATTGAGGGTAAACATGACTCATGTCCATCATCACCTGTGTTTCCCACTGTGTTTTATGCATCTTTATATCTCTAACATCTACCACACACCCTGGATCACAGGGTGTACTCAATATGGCTTCACCGGAAACATGTGGTTATTCTTAACAATCATGTACCTGACAAGGCCTGAGGAAAATTGCCTTTGAATCATTACTGATTATATTACATCCCGTGGAGTTTCAGAGTTGAGTACTGGTGATCCATGAATTATTATAATAAGCTAACACTGAGCTTTTTCTATTTATTACACACTATTCTAAAATCTTTAAGTGCATTATCTCATTCAACCTTCAAAACAATCCCTGTGTGGTAAATAATAATAGGCTCCCCATTTTAGGATTTTGGAAACTGAGGCAAAGAGATGTTACATCAATGGAACTAGGATTTGAACCCACACAGGTGATTCTAGAATAAGTTTTTACTCAGTGTCTCCAATGGGCACGGAAACTTGTGAAGTGTTTTCGGAAATACCAAACAGAAAAAAACAAAAAAAAGTAGCCCTGGCCTCCCAAAATTCAATCTGGTCATGTAGACAAAATGAAACAGAAAATGTGAATAAAAACGGTGATAAAAATAACCAATGTTTACTGAAGGCCAGATGTTGTTCTAAAGACGAAATCCTCTCAAAATACTCATATTGTAGATACTATTATTATTTTCATTTTACAGAGAAGGAAACTGAAGCAGAGAGGTTATGCAAGGTGTCTGCACTTACACTGGCAGTAACTGATGGAGCCAGGATATGAATCTAGACATACTCCAGAGCCCATCGTTTTAATCCCTTTGTACAGAAATTTCCATGGTTGACTACAGAAAGACAGAATATGGCACGTGGCAGTGACTAGTTAATCAGTGCTGAGGTAGAGACAATGTGTAAGTGAATTCAGGAGACAGCACATTTACCATGAGCTGCAACAGTTGTGAGTGGCACTACCATTCTTCGCTGTGAAATCAAAATGGCAGCTACAGAAACATGGCATTAGAGAAAAGGCTTACAGTGGAATCAGACAAATGTTGTTTCAAATCCTAGCTCTACCACTTACTAGTGTAATGGGAGTAAACAGTCTTCTGTAACAAGGTGGTAAAGATAAGTTGCTGTACATATGGCATCTAGCAAAATCTCAAGCCTTTTGTAGGAACACAAAAAATGTGATTTATCTTATGTAGTAAACACTGTGGATTGGTTCTCCTGTTTATCCTGCCTTCCTCTATTATAAAAGCAGGAACACTAAAATACTTGACTTTGCAGCCTCTCAGTGACATGGTATGGACAATGAGAAATAAACAGACATCTTTAGAAAGCTGACCATCCACAAAACAGAAACAAACAAACAAAAAATGAATGCCTTCAAGGAAAAGACTTTCCCTCTTCATCCTGCCAAGATAGCTGAAATGATAGTGTGATAAAAAGACACAAAGAGCCTGGGTGCTTGCTGGCCTGCTCTTTCCGCCACTATAACAGTCCTAGATTACCCACCTCTCTACTTACTTTTATGTGAGAAAGATAAACATGTATTTAGGTCACTATTAGAAGTATATTGCTTGCAGCTGAACATATGAGGTGTGATCAAACAATATAGTGAATGTTTAAATTAAAAAGAACAATTATTACAGTAAAAGACACATCACAATGAATCCCTCTCAAAATACTCCCCCTTGCTTTGAACACACTTATCCCATCATTCTTGCCACTTGCTGAAGCAGTTCTGGAAGTCCTTTTTGGTGAGTGTCTTTACTTCATCCTCCATCATGACAACGCTCCGTGCTATATGACAATTTCTGTCCAATAAACATATTATGGTGTGTCCTTATCCACCTTATTCACTGGATCTGGTGCCGTGCAACTTCTGGCTCTTCCCCAAAGTCAAAATGACCATGAAAGGTAAACGTTTTGAATCGATTTAGGATACGGAGGCAGCCATGACAGCACAACTAAAGACACTCACGAAAGAGGACTTCCAGAAGTGCTTCAGAAAGTGGCAAGACGATGGAATAAGTATGTTCAAAGTGAGAGGGAGTATTTTGAGGAGGATTAATGGCAATGCGTCTTTTACCATAATAACTTTTTTTTATTTTAAATTTTCACCATATTATTTGATCACACCTGGTATGCTTATCTGTTACACTTTCTTCACCATGTGCCATGGCCCCTGAGTTTCCCCAGACCATGGAATACACATATGTGGGGATTGCAGTGTCATCACCAAACAGCCAGCTGATTTTTTTAGAGTCGGTGGCTCAGCGTTCTTCATAGGTAGGTGTCAGGATGTCACGTTTAGGTGAGAAAGTATAAATCTAATCCTCTGTCCATTGCAGTCAGTTGGAGAGCAGACTGGTTGTAGACTAATACAAAGTTGGGGTCATTTAGTGAGATTCTAGTCACCACTGACTACATGAGGCGCTATACCTTAAGGGAGTATTGTATAGCTGAAAGAGAGACAAACAGGCCAGGATTCAAATTCTGGAATTACTGCATACCAACTGTGACTATGAATAATTACCTTAAACTCTCTAGACCTCAGTTTTTGCCCCTGTAAAATGGGAATAACTCTTATCTTCTAGAGTTACAACTAAGATAATGTATAGTATCATCTGTAAAACAACTATTGCAGTGCCTAGAAATCATAATAGGTGATCCAAAAAAAATGGCCATAATTATGATTATTAAAGGCAATAAGAAACAATAGTCTGAAATTCACTTAACTGCCATTTGTAAGAACCTACTATGGGCCAGGCCATGGGGTTCTAGGAGCAAAGGAGAAAAATCATGTTCCCGCCTCCCCACTTCCCGCCTGCCCACCCACCCCCCACCATGGACCATATATTAACATGGTAGAAGCACAATTACATAGATAAATAAAATAAGTCAATTCTACCAGAATGAGAAGAACCAGGCAGAAAAAGGAAGATGGGTTCAGAGAATGAAGGGGAGTGGGCATGAGAAATAGTGGGTGGGATATCAGCATATTTAACAGTGAGTGATGCTTTGGTCTTCAAAACAAAAACCTTCCTCCCATTTTACAATGGGATGATGAAGGGCCAGAGAATCCATTAGTTTGTTTGACTAACCTTATGTCACATAATCCTAAGATTCTTTTGAGTCTTAGGCCCAATTAGAACACAAATTCGTATCATGTAAAAAAAATTAATGTATAAGGAGATGCTATTTATATATTTTTAAAGGTATGAACACTGGATAGCTAAGTATCTGATTCCCTTGCCCTCTTTTCCTCATCCTGCCACCCCACCTCGATATCTATTGAATCATTTTCTTCCAAGCTCTGCCATTAAATGTGAGGACTTTTAGGAACTGTCAGACACTGACAAGGACCTCATACAACTGGTTGCAAAAAGGACATTGAAACATGCTCTCCATTGTCTAAACCGTTTCTACGTATTTTTTATAAAGTGTGTGCCATTTTCCAAGACCCCACGCTCCCCAAGGATAACATACTTTGTTTTATTCGGGGAGGAAAAAAAGAAAATGCAAAAGTGAACCGTGCCTATATATTTTTTGCTGTTGTTCGGACAAAGCTATTTCTCTCCTTTTATTTCAGCCTGTTTCTGTCCAGCGAGATGGCACTGCTCCTGGCAAAGTCCATTCTCTTTTAGCCTCTATGGCCCTACCAGATTCACAGCAGTGCTACAAAATATCGACTTGAAAAGTAATTAAGATATAAGTATTCCAAAAGAGAACACATGGTTATTTAAAGTCATTGGACACCGTTCAAACGGAAAGATCTATGGACTACAAGGACTAAGCGCCATCATGCTGTTTCGCCTCCACTTCTCACATTAAGAAAAAAGACTAATTATAAATCTCCAGCAAATATGACCTGGTAAAGAGTTTTCAAACAAAAGCCTGAACTGAACGGGATATCTGGCAGATCTGGGCCCTTGTTTTCCCTAATAACCATTAAAGTTGTTCCTAGTAAACCTTTTTACAGCAACATTAGAAATATCAGAGTTTACGTATTCGTTAATGAATTGCTGCAGAATCTGAGTGCCGTATCGCGTCTCCAAACGACTCCTTAGTCTCGTTTTGTCTCCGTGGTGCTCCCCCCGCCCCAACATTTCATTTCCAATGACACGTCAGCCGTCTTTCACCAACCTCAAAGGAAAGTTGAATGCGGGGCTCACAAAGTTAAGCTGACATTTGCTCCCTTCCAATAAAAAATATTTAGTCCATTAAACATAAATAGCTGTCATTATGATACATGGACTGAGTGCAAACCTCCCGGTTCCCTCTGATGTTTATTACATCCAAACAACTGCAGTGCCTGCATGTTTTCAACTTTAGTGTATTGATTAAACTTTTAAATGGCTGCCATATAACCCAGGGACAGCGGGAAGATTAATTTGCGTCAATGTTCATCTGTAATTCATTAGCCATTTATTCTTTACAACCACATGGGCTATCAAGAAAATGCAGGCCATTTTTCACTCGGCACAGGCTGAGAACAGATTCTGAAATTTGTGCTGCATACAAATAAGTTCCCTGGGCTTGGCCAGTTAAACTGCTTGGCTTTTCAAAAGTTGAAGTTAGGAAACGGCAGCAAGGAAGGAACCTTAAAAACCAAAAATAGGGAAAAAACATACATCCTCAGGGTGCTCATGGTTTCACTGAGTTTGTTCAGTGTCTTTTCATCCATGGATTATGGTTTCTTATTTCAGTCGGATTAAAATAATGGAAACTTGGGTCTGAGCACAGGCCATAAATAAAATGGGTTGCTTTTTCCCATCCCTCCTTTTCCACCCCCTTTCTAACATCTACAAAAATGCTGTGTCTGGCAGAAAAATCCAGAGACTGGCAGCAGAGTAGAATAGTACATATCCTAGAGGAGCTCGGAGGCGTCCTCTCAGGGACAGTGCCATTTGAACTATCTCTTCCCGAAACAGTGGAATCTCGCCCTGCCCTGAGTTGGGAAGGTGCCCGGCTAAATCGCGGTGTTTCCTGAGGGAAGAGGTAAGCCATCTGGCTTCTCCACGTGCCCTCCCGACCCCCTTGGCAGAACACAAAACGCATATTAAAGGCATAAATGGAATGAGCACCCTAGTGAAAGGCCCTCTGACACAAAAAGCACTTGGGGGGAGAAGGAAGGAGGAGTCCACGTGAGCTCAGGTCGCGGCTGGAGGAGAATAATGCACACAAGGGAAATTTTTCCTAATAAGAAGAATAATTAAAGTGGAGAGCTAAGCGCCCTGGCCTCACTGTGGCTAATAACTGCAATAGTGAGCAGCAAAAAAAAAAAATCAATGGCCGGCACGACATCTGGGGAAGATCGCTGGCAGGTACCCATTTGCGGGACATGTGAAAGCCAACTGCAGATGCTCAAGGCAACAACTCCTTTCTCTAGGCTGCTGTGCCCACACAAATCAAAGGCACCAGGCACACTGGTAACCTTTGGTAACAAAGTCCATGAAAGAGCCAACAGAGGAGGGCTTGGGGAGGAGCCTGTAAATTACTCATTTATAATATAACTGCCCAGGCTGCTTACAACCAAGGATAAAAGGGAGGCCTCCACAAAAGCCTCCATCTGGAGCCCTCCTCGTTTCAGCCCAGGAATCACAGCACTAAGAATCTGCAGTATACAACTCCTTTTTAGGCCCTCTGGGGAGATGGGGGAGACCACCCCCCCGGGTCACCACACATTATAGAAATGCAGCTTGAGTTTTATTTGGCTTGTGGATGTGACATGTAAGTGTCAAAAGGAATGCACATGAATTGTAGATAAATGTACTGGATGAAACCTCAAGGTCATTAGAAACAGCCCCCTGCCATGTATAGGATCTGTCAACTTTATCTATTTTTTTCAGTTATTAGTGCACTTGGCTTTGCACCTAACAGGAGCTTGATAAATATTTATAGAGTGATTGATTAATTCAACCTGAGCACACAGTTTCATTCATTCAACCATTCAACAAATATTTATCGACCGTCTATCATATCTAGATCTAGGATATAGTAGGAAACAAGTGTAGCTGCAAACTCTTAGCAATAGAGGTCTTCTATCACATTTGACTTGTACTTTCACGTGGAGCTAAGGGACATTCTAGAATCCAAGGACATCACTTTTAGAGGCGAGGGCCATGTTCTTTGTCTGACCTTTTCATAGGCAAACCCTGAAAATGATGTTACTTGAACAGGTTACTTGAATTAACTGGATAATAGCTAGAATAAAATGAGTCTGAACTCATAGAAAAATTCAAAATACAGGTTTACTGAAATTTTCAAATAACATGGATTCCAAGGATAAGTATCACCTTTGTGGGCAACGTTAGGGTAAAAGTTTATTTTTTTTTGGAGGTAGGACTCCACAAACATGCTGCTTGCCAAGTGTATCTGTAATTATTGACCTTGAGTTTGAGGAACAGAAAGGGATTTTGTGAAGCTTTCAATTAATTAAGAGCACATAATGAAGACAATTATGCCTGCTGCACTTTTTTGAGGATACTATGGGGGCATAAAGAATAAATAAAAATTTGTCTCTACTCTCAGGCAAGGACCTTACAATCTCTTTAGGGAGACAAAATTAACACATTAAAGCTAACTGATATATGACAACAGAGAATTAGGCACAATATTGTTTAATATGTTTTTCTTTCTCTCCTAAATGATCAATAGAAAAATACTATGCCAAGTGAAATCAAAGCTGCCAGGATACCAGAACTCTCTTACCCAAAATTGGATGAAAGTTATCTGATAACACATATCAAGAGTCTGAAAATGCTCTTACCTTTCCTCACTTTAATTGCAACTCTCAATATTTGTTCTAAGGAAATAATTCCCCATAGAGAGGAAAACAACACCACAGAGATTTTACTGCAGTTTTTTGTTATAAGGAACAGATAGTAAAGCAAAGACAAAGTAAATAATAATATTAGGTTGGTGCAAAAGTAATTACGATTTTTTTGCAATTATTTTTAACCTTTCAAACCGCAATTACTCTTGCACCAACCTAACACATTGACTATAGAATACTGAGTGGCCATTAGTACGGTAATAATGAATACAACAAAGTAACACAGAAAAGGTTAAAAGTGTGCTAAAACAGCCAACAAAACAGTAAGTTCACTAGGGTTACAACTATTTGTTCATATTAAAAATACTGTAAGGAAATATACACGATTTATAATAGGGAGAGCTATACAAAATATGTTTTCTCTATCAAATGTTCTGTGTTTGTTTTATTGCTTTATAATTAGAAAAACTTATAAAATGTTTAAACTCTGTGGAACAGATTATAAATGTTATGACTATTGAAAGAGAGCTTCGTGCTAAGGAGCTAGAATTTAGCCTTAAAGAAATACTCCTTAAAGAAACACATTAATACAGAGGAAAGAAAAGAAAAAAGATCCCTGGCACAGAATATTCTAGCAAAGGCTGAGAATTTGAAATGCACATGGCCTGAAGGAATAATGAAGAGATTTGCCTGGCTAGAGTAGATGAGATGCTGTGGAGAAAAAAATGTCAGATAAATAACATTGGATAAAATTTTTAAAACGTTGGTTATGTCAGAGTGTAACTATTGCCTTTCTACTGTCCCCTTTCCAAACTAATAGGTGTGTTTTTCACTTTAGAATCCTACCTTAGCTCTCCTCAAGTTTATGGGTCAAATGAAATTAAAAATAATATATCAAAACGATTGGTTAAGTTTGTAGTTTTCAACTTCAGAAAGTGACTCTGTATTTCATCTTAGTGCATATGTTTTTTTAAAAAAAGGATAGTTGAGACGATTTTGAAATAGAAGAGCATGCATAATGTTTGTAATTTTTTTTAAAAAAGTATCCAATAAAATGGAGGAAAAAAGAAAATAAGAATGGAGTGAGTAATGAGAATTATCATCACCTCATATATAACAATGCTACAATAATTAAACAACCTGGAACTTGTGGAAAAAAAGAAACTGAAAGGGAGATTAATGGTACAAAATAGAAAGCAACGAAATAGATTTATATTATAAAGGAATTTAGGCTATGATAAAGTTGACATTTTATATCAGTGAGGAAATGAAGTGCTGTTTAATAAATGTTAAAGGCACAAAGTGAACTTGCAATCTTAACCAGATAAATAGTCAAATGCAAGAACAGTGACTATACAATAACAACAGAAAATGATTGGAGACTTTCCAATCTGGAGGGAAATGCATAAAAGTCAAAGGAAGAAATAATACAGTAAAATATCATCAGCTCTGGCTGTGTAAAAAGTTGAAAGCCTCTACATGTTAAAACACCATAAAGAATTAAAACCCAAATTACAGACCAAAAACAACAAAAAAATGCTTTTTATCATCTGTAACAAAGGGTTATTATCTCTAAGGGAGTAAACATTTCTTATAAACCAAATGAAAGATATTAACATCTCCATAGGAAAATGTGTAAATAATAACAATGGTTTATAACATAAAAATAAAAAATAGCCAATAAACTTGCTAAGCATATTCAGCCTTACAAGGCATCAAAGAAATATTTTTAAAAAATAGGTGTTTCATTACTTTAAAAAATAGTAACATGCAGTGTTTGTGATCATGTAATGAAATGAACCCTATAACACTCTGTTGGTAAAAGTTTAAATTGGTTCAGCTTTGTGAGAAGGCTATCTGTCAACGTCTATCAAGCACTTCAAAAAGTATAAAGCAAGTTAAACCAATAGAAAAGTTTCTCTTCCTGCCCTATTTCCAAACCCACATGAATGGTTGTTGCTTCTGAAAGATAGTCTAAATTGGGAGGATACTTGTTTTCACTGCAAAACCTTTTGACTTTAAAAGAAATGCTTCAACTTCTGACTATTAAGAACAAAATAAGCTACAGTTCCATGAGAGATTTTCATGATGAATAGGTGCATTATATAATTTTAATAAATACGTATATACATTTTTTATCATTCAGCTCTAATAATTTTTAAAACAATTTTATTGGGGTGATACTGGTTAGTAAAATTATATATGTTTCAAGTGTACATTTTTATAATACATCATCCATATATTGCATTTTGTGTTCACCACCCAAAGTCAGTTATCCTTCGATCACCATATATTTGACCCCCTTTTCTTCTCTTACCACCCCCTAACCCCCTTATCATCTGGTAATCATTAAACTGTTATCTGTGTCTTTGAGCTTTTGTTTGTTTGTCTTGTTCATTTGTTGCTTTCAATTTATACCTCACACATGAGTGAAGTCATATGGTTCTCGACTTTTTCTGCCTCACTTATTTCGCTTAGCATGATAATCTCAAGATCCATTCATGTTGTCGCAAATGGCACTATTTCATCTTTCCTTATGGCTGAATAATATTCCATTGTATGTATGTACCACATCTACTTTCTCCAATCATCTATCAAAGGTTGTTTCTTTGGTTGTTTCTATGTCTTGGCCACCATGAAAAATGCTGCAATGAACATACAGGTACATATATCCTTATGTATAAATGTTTTCAGATTTGTGGGGTAGATATCCAGAAGAGGGATTTCTGGGTCGTATGGTAACTCTATTCTTAAATTTTTGAGGAAATTCCATACTGTCTTCTAGAGTGGCGATACTAGTTTAGATTCCCACCAGTAATGTATGAGGGATCCTTTTTCTCCATAGTCTCTCCAACACTTGTTATTATTTGTCTTGTTGATAATAGCCATTCTAACAGGTGTGAGGTAGTATCTCTTTGTGGTTTTGATTTACATTTCCCTAACAGCTAATGAAGCTGAGCATCTTTTCATATGTCTGTTGGCCATTTTTATGTCTTCTTGTGAGAAGTGTTCAGAAGTGTCTGTCCTCTGCCCATTTTTTAATTGGGTTGTTTTTGTTGTTGTGGTTGTGGTTGAGTTGTATGAGTTCTTTACATATTTTGGGTATTAGTCCCTTATTGGAGGTGTTGCTTGCAAATATCTTCTCCCATTCGGTTGGGTGCCTCTTTGTTTTGTTGATGGGTTCTTTTGCTGTGCAGAAACTTTTTAATTTGATATGGTCCCATTCATTATTTTTGCTCCTACTTCCCTTGCCTTTGAGGTCAAATTCATAAAATCCTCTTGAACCCAAGGTTCATAAGTTTAGTAGCTATGTTTTCTTCTATGCAGTTTATTGTTTCAGGTCTTATGTTTAGGTCTTTGATCCACCTTGAGTTAATTTTTGTATTATATACAGTGACGGATAGCAGTCTAGTTTCATTCTTCTGCATGTGGCTTTCCAGTTTTCATAGCACTATTTATTGAAGATGATTTCTTTTCTCCATTGTATGTTTTTGGCTCCTTTATTGAAAATTATCTGCCCATATATATGTGAGTGTATTTCTGGGTTCTCAATTCTATCCCATTGGTCTCTGTGTCTCTTTTTCTGCTAATACCATGCTGTTTTCATTATTGTCACTTTGTTGTATAAACTGAAGTCAAGAAATGTGATATCTCCAGCCTTGTGTTCTCTCTCTCTCTCTCTGTCTCTCTCTGTCTCTCTGTCTCTCTCTCTCTCTCTCTCTCTCTCTTCCTGTCAGGATTGCTTTGGCTGTTCGAGGTCTTTTGTGATTTCACACAAATCTGATGATTTTTTGTTCTAGTTCTTTAAAAAATGCCATTGGGATTTTGATAGAGATTGTATTAAATCAGTATATTGCTTTGGGTAATATGGCAATTTTAACTATGTTGATTCTTCCAGTCTGTGAACATGGACTATCTTTCCATTTCTTTGTGTCTTCTTCAATTTCTTTTAATAATGTATGACAGTTCTCAGTGTATAGGTCCTTCACATCTCTTGTTAAGCTTATTCCTAGGCATTTTATTCTTTTTGTTGCGATTGCAAAAGGAATTTTTTTTCTTTTTCTGAAATTTCATTGTATGTAGGAATGCAATGGATTTTTGTACATTGATTTTGTATCCTACAAATTTACTGTATTTGTTTATTGTTTCTAATTTTTAATTTACATTAGTTTTGTGAACCTTGAGTTATAACTATTTTTAAATATTCAAACATATGTCATTTTACTAATTAACTTATCATTAATTTCTAAATACAAATTATATAAATTATATTATTGTCAGACAACATGTGGTCAATGCCCAGTTTTTGAAATTTGTTAAAACCTGCTTTTACAGCTTATGATGTGATCAATTTTGAAAATGTTCCCTATGTCATTTAGAAGAATGTGAATTCTCTAATTGTTTATACATATGCCCATTAAAATCAGCTTAATAGTATTGATTTTCTGTATGTTTACTATTTTTGTCTTTGACCTATCACAAATTGAGAGAAATAATTTGAAATTTTTGACTCTTCTATAGATTTTTCTACTTCCCTATCATATAAATACTTGCTTTAAATAGTATGAGGCTGTGATAGAACACCAGTTCTAAAAGACACACTTTTGTTCACACTTCATATGAATCCCTCACATCATTTCAAATTCTCCTTCCAGGATTAGTTCTTTTTTTTTTTTTCTTCAGGTACATGCTTTCAAAGTTCTTTTAATTGAATATATGGGTAGTAAATTCTTCCCATTTTGACCATATCAATATTTCTTTACTTTGCATTTATTTTTGAAAGATAATTTCACTTCTAACAAAATTCTAGGGAAGCTATGAACCAACACTAGGGCCTAGTCCACCCTTCAAAGAAATTTTGGAACTCTTTCTCTGGCATAGCCATCAGAGCTGTCCTCGTATTACCCCTGATGTCCTGAATGTCATCAAAATGTACCCTTCAATATTTCCTTTACCATCGGTAAAAGAAAGAAGTCATTGGGAGCCAGATCAGGTGAGTAGGGAGGGTGTTCCAACACATTTATTTGTTTACTGGCTAAAAACTCCCTCACAGACAGTGCCGTGTGAGCTGGTGCATTGTTGTGATGTAAGAGCCATGAATTGTTGGCGAAAAGTTCAGGTCGTCTGACTTTTTCACGCAGCCTTTTCAGCACTTCCAAATAGTACACTTGGTTAACTGTTTGTCCAGTTGGTACAAATTCATAATGAATAATCCCTCTGATAGCAAAAAAGGTTAGCAACATTGTTGCAACATGTTTGCAAATTTAATCGTCAGACCCCATATACATAATTTTATTTTTATACTGGAAGTTTTATTTGAGTAGTTTTCATATCAACTGGGCTTTCTTTATAGTCTTTTATTGCTTTCTCTGTTTGTTCCATCTTTATTTCTTTAATCCTTTTATACAAATTTGTTTTTTACTCAAACTGATAATTCCAATATCTGATACCCTTGGCAGTTTAATCTATTTCTTTCGCTAACTCTTACCTGTAATTATGTGAAGTTTCCTTCATAATTTCTGATTGTGTGCTCATATGACCCTTTCTCAACCTGTGCAGATCTTGACAGCCTAAACTGATGATGCTTTCTTTCAAAAAGGACCTGCCCTACAGACCTCAGAACATTTGATTCAACTTCAAGGATCCAGACTTAATAGAGTTTTTGGTTCACATTCCTCATCTTATGGTGAAACCAAGGTTTTACCTCTATATTCCAGTAACTGGATTTGGGCCACATGCCTGCTTCCTTCACTCATTTAAGCTCAATGTTTTTCTTGATTTTTTCCTCCTTTGGTGATTTCTCCAATTTCTAGCTGACCTAGAAATGTACTGGCAATAATCATCTACAAATAAAATATTTTAAAGAGGATGTGTGTTCAATGTCTACTCTGCCACACTTTCTAATATGCATTATTTAAAAATACATAAACACTTAAGTTGGAATAATTGCACTAAATTCAAGGTAAAATTTGCCCAGATAATGACATTTAACTAATAAAAGTTTCCAAAAAAGATTTGTGGTAGAGATACTGTTTGACCTTCAAATTTATTTTATCTTCTACATTTTAGTTTAAGGATTCAGAGATACTGTAAACTTAAGGTGGTTGCAAGAACAAACCCTTCTACAGACTCTAAACATTTAAGATTATATTAAGTGTCCAATTTAATAACTATCTATCACAAGTGAGGTGGCCACACAGCACATCACATCATACAGCTTCTTACATCCCAGAGTCCTTGAAGGGCATATTCAGTAGCTTGAGACATGTCTGCGCAAGGCATTGGAAAACTCATTTTTCCTGTGCCCCTGCCTTTTTGTACTCAAAGCTTGCATAATCTTTCTAGAAGGATGTATTACAATAATGTATTGCACTTCCATTTATAGTTTTACAGCCACAGGACTCTACTGGTTCTTGAGCAGGTAGAAGGAATAGTCAGTACTCAACTGTGCATGAGCAATAGCTCTATCTTCATATTTCTAGCTTTCTAGAAAACGCGTTTCTTCGGATTTCCATGAAGATGTGCACACCAGAAGAATGGTTATCACACCAATATGGTGTAATGAAGTGTCTTACTTCATTCTGATATTTGCCCACTGAGAGCCTGCAGGCCCTATTCCTCCCCTTTCCCTTTTGCCCCACATGAGGGCAGGCTGGTAACAAAGCCTGTTCCTTCCCTTGGCACCACTGGGGAAGCTGAAGTCATGCAAACCTTGGCCCACATGTAGGAAAACTCCCCCTGACACTACGGTCCACCACAGTCAGAACCAAAGCTATTTGCCCCTTCTCTGAAAAATCTGAGCATGGTAGAGAGGACCCTAGAAGTATAAGCAGCAATCATTTAAAAAAAAAAAAAATGACGGGCAGGGGATGGGGAGGACTGAAATGGAGGTCCACAATTAGACCTGATTAGAAATAAAACTTTTACTAAAAAAAATTAACAATAGAAAAGTAAAAAGGGTGCCAACTGACTTTTGTGTCTTTAAAACACAGGTCCTAAATCACTCGAATGTCTGCTAAGCTGCATAAACTGGCAAACTTTTGTGGCTTCACCTCATTCTGGAGCTCACATTACAGTTCTACCTGGGTATTTTGCTAAAGTGAAAGGTACTTCATACTCTTAGGGGGGTTATCAGAGTAAAGTGGAAGAAAGACAGGTATACTTCACCTAACCACTGAACTACTTTCTTGTCTAAACTCCCCATGGTCTTCGCACCCATTGCCTTAACATATCCCACATTGGCCATGGATTCTGTGACACAACAAGTAATAAATTAAAATAAAACTAAATCTTTGATACTTCAAATCAGCTTGACAAAATGGGACCATCCCCCTAGGTTAAAATAGCTAATACAGACCAATATAGATTAAAACAAGGCCTACTGATATTAAGACCCATTCAACAAACTGTAAAGGAGGAGATCACGCATGGTTTCTACTATCCTCCCATTTATCAGTGATATTGAGCATTATTGTTATTTTCTTCTGTCACTTGTGCTTTTTGTGTCATATCTAGGAAGACTTTACTAACCCAAGGTCATGAGGATCTTACTCCTATGTTTTCTTCCACGATTTTTATAATTTTAGCTCGTATAATGCATTTTGAGTGAATTTTTGGGTATAGTATAAGGTGTCAAACTTTATTCTTTGCATGTGGATATCCTGTTGTCCTAGCACCATTTGTTAAAAAGACTATTCTTTCCCCATTGAAATATCTTGGCACTCTTACTGAAAATCAATTGACCTTAAATATAAGGGTTTATTTCTGGATTTCCAATTTTGTTACATTGAAATATACATTTATTACGCCAGTACCATTTTTTCTTCATGAATGTAGCTTTGTAGCAAGTTTGGAAACTGAAAGTGTGAGTCTTCCAACTTTGTCTTATTTTACAAGATTTTGTCGTCTAGTCTGAAACCTTTGTATTGCCATATGAATTTTAACATCAGCTTGTCAATTTCTATAAAAAAGCCAGCTGGAAATTTAGTAGAGATTATGTTCAATCTGTAGATCAACTTTGGGAATATTGCCATTTTAATAATATTAAGTCTTACAATCTATGAACATAGAATGCCTTTCTATTCATTTAGCTCTTCTTTAATTTTTCAATAATGTTTTGAGTTTTTGGAGTGTAAGTTTTATACTTTTATTAAATTTAATCCTAAGTAATTTATCTTTTTATATGTGCTATGGTGAATGAAGTTTTCTTAATTTTATTTTTGATTGTTCATTCCTAATTGAAATCATAGAAATACAATTGATTTTTTTGTGTATTAAACTGGTACCTTGCAATCTTGATAAGTCATTTATTAGTTCTAGTAGATTTTTAGTGAATTCCTTGGGATATTCTAATATGTAAGATCATTTGACTCCATCATCTGGCTGCTGACCACACACCCTACGCTTCTCCCTTCCCTTTTGCCCCACATCTGGGCAAGTCAATATAAAAGCTTGGGTACTCCATCCCCTGGCATTGGCAGGGAAGTTCAAATATTACCAATCCTAGCCTGCACATGGAAACCCTTACACCAGCCTGCCCTTTACCACAATAGCAACCAAAACCATGTGCTCTTTCTTTACTCAAGCCAAGTATACCAGCTTGGGTGCTTTCTTTGCTCTCCCCAGAAAGCCTCGTGATGTAAGAAATAAATGTTTCCATACTCTCTTGGGGCATGTGTGCCAACAAAGTCTTGACATCTGAACCAATTAGTAGAAAGAGAATATTGATCCCACCCTCTGTGGGGAAACCACAAGACATGACAAAAAAAGAGAAACAATTCAAACATCCTACAACAAGGACGAGGTTAAATACAACCGTTACAAATTATATATTTGAAAAGTATTCAACAATATTAGAAATTGCTCATGATATACTATTGTGAGAAAATGAATACAACAATAGATATGCAATATAATCTCAATTTTCACTCTATATATGCACACATACATATGTAGAGGACAGAACAGAAGAAAACATGTTAGAAGTATTTATCACTGCGTGGTGGGATCACAAGTTTATTTTTATTCCTTATAATTTTGTATTATTTTCTCAAAGTCTTTATGAAGAACACTTATTATTCATTTTATCATTAATAAGGACAAATAGGAGGTAAAAAATCCTCCCAAGGAGCCATGGCTTTAATTTAAAAATAGAGTTAGGTGCTGCATGAAGCATTAAAGTGGATTCCTAAGGTTTTATTCTGGGACACCTCTCTTTTGTTACCTTAATTAGACCCTTGGATCTACTTAATTATAATTTCCATTCATGTTCAATTGTTCATCCCACAAAACTAAGCATTGAAGTAAGTTTTCTCTAAAACGCATGTGGTTAGCACAACCTTTGTAAAACAAACACATTCAAGTAACACCGCCACCACCACCAACAAAATCATGCAAAACCTGGTTGGTTTTGGTATTTACAGAGTGCTGATTCGCCTTGCTTAATATCTCTTTGTCCGCAGGCTCCGTATTCCAGCTGTAAGTCTGGCTGGCTCCCCCTTCATTATCCATTGCTAACTCTACTCCGGGTTTCTAATTCTGTTGCCTGTTTCCCAGGTCTCCCAGGAAGACTGCTGCCAGAGGTACACATATAAAATGTAGGAAAATTTAGACCCCTTATTTTTTACCAATAGCAGTATTTCAATTTTTGCAAGGCACAGAATACCCTTCATAAAGTGACACTTGCTTTATTTTCTAACGCTTCCTCATATTGAACTTAATTCTTCAAAAATATCACATAATTTTCAGGTCCCACACCTGCCTTGCTTTCACACTTCTGTGCTCCAAAAGGCCTTTTCCTCTTTGCATCCACCTCCTCATCTTCAGATCAAGGGTTTCTTCCACTGCTTTTCTGGATTCCTATTCATTCAAGCAGCATCTTCCATTGCCTCTTAGGTGTTCTAATTGCACATTAAACAAACCTCTGTGGTAGCACTGACCACACTGCCCAGAAGTAACTTGTGTGGTGAGACAACATTTTTGAAATGTTTCCTTGAATCACCTGGCCATTGGTTTTCCATGCTGTCTTCCTCTAACCCTGGGGTTTTAACTCTGTTTTCCTGATTCCTGGAATCTCTGTGAAGTTGCCTCATTGTGCTTTGCTTGGAGGACAGTGTGAGCAAGACAGGTAGGTGGAGGTATATGCCCTCATTCCTGCTTTATCAAGAATAGTCCCTTTTTTAATCTACTTTACAACCTGGTGTTCACAGAAGGAATCCATTGGAAGACAGAGCTCAGTAGTTACAAAAAGAAAAAGAACTTGAACTCCACAGTGTAACCTAAAAAAGACTGGACAGGCAGAGAGTGCAGGCCATGAAAGGGCAGATCCAATAGGGACACGGGGACAGGATCTTTCTCACAGATGGGGTCTGGCTGAAGCTCTGGAAAGGTGGATGATCACATTCAGGGTCACAGACCCTGGAAGATGACCTGACCAGTGATCATGAGCCTTCTGCTTGTGCAATCGAATTTCACAGCCAGAAGGAATTATAAAATGATCTAATCCATCTTCCTCACTATACAAGTGAAGAATGGATCCCCACAGAAATTAAGTGGCTTGCTCATATCACCTGGCTAAACCACAGCTTCATGGCAGTCCTAGGATTAGAATTTGGTTTTTCAGGACCCTCTATCTATGCTCTTCCCATTACACTTACTCAGTCTACGTGTAAGAGCAGCCCTCTCTGTGATCACCTGGAAACCGCAGTTCCAGCTGAAGGAGTCCAGTGATCATCACTCATTTTCCTGCTCTCTGATAGGGAAGAAAATGATTTTAGCACTAGCATCCTGGAAAAAAAAGCCACACGTTTGTGTCTGAAATGTAAACATCAGGGGATTTGAGACACTCAGCTACTTTCGCAGTCTGGAGGGAACATGCTGGTCCTAAACCTCAGCTCAGAGCTCTTTCTGATCCCCGCTTAGCAGCCCAGGCATTTATCTAGGGGGCTGAGTTTGAGATAATCCAGACTGAACCCGTCCCCATCCCCTCACCTCAACACACACACATTCCACATTACTTATCCAGACTTAAGCTTGTCTGCCATTGTCAGCAGTGACCTGGATGCTACGCCTGCCACACGGCCGAAAGGGAACCATCCCAGGAATGACACGGCTCATGGAATTCTGCCTTCACACAGGCGGCCTCAACGTTTTCCGGTCAAATTGCCCTCTCAGATCTTTCCCATGCAGTGACCATGCAAACCAGCATTCAGCACCACCAAGGAAAGGACACACTGAATCTTGTTTCTCAAACTTAATCAAAGCAGGCATTTTGTAGGGGTTGCACTTGTCATCCCATTCTATATTTTGAGAAGTTAGGGTGATCCATGTCTTTTGTAGCCTGGACACCTCCAGCCCTCTCTGTTGCTTAGAAGTCTGTGTATCAGCAAAATTTGAAGTAATGCTGGAAAATGGTTAGCAACTAAGGTTGCAAGAGGCTTTAAAATGTGGATTAGTGTTCTCTGCCTCTTTTTGGTAGAGACAGATCAGCTCTCTGAACCTTTCATCCCTCATGTCCACGGTAGCAAATATGTTTCATTTGATCTGTAATGGCTGCCTTGGTTCTATCTTAGAAAGGATTCTGGAATCCTGTTTAGGTATGGGGAGGGAGTAACATAATAAATGGGTGACGTAGTGTGGCCGGAGCTATAGGAAAGTAACCAGCAAATTTCCCCATGGTTTTCATCCCTGACGTAGTAGAACAATGAGACTCTAGCTAGAGGGGGAAGAGCACACTCATTTTATGGAATCCTGAGGGAGACTTCTAGTCTTCCCTGGAAATAACACTGGCCTGGAAATCCAACGCATATCTGATTTTGTTCTGTTGCACTGTGCCTCTCTTCACATCCTCTGAATGACACCATTCTCTCTCTGTAATCTGACAATACTCCATAAAAAGGCCTGAGCAGCTCTTAGACTCTGGACAAGATGGAAGCCACTTTAAAATATACATTTCTTCTGAAGATAAGTTTTAAAAGGAAAGATTCAAAAGGCGTATGTCCTTCGTTCACACCTGGCATATATATCAAAATTGATTATGAGGCAAATACAAAGACACCTGACGGAGGTAGAATAGGGATACACCCATGGGCCTTGTCCAGACCCATGCCTTGATTGTCAAGAAGTTCAGAGTCATATAAAGTTTCTGGTAGAGTTTCTCCCTCTATTCCATGTCCCGCCCCAACCGCCTTACTAACCTAGCCAACCGCATCCATCTTAAGGGTTCTCAAAGGGTGGTTTCTAGACTACCAATGCCAGCATCCTCTGGGGACTAGTTAGAAATTCAAATTATCAGTCTTGGCTCACTTATTCTACTTACTTAAGTCTACACATACTTACTCCTGTACTTACTGAATCAGAATTTCTGAAAGTGGGGCTCAGCAATCTGTTTTTAAGAAAACCGTCCTAGTTATTCTGATGCACGCGAAAATTTGAGAACCAACACCCTGCCTAATAGGTGTTTTTGCAATGATGGAAATCATGTTCTATATCTGTATTGTACAATATCATAGCCACGAGCCACAGGAGGCTATTGATCACTTGAAATTTGAAAATGAGGAACTGAATTTTAAATTTAATTGTAATGAATTTAAATGTAAATAAGCAGATGTGGCAAGCGGCTGCTATAGTGGATAACATAGATCTAGAATAGAAGCATTTACATTGTTAGGGTTCTGGGAACTTTTTGAGAATCTGATGAAAACTATCAACACGATCACTAGAAAAAATACATATATTCCACTAAACAAAATTTGATAAATAATTTCTGGAGGTCCACGGGAAATGCAGAACATTCAAGAAAATCTATTAAGTATCTACCCTCAAAATTTATGGCAGCAGAATTTACAATTTATAGGTTGTAGTTAAACTGTTAAAATAAAGCATCTCTATTTACATCATGTGGAACTTATTTTCTAGACCAATGAAAACACATTTATGTATATTGAGTTTCAAGAGACGTGTTCAAAAATATTTCACCAAAACAGTACAGTAAACCAATTTTCTGGACCCAAAAGAAGCTGTGATGCTGAGCATTAGACACCCCAGCAAGGTGAATAAATATGTTAAAATTCTAATTATCCCTAAGATCATCTGTGCCCATAATAATGTATTCCACAATTACTGTCAATGGTATGTGTTGCAAAGTTGATCAGGTCAGTAGCCTAGAAGACCTAGCGTAGAAGTGTCCACACTTCCTAGATATTGGGTAGAATGAATGCTACCTTCCCATGGAAGACGATTCTCTTGTATAAGAAATGATTTGCAAGTGGAAGGCAAATTTTGTCCCCTATCTCTGTTATCATTTCTGATTTACAAATGGGTGGTCCTGAACCATACTCCATATTCCAGTCTCCTAGTCTTCAGTGTTCTTCTATGACAGTTAAACACCATCATCTTGAAAGCTCAGCTCAAATACCGTCTCCTCTGTCTATCACCGAGTTTTCCATTTTCCAAAATCTTAGGCCATGCATCCAAAAAAAAATTCTAGCATTTGTAACATTCACTTGAAATTTCATGCATTAGAGTTTCATAGTCCCCATTCCAAGTTCCTACAGGGCAGCGGCCATATCTTTTAACTTTTTAAACCTGTACATTTTCTATCTCAATGCTGAGAATAAAGTAGGTGCATATAAGTAGGTTATGAGAAAATAACTTAACTCAGATTCAACCAGTGTTTGAGTGCCCACTGTGGAACAAATACTGTGCTAGACAATTTCCCATGTGTCCTTACATTTTCAGTCACCACAGCAATCCTGAGAGGCAAATAGCATTAGATTCATTTTGATAAGAAGGATATGAAGGTTCAGTGATACTGGAAAAATTTTTCAATCCAAGTGTGAAATTAGATTTAAATATGGACATTAGAGTTAAGACACTGGGTTCAAATAGCAGCTCCACCTCCTACAGCTGTGTGACATTGGATGTGTTATTTATATGAAATCTCAGTTCTTTCATTTAAACAATGGGGCTCTTAATTGTACCTAACTCACAGGGAGGAAATAAATAATATTAGTGCTTATAATAGTGTCTAGGTCATGGTTTCTAAATATTTTTGTCCAGTGAAAGTTATCAGGTTTCCTTGGAGAAATGACTGATTCCAGGACAAGGGCAGGGAAAATATAAGATAGCATGGAGTAGAAAATAAGGAACAGCACAAGAAACAATGGGAGCATGTCAAAAAATTACAAGAGTTGAATAGTAGGGTCTCCAATTGGAAAATCTTAAACAATTCAATCAATAAAATACATAATAATAGTAATGGGTTATAACCCATAGAATAAAAAAAGGACCCATGAGACCATGCTGTAATTAATTAATTAACTAATTAATTGGAGAGCATAGTATACACACCCTTATAGTAGAATTTTTATAATAAATGTAGAAAGGAACGATATAAGTAGATAATGGTAATATCATGGAAATAACTGTTGTAGACAAGTACCACCAATGGATTCTAAAATTAGTAAATGAGACTATGACAAAAAACAAGATACTTACATAGTCTCAAAATATCTTCCCACAAGATAGTTATTAAATACAAAGAGAAAATAGCAACTTCACAATGGAAAAACCTGACAGACACTACCTTAACCAAGCTATCAAATTTAGCATCACCAGAAATGGGACAAATTGATATCATGTACCTTCTGATATAATGCATTGAGGACACAACATGCTATTCTTGTCAAATATGAATTACCTGAATTTACTCTAAAGAAATAGCTAAAAAATCCAAATTGTGGAATATTTCATAAAATAACTGGCCAGTACTCTTCAAAAATATCAGTCTTGAAAGACAAAGAAAGAATGAGAAACTCTTCCAGAATAAAAGGGACTAAGGTGCCATCACAGCTAAGAGCAATGTGTGATCCTGAGTTGGATCCTATACCAAAAAGAATATTAGTGCAACAAAGGGAGAAATTTGAGTAAAGTCTTTAGATAAGACAATAGTATTGTGTCAATTTTTAATAATTGTACTGCAGTTACATAAGATGTTAGCACTTGGGAAATCTGGGAGAATTCTTTGGACTAAGGTTTCGACCTTTTCGGGAGTTTTAAATTAATTCAAAGTGAAAGGTCAAAAAAAAATGTATAGTGCCTGATACCTCGCAAAGCTCTAACAATGTGGAAAGCTATATGTAGATCAAACAAATTTAGGTATATCTGCTTATGCAACGGGATATTATTAGGCTATTAAAAGGGTTGAAGTATCGACACCTGCTACAACACAGGTGGCCCTTAAAAACACCACACTAAGTGAAAAAAGCAGGCCACAAAAGACCACACTCTATGACTCCATTCACACCAATTGCCTAGAGCAGACAAATCTAGAGAGACAGAAAGTAGATTAGTAGGTGACGGGGTTGGGAGGGAGGTGGTTATAATGGAATGGAGAGTAACTGCCAAAAAAGATGAGGTTTCTTTTGCGGATGAGGAAAATGTCCTAACAATTAGATAATGTACAGCTCTGTAAATATTCTGAAAACTACTGAACTGTTAGACTTTAAATAGATGAATTTTATTGTATGTGATTTATATGTCAATAAAGTTATTTAAACAAACAGAATAGTGTCTGATATGTAATACGCGCTCTGAAAAATGGGGCAATGATGACGGTATGACGAAGACAGTCATGACAACAGTCTCGAGTACTATTACTGTTATCGTTGTTGTTTTCTCCTCAGTGGACTTCATGGCCATTCCAGCATTAACTTGTAAGGCGTATAAACAGGTTATGGGGCTAGCTATAAAATAATGACTTCGTATTTTGTTAATTATCTTTTCCTCTCCACTTGGGAACCAAACCACCTCTATCTCCCCTGGCAAAGACCAAAGGTTAAAGAAGCACTTGTTGCAGTTGCAAGGACTGATGACGACACTAAAAGACAAAAGGCAAACTGTGACCCAGGAGAGAAACATCAATCTATTTAGCTTTAATAGATTTCGCTTGATTTTTCTCTCTGTTTACTAAATAACCAATTAAAACAATGTTGTTTTTTTTTATTTTTCAAAGAGTTGCATGACTGCTGTGCATTTTTGTTCAGCCCTCAATGCATCGGGTAAGAAAAGCTCTAGGTGTGTTTGTTGAAGGTGCAAATAATTGACCAGGGTGACAAAAGCTGAGCATTTTTATAGGGAGGGAAAAATTCTATAGGCTTTGCCTGCCAGTCAGAGGGAGCTTATTCCATATGCAGGTGGCACCTTGTACAGACTCACATTCTATTCCCCGTGCTTGTGGACCCTCCTCTATCTCTGGAAGCATAAACACTGCAGCCAGAGAAAATGTCACATTGTCTCAGGTCTCAATGTAGTCTCAGTGAGCTGAGAGCTGCCATTAATCTTGAGGAACCTCCAAACACAGTATTTGTCTGGGATTTATGAGAGGCCTTTGAGGCTTGCTCATTCCTGGTCATAGCCCCAAGTCCTTGATTATTGTGAATGAAGCAAAGCCAAAGAAAGCAATGCTGATGGCTGAGCACAGGCAGAGCTAGCCCTGTTGTGTCACAATCAGAACTCACAAACAATTGTTCTGATTTGCACGCCCAGGAAGTAGGCTTTTCTGTAATTAATGAAATCCCATGGACGTCTCCTAGAGAGGAAGCTCTGATATTCTGGGAGAGAATGGAAATGAGAGAAGGCCAAAAGGAATTGCTCTGTGAAGCTACATTCTTAACTAATTTGTTCCGAATATCCTCCAGTCATACATGTGAGAAATGACATCGGAGGGCAAGGGGCAACAGTTCAGAGATAAAACAAGTTGAAGGCATTTAAAGTACTTGCCAAGGAAAAGTGCTCATCTGATAAAAATTTAGACAGGAAGGATGCCAAAAACCAGGAGAGACACAACTGAGAGATGTGATGAGGTGATTGCTGCTCCAGCTGTCAGACTTGTCAATGGTGTGGAGATGCCAGATTTTAACTCAAATGCAATGTCAGTCCAAAAGCTGCCTCTATTTCCCTGCATGGTTTTCATTAAGAAAGCACTAGGACTTGGTTCCAACTATAAATATACTATTTGGAGCCTGTTCAAGATGTAAATTTGTTGGTTGGTCTGTCTCCTCTTCAAAATGGGATTGAAGTAGGAGGAAGAGAATGCAATCTGACATCTTCAACATCACTATCCTGGAATGGTAAAAACTGGGGTTTCCTTGGGTTAGAGTTGTGGGCATTTTGGAAGAAAAGGCATGAAGGGCAGGATAGGGCTGAAATTGCCTTTGAGAAAGGCAAAGTTTTCCATATTAGTTCATAAAGGTCCCACCAGAAAACAATGGTATGAAACGTGACAACTCCTCCATAATTTTGGAATGTCAAACCAAATCAGGATTACATGTTACATAAATCCTGGCCATAAATATAGGACTAGGTACATGTGGACTATGAGACTGTAGGCAACATTTTATTACAGCTGCTTGCTTAAGATAAATATAAAAGGACAAATGTTGAACTTTTTTTTTAAGAAAAGAAGAAGACTAGGACTGTCCACATGGAAGGGCATCCCCTCATTAAAGGGGTGTCAAGGAACTGGGTAAAAAAGAAAAAAAAAAGAGAGACATTTCAAAGCTACTAATACAATCCTGATTATTACATTCTTATTTATTTCCCTTCACAGAATTATTCTCCTCATATAATCCACACAACTGACCATAATGAATCTGCTCAGTGCCTTGGAAAATAAGAAACCTACATCCCACCCCACTCCAAAAACACAATTAGAGAACAGGTATCTTCTTAGACAATTCAAAAGTCATTATTAAAATATCAGAACCTCTTTCTCCCTGTTAAGCCTGCCCACCCAGTGTTCTAACTTCTATACTTTGCAGAGTACACCTAGGCCTTTTTGAATATTGACTTCTTAGCCAGACATGCAGATTCTCCTTGGTGTGACAAACATCCATATTTAAATCCCAAAGGCACTGAATAATGCAATATCATTTACAAATTGCTGAAAGTAATACTTAGATATAAATCTAACAAAGTATGTACAGGAACTTTATAATGAAAATTGTAAAATGCTGGCAAAAATTATTTTCAAAAGACCTAAACATTTGGAGGCATACCATGTTCATGGATTTGAAAACTCATCATAGTAAATGTCATTTTTTTCCCAAATTGATCTATAGGTTTAATAATATACCTATTAAAATCTTAACACATTTCTTTACAGACATAGGCAAGCCTATTCTAATATTTATATAGAAAGGTAAAGAAGGAGCTAGAATAGCCAAACAACTTTGAAAAGAAGAAAATGGGAGAGATGACTCATCTAAAGGTTTATTATGTAAGTGTATTAATCAAGATAGTGTGGTACAGGCATACCTCAGTGATATTGTGGTTTTGGTTCCAGACTATTGCAATCAAGTGATATTGCAATCAAGCCAGTGCCACAATGAAGTGAATCTTAATCTTTATGTTGGTGGAAGGTATTGCCTTCAATGTGTAAAAACCAGAGCATCTATGAAGCACACAAAGCATGATAAAACAAGCATGCCTGTATTGGTGGAGAGATAGATTGATCAATGGAACAGTATAGAGAACCTAGAGAAAGATCCACCCAAATATACCTAATTTTTGACAAATAAGAAAAACAATTCAATGGCAGAGGAAGAGTATTTACAAAAAATGGTGCTGGGGGCAACAGGATATTCGTTAGCAAAAAAACAAAACAAACAAACAACAACAACAACAACAACAAAAACACAACCTAAACCTCACACTTTATTCAAAGTTAACACAAAAGAGGTCACTGACTTAAATGTAAAACAGAAAAAGTCAAAACTTCCAGAAAAAATCTTTGGGATACAGGACTAGGCAAAGAGTTCTTCCAGTTAAGACCAAAGCACAATACACAAGAGGAAAACTGATATATTGGATCTTATCAAAATTAAAAACTTTTGTATAATAAAAGATCTTTTTTAAAAGATGCAAAGAAAAAAGTTAAATTAGGTAAAGATTAGAAAAATTAAGAAAACTTAGAAGTCAATAACAGAAATGTAACTTCAAAATCCCAAAATATTTGGAAACAAAATATTAAACAAAAAACAGTCAAAATGTAAACCAGAAAATATTTAAAACTAATTAGAAATTAAAACACAATATGTCAAAATTTGGGGGATACAACTGAGGCATTACTTAGAGCAAAATTTACAGCACTAAAGATAGTATTAGAAAAGAAGAAATATCTCAAGTCAATGACTTCAACTTCCACCTTTAAAAACTTAAAAAGAAGAAATTAAATACAAAGTAAGCAGCAGAGTAATAATAATAAAATAAAAGTAAATATGAATAAAATTGAGAAAAAAAGAAATAAAATAAAACCAATGATTGTCTTGGAAAAGTCAATAAAAACATATGCCTCTAGTCAGACTTAATCAGAAAAAATGATAGAAGACACAAATTACCAATATCATGAATGAAAGAGATAACATAAACACTGATTCCACAGAAATTAAAAAGATAATAATGGAACTTTACGAACAATTTTATCCCAATAATTTCAAGAACTAAGATGAAATGGACAAATTTCTTGAAAGATACAAAACCTGGAAGTTCATTCAAGAAAAAAATGCATAGCCTGAGTAGCACTGTGTATGTTACATAAAATTAATTTTTAGTTAAAACACTCCCTAAGATCAGAAACACAGAATGATCACTTTTACCACTTCTAGTCAACATTTTACTGGAGGGTCTAACCAGTGTAATAAGGGAAGAAACAGAAACAAAAGGCAACCATATTAAAAAACTACTTTTATTGGAAAAGACATGATTATTTCTATATAGAAAAATCACATTAAATACAAAAAACTATTGAAACTAAAAAGTGGGTTTAATAAGGAAACAGGATTTAAGATCAATATACAAAAATTAGTTGAATTTATATATAAAAGCAAAAATCAGAAGTTGAAATTAAACAGGATAAAAATATGAAATACTAAGGGGTCAATCTATACACTGAAAACTGCAAAACTTTGATGAGAGATATTAAATAATACCCAAATAAATGAGAAATATGCCATATACATGAATTGGAAAAATCAATGTCAATATTTCAATTATATCCAAATTGATCTGTTGGCTTAAGAAAATGCCAAATTCCACCAGGATTTTCTTTTAGAAATTGGAAAATTAATTCTAAAGTTTATATATAAAATTCAAAAAACATAAAATAGCTAAAATAACTTTGAAGAAGTTGAAAAACTTTGGAGAATTTACCCTACTTGATTTATATTTAAGACTTAATATAAAGCTACAGAAATCAAGATTGTGTGGCATTGGTATCAAGATAGACAAATAGACAAATGAAACAAAACAGAAAGTCCAGAAATTTACCCATATATGATTCATTTTTTTTACAAAGATGTCAAGGCAATTCAATGAGCAAGGAATAATCTTTTAAACAGATGATGCTAATGCTGTAACAATTAAATAGTCACGTTAAAAAAAAATATGACCTCACATTTTATACAAAAATTGACTGGAAAGAGATCATAAATACAAATGTAACAACTAACACTGTAAAATTTCTAGAAAAATATGGTAAATTTTCTAGTAGCCTTGGGTTTGGCAGAGATGTCTTAAATATGACTCTAAAGGGAAGAACTTTAAGAGAAAAAATGAAATAATTAGATTTTATTAAGATTAAAAACTTTCATTCTTCAAAAGACACTATTAAGGAAATTTTTTTAAAATTGAACTACAGCCTTAGAAAAAATATTTGCAAAACATATATCTGATAAAGGACTAATATACAGAATACATAGGGCACCCTTATAAATCACTAATTAAAAAACAACCAAATAGAAAAAAATAGGCAAATGATGTAAAACAGACATTTTACCAAAGCAGATACATGGGTGGCAAATAAGCACATGAAAAAATTATTCAACATCATCTGCCATTAGGAAAATGAAATTAAAACCACAGTGAAAAACCATTACATAACAAAGAATGGCTATAATTAAAAGACTGACCATATCCAGTGTTGGTAATGATTTGAAGCAACTGGAACATCTTAAATACTGCTAGTGGAAATGTACAATGGTACAAGTACTTTGGAAAATAGTTTAGTAATTTCTTTAAAAGTTAAACATGGACCCCTATCATATAAAAGCATCCATACAAAAATGTTTATAGCTGCTTTATCTGAAAGAAAGTTAAAAATTGAAACTGAACTAAATATCCATTAAAAGGTAAATGAATAAACTATTGTAGCCTGTTTCCCCTAAAATAAGACCTAGCCGAACAATCAGCTCTAATGCATCTTTTGGAGCAAAAATTAATATAAGGCCCAATTATTATATATTATATTATATTATATTATATTATATTATATTATATTATATTATATTATATTATATTATATTATATTATATTATATTACATTATATTATACCGGTCTTATAGTAAAATAAGACTGGGTCTTATATAAATTATTGCTCCAAAAGACGCATTAGAGGTGATTGTCTGGCTAGGTTTTATTTTCAGGGAAACATGGTATATCTGTACAATGAAATATGAGCAATAAAAGTTCAAAATGAACTACATGCAACATGACTGAACCTCAAAATAAGTCTGCTGAGTGAAAGAAGCCTGACCCAAACAGTATATACTGTATGATTTAATTTATATAATATTCTAGAAAATACAAAATAATCTGTATTGGGAGAAATCAGATCATAAATTCCTTAGAGGTAGGAATAAGAGGTACAAAGAGGTACAAGGAAAAATCGGGGGTCATGGATCCCCACTATCTTGATTGTGGATATAGTTTCATGGATATATATATATCTAATTTTATTAAACTGTACACTGTAAATATGTATAGTATAGAATATCAATAATTCTAGGAAGCTATAAAAATAAACAAAAAGAGACAATTTTTTTCTTCTCGTACTATGAAATTTTAATGAAGCTCATGATCATCAAAAGTAAGTTAAAGTTTAGAAACTAGGGCCGGTAGTTACAATATATTCCTAAAGCAATTTTTTATCCAAATCACTTGGAGAAAGAAAAAATAACTCAGGTAATTTGAACACTTACTATTTCTAGTCTTTTCATATATAACGTCATTGTTATTTCACACATTTTACTGATCACTATCCTTAGTTTAGAAAGAAGGAAACTGATGGTTAGAGAGGCTAAGTTAGTATGAATGTGTTAACAATATACAGATTAAGAACATAGAGTCTGGTGCTTGGGTTTTGAATCCCAGATCTATCTCTTAGTAGCTGTACGATCTTGGGCAACTTGCTTAAAACCTCTATACATTAATTTCCTCACCTGAAAAGATAGGTTATAATAGCACCTAATTTATAGGGATATGGCATAAAGAAAGAGCTCAATAAATGTTAGTTTTAGTTATTTTTCCCCCATTTTTCATTCCCACTAACAAATGGTAAATTACTGGAAGATGTGTCTTATACCCGCCCTACTTCAACCATAATAGGTTCTGAAAGCTCCATACAGACATGCCAGAGGTATTCCAAATTCCCATAGTCAAATCCATTTTCATTATGTCTCCTAGACTTGACTTTTGCATTCTCTTATCTAATTACAGTAGTATCATCTTCATATGCATCCAAAACCCTTCCTTTGAATCATCTTTTAATACACCCCTTCATCTTCCAAGGAAAATCAGTTCACCCTCATATTAGCTCCAAACTTTCACCAATATTTTCTAAAACCTTAGCCCAACTGCAAGCCCTGATATTTTTTGCTTACAATAGTATAATCATCTACTGGTCTCTTTAACTTTGATATCTCACTGATCCACTACCACCTAAAAGTAATGCCTTAAAGCTTTAGTATGCATAGAAATACAGGATATGAATCAGTAATCAAAATTAAACAGGTGGAATGTATAGGCTTTTCTGGTAACGATGGCAGAGTAGGTATGGGGACAGAGCCAGGAGTGCAGCTTCCAGGCTCTTGGACTCACGTGGAAAGGTGCTGGCTCAGGTAGTAAATGGCCATCAACTGTGATTGGATGAACATCAACTGTGGCTAGTTGGCCGTCAGCTGTAACCAGTGAGCCATTAGCCACTGATATAACTGCCATATACGTGGATTGCGGATTGTGTGGCTTCTGCTTCCTGCGTCTCCAACCCAGCTACCAGCGAGACTATAGTGGTATGACTCCCCTATCTATGGCTCTGTGTGTGTTCATTTTTGACCTCACCATGTCCTGCGTTCTTATGTGGGAAGCGGGACCAGAGATCCCCACATGACACCCTGCATGACAGTAGGTAAATACTGTGCTTGCCTCCTCTCGCGACCATAGCAAAATTATAGAACAACCATCATGGAGAATCACCTGAAGTCTAGCTGAACCGAAGCCTTACAACTAAGGACATACAGAAGAAGCCACCTCAAGACTGACAGGAGGGGCAGAGATGCGGAACAGACTGGTCTCATTTGCACATGTGACCATTAAAACCTGGGAGGGATATCTCAGCTGCAGAAGTCCACCCTGGGGGGGTGAGGCTCCCCAGTCCAGGGTTCCAGTGCTGGGAGAGCAGTCCTCCTAACTTCTGACTGTGAAAACCAGTGGAGACTGTGGCTGAATGAGGAGAGAACCGTGCAGTCCCAGGTGCTCCCCTTAAAGGGCCTGAGCACAGACTTACTCTCTGACAAACTTACTCGCTCTGAGCTCCAGTACTTGAGCAGGAGCTTGAAAGGTGCCAGGGACTTACAGGGAAGAACTGAATTGTTTGGCTCCAGGGTAAGGGGTGAATGGGCAGCTTTCTCCCAGAAGAAGGAGCTGGTGAAAGCTACTGTTTTCTTGTTGACCCCTCCCCCTTCTTGGCCTGCACACACAGGTGGCCACCATATTGGAGTCTCCATCAACGGCTAACACTGTTCATTTACTCTGATTCCCTGAGATCCCACCCCGACCCAACTTCTGGGCCCATCCAACCCACTTCCAGTGGCTTTTCCATGCAAACGACCTGTCTTAGCTCATGCTGCAGCCCTTCCTACAATCTGTCAAAGGTTCACTAACCTCAAACAGGCAGCATCTGGCTTTGGCATGACCCATACCTCTTGCTGAGAAGCCCCAAACTTGGCACTAGTGACAGCCAGCCTCAGTTCATGGCTTTCCCTCTGGATGCATATCCAAGCCCAACATGGGTGGCAGCCAACTGTGGGTTGCTCTGTGGCTCATGCCAGGTGGCCCTAGGCAGGGCACAGGCTGTGGCTGAACTTGGCCTGAGGTTGGGCCCTTCCCAAGGGGCCCTAAGGCTGGCATGCCCAGGAGCCAGCTTTGAACTGAGATGGATCATCACTGTGCCACCTCCAAGGACAACACACCCAAAAGACAGACTGGGTAGGCACCAGAGCTGTGTTAAAGTGAACGCTGCTCCATAAAGTCAGCCCTTTCACAGCAGCTCCTCTACTGTAGAGTCAATCACTGCCATTAACATGCAAACAGCAACCGAGGCTCAATTACAACAGGAGGGCACACACCACCCACACAAGGGACACACCTGGAGCCACCAGCTCAGGTGACCAGGGAGACTGTGACACTGTGCACCCTAGGACACCTTCTACGTAAGGCTACACTACTGAGACTGGGAAACATAGCAGCACTACCTAGTACATAGAGGCAAACATGGGGAGGCAGCCAAAATAAGGAGACAAAGAAACATGGCTCAAATGAAAGAACAGAACAAAACGCTAGAAAAAGAACTAAGCAAAATGGAGTCAAGAAATCTACCAAAAGCAGAGTTCAAAACACTGGTTATACGGATGCTCAGTGATCGCAGTGAGAACTTCAACAAAGAGATAGGAAACATAGAAATGGAGATGTAAAACATAAGAAAAAAAAATCAGTCAGAAATAAGGAATACAATAACTAAAATGAAGAACACGTTATAGGGAATCAGCAATAGATTAGATGAAGCAGAGGACTGAACAAGGGATTTAGTTGACAAGGTAGCCAACAACAACACCCCAACAGAAGAGCAAAAAGGAAAAAAATCCAAAAAAATGAGAATAGCTAAAGGGGCCTCTGGGACAACATCAAGCATACTAACATTCACATTCATGGGGTACCAGAAGGAGAAGAGAGAGAGCAAGGAATTGAAAACCTATTTAAGAAACAATGATGGAAAACTTCCCTAAGATGGTGAAGAAATAGACATACAAGTCCAGGAAGTGCAGAAAATCCCAAACAAGATGAACCCAAAGAGGCCCACAACCACAACACATCATAATTCAAATGCCAAATGTTAAAGACAGAGAAAGAATCTTCAAAGCAGCAAGAGAAAAGCAGGTACAAGGGATACCTACAATAAACAAACCATACCTACAAATACCTACAAGGGAGTTCCCATAAGACTGTCATGCGATTTATTAACAGAAACTTTGCAGGCCAGAAGGTATTGGCACGAAATATTCAAAGTGATACAAAGCAAGGACCACAACCAAGATTACTCTACCCAGCAAAGCTATCATGTAGAATCAAAGGATAGATAAAGAGCTTCCCAGACAAGAAAAAGCTAAAGGAGTTCAGCACCACCCAACCAGTATTGTAAGGAATTTTAAAGGGACTTGTTTAAGGTGAGAAAATAGAAGGAAAAAAAAGATTAAAAATATGAAAGATAAAATGGCAATAATTACATATCTATCAACAATTACTTTAAATGTAAATGGATTAAATGCTCCAATCAAAAGATAGGGTATCTGAATGGATAAGAAAACAAGACCCTATAAGAGACTCTCTTGAGGTCAAAAGAAACACACATAGACTGAAAGTAAAGGGATGAAAAAAAGATATTTCATGGAAATGGAAACAAACAAACAAAAAGCTAGGGTAGCAATACTTATACCAGACAAAATAGACTTTAAAACAAAGGCTATAACAAGAGACAAAGAAGGAGTCAGTAATCCCACTTCAGGGTTTTTATCTGACAAAACCCAAACACTACTTCAAGGGCACATGTGCATCCGTATGTTCATTGCAGCATTGTTTACAATGGCCATGATGTGGAGGCAGCCTGGATGTCTGTCGATGGAAGAATGAATAAAGAGGAGGTGGTACATATATACAATGGAATATTGCTCAGCTGGGAAGGGAATGGGTTCTTGCCATCTGCGATGGCTGGATGGACCTGGAGGGTATTGTGCTGAGTGGAGGATAAGACAGAGAAAGAGAGATACAATGTGATTTCACTTATATGTGAAATCTAAAGAACAAAATAAACAAACCAAACAGATTAAAAAGGCAATGTTCAGGCCTAGAAATGTGCACATTTAACACCCTTCACAGAGGACTTGAAGCAGCTGGACCATGAACCATATTTCAATTATTATTGTCCTACATGTTATTATTGCCTAAGGAAAAAATTTCCAATTGGGCAAGAGTAAACTGGCCTTTATTTAGATATCTAGCTTCAACATCTTTATTAATTATCCATATAAAAGTAGTTAAAACTGTATTGAGGTGCTTCTACAAAGCAGAGAGTGTCAGTGGAATGTCCGTCCACCTGACCCCCTTTGCCCTTCAAGCCATGACTCCAGGCCAGTGTCATTCATGGGCCTGATCTGCAATGACTACCATGGCAGTGGCAGCAGCATAATGAGCTAAAGCCCTGAGAAAAAGCATGCCTCCCTAGCCAGAGTTACTGGAAACAAGTAGGTTCTGCTGTCCAAAGAGTATGAAGGGAGTGCCCATTTCTTTCTTTTCTCACACTGCCTCTTCCCCAAAATGGTCCCATTCACACAGAATTGTGTGACAGGGCAGGGACCTTAAACACTGACAGAAATCCAATTTTTTAGCCAAAGAAACCAGCAAAAGGAGCTCATGGGAGTCATAAGTGGGGGGAAAATCTAAGAGAAGAGAAATACCCTAATTTTGTGTATAATATGACACGAGTTGCAGAATCAACCTTGAACTTTGTATGTACAAAATAGACTTAAAAAAAAAAAAGAAAAACATAGTAAAAGGTTTTAAGAAATAATTGTGATATAAACCACAGGCCAAGTTGTAGAAAACCCTGGCTGAAGCAAACATTGGGCAGCCTCAGAGAATATAGAGCAAAGGCTATGAAAACTTAACTGACATTGGAACTGCCATCTACAGAAGGCAAGACAGAGCTTGTAGTGTAAATCTAACTGGATGGATTGCCTGATTTTTAAATATCAACATATACCAGAGAATTTAAACAAGAGCCACCGTTTTATGTGCATAATATTACAAACGTCACTTCTAGTTCCAAGCAAGATGGAGTAAGCATACTTCACCTGGTTCCTGCCATACTGTAACTGAAAACCCTGCAGTAAAACAATAAAGTACCTATCAGAAGATTCTGAAAGGGGATCACAGTAGGAGAAGTGTGTGATGAGGATCTCATATTCAAAGAAGCTCAGTGGGGAGCTCTCTTTTTTGCAATTTTGTTTGGTTTGTTTTTGCCTCCTATGTATACTAGTCTGGGAGCTATAGAAGTCCTGAAACTGAAACTTCCAGTGGATGCAGACATTTAAAAAAACCCTGTGGAGGAAAAAGAATAAGAATTACAGTGGACTTCTCATCAAAAATCATGCAAACAAAAAAGAGAGTGAAATAAAATATTTAAGTCAATTTCTACATTTAATGAAATTATTGTTCAAAGGGGAAGGATAAATACTTTCTCAGACAAACAAATGTGAGATAATGCATTGTCAGTAATCCTATCCTGTGAGAAATGTTTCAAGAGTTCTTCCAGGAAAAAGAAAATAGTGTAGGTCAGAAATTCTGATCTAAATGAAGAAAGAAAGAGTGTTGGGGAAAGAAAAAATAAAGGTAAAATAAAATATTTGTTTATTCTTAATGATCTAAAAGGTGACAACTCTTTTAACGTACTAACAGTAAGACTATACTGAGTGATTATAGCATATGGATAAGTGTACTGAATGACAGCAATTCATAGGGGACAGGTGGGAGTAATTATGAATATCTTGTTATAAAGTAGCAATATTATTCAGATTCAGTTTGGTACTGGTATACAAAATAGACATATAAACCTATGGAGCAGAATTGAGAGCCCAGAAATAAACCCCTATATATATGGTCAACTAATATTTGACAAGAGAGCCAATAATATTCAACAGGGAAAGAATAGTCTCTTCAACAAATGGTGCTGAAAAAACTGGATGACTCCAGGCAAAATAATGAAATTGGACCCCTGTCTTACACCACTCACAAAAATAAATTCAAAATAGATTAACAACTTAACATAAGATTTGAAACCATAAACTCCTAGAAGAAAACATAGAGAAAAACCCCTTTGACATAGATCTTGCTAATGACTTTTTTTGAAATGACACCAAAAGCACAAGCAACACAGGCAAAAATAAATATATAAGTGGGGCTGTACCAAACTAAAAAGTTTCGGCTCAGCAAAGGAAAGAATTAATAAAATGAGAAGGTAACCTGCCAAATGGGAGAAAATATTTGCAAACAATATATCTGGTAAGAGAATAATATCCAAAATATATAAAGAACTCACAGAAATTAATGACAACAATCTGATTGAAATTGGGCAGAGGAACTGAATAAACATTTTTCCAAAGTAAACATACAAATGGCCAACATGTACATGAAAAGTGGCTCAATATCACTAATCATCATGGAAATGCAAATCAAAACCACAATGAGAGATCACCTCACACCTGTTAGAACGGTTATCATCAAAAAGACAAGAGATAACAAGTGTTGGTGAGGATGTGGAGAAAAGGAAATCATCATACAGTGCTGGTGGGAATGTAAATCAGTGCAGCCACTATGGATAACAGTATGAAGGTTCCTGTAAAATTTTTAAATGGATTCAGCAATTCCAGCTCTGGGTATTTATCCAAAGGAAACAAAACTACTATGTTGAAGAAATATCTGCACCCCGTGTTCATTGCAGCATTATTTACAAGAGCCAAGGTATGGAAACAACCTAAGTGTCCATCGATGGATGACGGAATAAAGAAAAAGGGATATGCACACACACAATGAAATATTATTCAGCCATAACAAAGAAACAAATCCTATACCATTTGCAACAACATGGATGAACCTTGAGGGCATGATGCTAAGTGAGGTAAGTCATACAGAGAAGGATAAATACTGCATGATCTCACTTGTATGTGGAATCTAAAACAACTGAACTCATAGAAACCAAGAATAGGTTGGTGATTTCCAGAGGTGGGGGATGGGGGTGGATGAAATGGGTGAACGTGGTCAAAGGTACAAACTTCCAATCATAAAATAAATAAGCCCTGGGCGTGCAATGTCCAGCATGGTGACAATAGTTAACAATACCACATTATATATTTGAAAGTAGCTAAGAGAATAGATCTTAAAAGTTTTCATCATAAAGAAAAAAATTACAACTATATGAGGTGATGGACTTTAACTAAACCTTGTGGTAATCATTTCACAATATACACATACAGCAAATCATTGTTATATGTCTTACACGAATGCACAAAAACTGGGGGAAAGGCCGACCTTCATCACTGTCATAAATGTGCTAAATTCACTCATCGAGGAATCAGGCCAAGGGAAGGTCATTTCAGGCCTTTGCGAGGCTCAGGAAGGAACCCCTAAGGCTAAATATACCCGGGCTATTCTCTTGGAATTGAGCACAGGGTCAGAGACATATCCTGTAGAGTTTTAAATAAAAAGCATATAACAGAATAAAGAAAACATCAACAAGTTTTGCCTCTGTGGTTTTAATGTCATTTAATAGAGTTGTGGAAAGGAGGACAATATCAAGAAGTCCTCATGATCCACATTAATTTACTAAACTGCCCATCTTCATGTCATGATGGATCCCAAAAGTTGAGACCAATAAGTTACAAATAAGGATTTCTCAATTCTAAAGCGCTCCAGAAGTATAAATTAGAACATCTCCCTTTACCTTTCTAAACACTTCATTTTCAATTTCATCCCCATTATTCCTACCATTGAGACACTGCTCCCGTGATAGAACTTCTTGTCCCTCAACACACACGAATTGTCTGTAACCTATTCTTTGAACTTATTGGGAAATTATTTTTCACTGGATTCTGCTATGTAAACTGAAGATCTCCTCAAATAAGACGTCTCAATGTTGAGTTGAAGAAGCCTCAAAAGCCTATAACTCACATATACAGGGTATCCACAGGCAGTTTAAACCAGATACAAGTTGTCTTCATCGAAGAAGAAATCGGTCAAATCATTAAATCAACTGTTTTATTTCAGCTAGACAAAACTGACCATAGAGAGCCAAGGTAATGTTTGGAAAGACTGATGAATCTAGAATTTACTTTAATTCACAAATTATATCCCTGGCTTGGTCCCTAACATCATTTATCAATTATGTAAACATAGGTAATATATTAAACCTACCTATAGCTTAATTTCACCATCTGTAAAATGTATGGGTTGGCACAGGAGTCTTTGAAGATTTCTTCCAGCTCTAACATTCCATGACTCTAGAAATGATTATATCTTTCACTTTCCAATTCAGTATTTTTGTCTCATGTAGAGGATTAAATATTCAACCTGGGTATATAATAAATCTTGGTACAACATGAAAATAACACCATCATAAGATTTTATAATAATATAAATGTATAGCTGTATTATATATCAATGGATTCCAACACTACTGTGTTTCCCCCAAAATAAAACCTAACCGGAAAATAAGCCTTAGCATGATTTTTCACGATGACATCCCCTGAACATAAGCCCTGATGCATCTTTTGGAGCAAAACTTAATATAAGACCCGGTCTTATTTTCGGGGAAACAGTAATTCTTCTAGTAAAACAGACCTAAATATGTTTGGGGAGAAAAGTCAATGAATGAGAGAGCTGCTATGGATTTCAGATTTCATCTAATGGCAGTAGAGACGTTTAAAAAAAAAAAAAAAAAAAGATGTATGCTTTTCTTCTAATTTTTCTTTGTTAAACTCTGAGATTTAGTTTCCTCATCTGTAAAGTTGGGATAATCATAATCATCGTAAACAATTAGTGGGGAAACTAGATGTAATAATGTAGGTAAAGTTATTAGCTTAGAACTTTATTACTCATCAGAAATTCTCTGAAAATCATAATTGTCCTCGCCTTGGAACCCACTGAATTGGCACCTTCTTAAGGAATCCCCTCATACTTACAAAAAAAAAAGAAAAGAAAGACAAGGCTATAATTGTGTACATTTCAAGAGGCCAGTTAATGGAAGAGAAGCAGGCCTTAGCATACATGGTTCATATAGAGCACATTATCAGTCTCAAGAAACAAAATGAGTTTCCAAACCTCAAAAAGGCCTTGGACTTCCACACTTTTCTTTGAGGTGTGTGAAATAAATCAAAGCCACTTTCTCAAAGAACACATACTATTCTTAAAAGTGTCAGATTAGTTTCTAGTAGGCTACTAGTTAAAAATGGCAGCACGGCAGAGTTCAACCATTCTTTAGCAACCAGTGTTGGCCATGGGGTATTTTGGACAGGGCAATTATTCACTGCGTAGGACTGTCCTGTGCACTGCAGGATGTTAAAGGATCCCTGCCCCTTCCCACTATCTGTGAAATCAGAATTGGTGACTGATCCCATGGATCCCAGCGCACAATGCACATGCAGGATTCTGCTCAAAACTTGTTAAGAATTTCAGGATGGCAACAGGAGAGCATTAAAGCAAGCATTAGCCCTGCTAAGCATGTGGCCATGTGTGACTGCACAGGTTGCACACCCATGAAGCTGGTCCTGTGTGGAAGGGGCCTTCTTGGTAACCCCTAACTAATTAAGCCCCTTTCCACTGCCATTCATTGCCAAATGCCCCCTTTGAGAACTTTTTAGTCCAAGCTATTGTCTTACAGATAATGCAACTAAGGCCCACGGATACGCAAATTGCCTAAAGTCATATTGGTAGAAAATGCAAGGTAGGACTGAATGCATGTTTTGTAACTGCATTTCAGTTTTTTTAAATAAAAGCTTTGAGATATGATACACACAGCATAAAATTACTATTTTAAAGTGTATATTCAAGCTTTTTTGAATATTCACAGTTGTGTGATCATCCCCATAATTTGAGAACATTTTCATCAACCCAAAATGAAATCTCATTCCTCATTCTTTAGTCTTCATTCCTCATTCTTCTCTCTAACTCCCTCAGCCCTAGGCAACCACTTCTGTCTGTCTCTATAGATTCACCTTATACTATCTGTGGTCTTTTGTTAACTGGGTCCTTTCACTTAGCATAATGTTTTCAAGGTTCATCCAAGTTGTAGCATATATCAGGACTTTCTTTTAATTGACAAATATTCCACTACATGAATACTATATTTTATTTATGAATCCATCAATTCATGGACTTTTGAGTTGTTTCCACTTTTTGGGGGCCATTATGAATGATGCTATAAATATGCATGCACAAGGTTTTTTTGAGTGCACATGTTTTCAATTTTCCTTGATATATATATTTAGGTGTGAAATTACTAGGTCATATGGTAACCCAATGTTTAACCGCTTAAAATAATACCAGATTGTTTTCCAAAACAGCCTCATCATTGTATATTTCTCAACAGCAGTGTATTAAAGTTCCAATTCCTCTACATCCTTCTCTGAACTTATTATTATCTGTCTTTTTTTTATTATAGCCATTCTAGTGGGTATGAAGTTTTGATTTGCATTTTCCTGATGGGTAATAATGTTGTATGATTATTGACTGTGTGTATATCTTCTTAGAACAAATATTTATTCAGATCCTTTGCCCATTTTTTTAAAATGGGATAATTGCCTTTTTATTATTGAGATGTTAATTGTTTTTTACATATTCTGAATACAATACAAATACAAATACAAAAATCTTCTCCCATTCTGTGGATTGTCTATTCACATTTTTGATGTGTTCTTTGAAAAATACATATTTTTAATTTTGATGAAGTCCAATTTATTTATTTTTGTAATTTTGGTATCATAGCTAAGAAACACCATTGCCTAATACAAGGTTACAAAGATTTTACACCTATGTTTTCTTCTGAATTTTAGGTCTTTGATCCATTTTGAGTTAAGCTTGGTAGGGGTCTAACTTCATTCTATTTCATGTGACTATCAAGTTACCCTAGCATCATTTATTGAAATGACTATTATTTCCCGATTAAGTTGCCTTGGCAACCTCATCAAATATCAGTTGATTGTGAATGGGATGGTTTATTTCTAGACTCAATTTTATTCCATTGATCTATGTCTATTCTCATGCCAATACTGTACTCTTTTTATTATTGTAGCTTTTGTAAGTTTTAAAATTGGAAAGAAAGTCAATTGCATTGACTCTGTAAGATGAATTTGGAGTAGTACGATCCTCACATCCATGTTATTATAAATGTAACTGTTTCCTTAATTTCACTTCTAGCTTATTCATTACAAGTATATAGAAATATAATTAATTTTTCTATATTGACCTTATAGCCTGTTTTTTAAATCAGTTAATAGAAAAAAGGAGAAGAAATATACATTTATATTATGTTTTATTATTATATAACTGTGCCACTAGCATTCTTTTTTTCTTTTAATGTGTTTTTGAATTAATATCTGGGGTTCTTTACTTTCATCCTAAAAAAATTTTACTTAGTATTTTTGTAAAGTATGACTACTAGCAATTGAAAGCTGTTTTTGTTTTGTAAACAAAAACAAATGAATGTCTTTATTTTATCTTCATATTTGAAAGATAGTTTTGCTGGATATAAGATTCTTGTTTGACAACTATTTTCTTTCAGCACTTTGAAGATGTCATCCTATGGCTTTTGACTTGAATTGTTTCTGTTGAGAAGTTAGTTGTTAATCCCATGGGTAGAGAGGGACTGAGGAATTATTGTTTAATGGTTACTGATTTTCTTCTTTGGGTGATAAAAAGTTTTGAAAATAGTAGTGGTAATGGCTGCACAATGTTGTGAATATAATTAATGCCACTGAATTGTATATGGGCAGGGTAGTTTTTGCAGCTAGTCTTAGGAGAGTTCTTATTAGCTGTCTCTTTCCTATAGTTCTCTCTGGTAAATTTACTGCTCTGGTTTAGCTTTATGCTCTCATATAGTTATTAGCCTGTTTATAATTGCTTACTGCTAAAATCTCCAGTGTTTATAAAAGTGTCCATAGTGTTGAACTTTCCCACATTCTGTTTCAAACAAAGTCAGTTCTTTTGAGGAACGTTTCAGAGCTCTCTGTTCTTATGGATTGACTCTCCTCCTGGAAAAAAAATCTCTGAGGCACTACTCCAAGCATTGGACAAGGGATAGTAAGCTCTTCTTTTAAGATTGCCTCTCCAAGTGTGGAACCTCCACCTTATAATGAAACTGGGCGAGAGTGATAAAGGCCCCAGTATTTTCAGCTTTCTTCACTTGGGAAAAGCTTCCACCCTATGAGTGGGGGTTGGGTATAGAAATGAAGCCCCAAAGTTATGGCTGTACTCACCAGTAATTTAACATCTACAACTTGGAGTTGGACGGAATAAGAAATTCTGGAAGACTGCCTCTCTTGATAAGATACCATATCCCTTGACTTTGAACTGAAAGGAGATGAAATCCCACTTTCCTGGCCACACCTGCTCAGGGTGGAGTTTCCATCCAACTAAGATGGAGAGGGGAGGGAGGGAATGGGTCATAGTTCAAGTGTCACAGAATCTCCATTTTCCTTTTGAGTTTTAGTGGACTTTCTAAAAAAAAAAAAAAAAAGTCATTTGCTGTCTTCTCCTAAGATAATATCCAGAGACATTAAATGGTTCACTTTTTTTTTTCCATATATCTTCCCAGTTTGCTTATTTTACTAGAGAGCATGTCACAGAGCTTCTCATGCTGCCTTTCAAGGAGTCTCTCTCTCTCTCTCTTTCTCTCTCTCTCTCCCCTTTTTTACTAATCCCCCCCCACCACCACACACACACACACACACACACACACACACACACACACACACACAAACACAGTGTTTTGATACCTTGGGATTTTCATTAATGAGCAAAAAGAATTTATTATGTATGCTATCATCCTGTCTTTAGGACAATTTTCAGTTAAGTGACCCTTCTGTGTTTTTCTTATCTTTTATGACAAGAAGTTTAACTTTGAAATCCCTCCTGTCTTTCCAAACATATGCCTTACTTAAAGGATAGCTATTGTCAGAGGTATCTACCTGAAAATGATTAAAAAGCAGTAAAAAGTGGCTAACCTACCTAATTACAAACTCCCTGACGAATCATCCCTCATGCGAAGAAAATACTTTCTTTGTGGTGATTTTTATCATTCCTGGTCGTGCAAGGTTCAGAACTTTCTCTGAGATTCTTCAGAAAGATACCAATCTACTCTACTCAAAGATATACAATAGCTTAAATATAATGGAAATGTCCTCCAATACTCCTCCTAAAGAGTCAGCAATTATTAATGAAAAGCAAGCCTCAAACTTGCCAGCCAGTGATTAAAAGACATTTGCTCTGGAACAGTTTCACTGTCTCAAATAAAAGAAATGAAAGAGGAAATTAAATTCTTGAAGAAATAAATTTTGACTGAAGTGAGAAATCACACTAAGAAGCTAATTTAAGGGAGATGAAATTAATTTTGGTGACATTTATTCTATTTAGCAAAAATGGTGACAAAACATATAGTGGCTCTGTTAGCCAGAGATAAGAGGCAAGTAATTTAAGGCTGGGCACAGCTACAGTGTACAGCGATTTAATCCTGCTGCTACACATCCCTAGTGACCTATCATTAAAGGTTTAAAGTAAAACTGACAATTATTATTAGCTAGTAATTGGATTTCGGAGATTCAGTATAAAGTTAGGATAATTTAAATGACTGTTGACATTGGAGAGATTATGTAAACGCTCTGAATCAGCTGAATTTATCAATTTATTTAGTCTTATAAAACTGAGCATACCCTAGCACCAGGAAACCAGCATAAGGGGTAGTGACTTTCTCGGAATTGTCTTCAGGGAACCAGCAAAGGTTTGGACTCAGATTTTCTGAAGGTAGCACGCAAACTTGTGTACAAAATCTCTGTCAGGAAGGCGGGCTTCAAAATTCTGACTCAGAATCATCCAGAACTTTATACTCTGCAGAGGACCGACCGAAAGAGTCGTATGTCAGAAAATCAGGGTACCACAGGAGAAAAAGAAAATTGTCACAGGCCAATATTATATGATACGGATTTAATTGTGGAGGCTGAAATTCAGAAACTAAAAATGGAATTAAAAACACAACCATCGTTATAGATTTATACCAATGTCCCCTGGCCAGCATGAGTCCTACAAGGCCATACTCCATAAATACTGATACAAACCCTGCCTGCTTCTTTGTCTAACCATAGCACCAAGTAAAGTTGGATTTTTTAGGGAAATGCTTTACAAAATCTGTTCTGCTATGAATAAAATTGCATTAAAATCAGAACATCAAGGTGTCACCACCAACTGAGGCAGATGTTAGTGTGAATGTTCACCTCACCTTTTAAGTGCTTTCTTAAAGGGAAGGTTTTGTTACACTTTGACATACTATGTATGATCAGAAAATACGGTGAATGTTTAAATTAAAAAAAAATTATTATAGTAAAAGACACATTGCCATTAATCCCCCTCAGAATGTTCCTCCTCGCTTTGAACACAATTATCCCATTGTTCTTGCCACTTTCTGAAGCAGTTCTGGAAGTTCTCTTTCATGAATGTCTTTAGTTGCACTGTTGTGGCTGCCTCGATGTCCCAAATCGATTCAAAACGTTTTTCCTTTCATGGTCATTTTGACTTTGGGGAAGAGCCAGAAATTGCATGGTACCAGACCCGGTGAATAAGGTGGATGAGGACACAGCGCAATGTTTTTATTTGACAGAAATTGCTATATACCGGAAGTGATGTGTGAAATGGAGCCTTTCTGTTGTGATCAAAACATCTGGTGAATGCTTCTGCAGAGTGCCATCCCATGGAAGGGCGGGGATCTTCAAAACACGGGAAGCAGCGTGTGGAACCTTAGTAACAGAATGTGACAAGTTTCAACTCGGTCTGTGACTCAGGACGTCAAGGCAGCCACCACAGCACCAACTAAAGACACTCACGAAAGAGGACTTCCAGAACTGCTTCAGAATGTGGCAAGAATGGTGGGATAAGTGTGTTCAAAGCCATGGGGAGTATTTTGAGGGGGATTAATGTCAATGTGTCTTTAACTGCAATAAATACTTTTTTATTCAAACATTCATCATATTGTTTGATCACACCTCGAAATCATATCCCCATTCTTATTGCTCACATTCATCGGATACTATTTAAACCCTCTCCTCTACCCAATGTTTTAGGACAGTATAATCTCACTCTATTATATTTCAAGCACAAGGAACCATACATATTTCATGTTTTCCATAGCTTAGGAAAGTGAGTTTTACTTTAAAAATACTCAGTTTTCGGCTTAGTAATTCTACTTCTAAAAATCTATCCTAAGGGATTATTTAAGGAGACGTGCTTAGATTGAGCAGATTGCATTACTGTTTATAACAACAAAATTTTAAAACAACTAATGGCTAAGGATAGAAGTTAGTTAAGTAAATTATGGTACATCCCTATGTAGTCATTAGAATTCATGCTCTAGAAGAGTATGGATATTGGAGAAATTTTTCATGTGTTGCTAAGTAATAAAAGCAAGGCTACAGAGCAGGGTATGATCTATGCCAGCTCTGAATGTTGCCGAATCAGAATTACTCAGAATAACAGTCCTCAAATAATAAAAATTCACCGCTTCATTCAGAATATTTATTGTGCACCTACTATGTGCCAGGTACTGGATTAGTTCTGAAAATGAAGCAATAGACAAATTTGACAAGAGTCCAGCTCTTGCAAAGATCACATTGTAGCTGGGAAGATAGATAATAAGTAGGCAAACATGTAAACAGGACAGCTTCGGTTAGTGGCGACAGCCATGAAGAGAATAAAGAAAGCAGTGATGTAGCAGAGAGTCGGGGGTGAGTGTGCAGCTGTCCTTTCCTCTCAGAATATAGTTCTGCTGCTTGGAAGCCTTCTCCTCCCCTTCTGACATCCAACAATTATCCTTGCTGGGTCTCAGGCTCCTCCACTCATCTGCTCAAATACTCGAAGCTCGCAGTGAAAGTGGTGCTGCTTTGCCCGGAAAGAAGTAAATTACAAAGCTGGCTTGTCATCACACTGATTCCTGTTACCAATCCACCTGCTGGTGAAGGGGGACTCTTTCTCCTCTGTGCTGGGCAGCTGAGGCCCCACACGAGTCTGGTGGTAACCAAAGCACCCCATAAACTTCAGCAGCAGGAAGAGGCCTTTTCAGAACGATAGCATTGCCTTTTGGTTTACTATCATTTCCCTTTCCTGCTTTTTCAACAAAATCCATAGGCCCCGCTTGCATCTCATTTCACTCTTGTTGACTATTTTCCCCTGGTGTGGCTTCTGGCCCACATTACAGTATTTCAGCTGTGGTCTAAGGTTTTCTTGCTTCTGCAGCTCCAGAGCTCTTCTATGAGCCTGCTTTGGATACAGAGATATGCTGACCAAAGAAGGGCATTTGGTGAGAGAAGGTCCACTCCTCACCCATGAGCCTTCCCTACGCTGCGCTCAGACAAATTGCAGCCAGGCTGACTGAGGGGCCCCGTGGACTAGTAACAAGTCAATCTTAAGAGATCCTTTAAGGGGTCCTGAACTAATAGCTCGCTGGCTTTATGCATTGCAGCTCTGTGTGCTGCCTCGGTTGGGTGAAAGGAATGGGGCACTTGTTGGATTACTGAGCACAGCATTTGCACAGGGGAACAGAGGGAAGTGACTGAGCAGCCACACAGGTGTTTTCTTTAATGATGCACTATCGGGAGGTCAAAAATTCCCACTGTTCCCTCTGTGCTTTTCCAGTTGTCCAGGCAGGACATGCTGAGTAACTGCAGAGGGCTTACTGTGAGCCTCTCCTCACTTGGACTCCTGAAACCAGGCCTGCCTTGAAGGCAAGTCTAGGGAGGGGAGTCTCCACTCCACGAAGTTCAGGCAGAGATGATGCAGGATGCCATGAGAAACATGTGTCTACGGGAGAACCTCCACTTCTCTTAACTGGAGTTGATACAACTAAGACATCTTACCCAAAAAAACCCAAAGCAGTCTGAAGTGAGATGAGCATCCAAGGGAGTTGCCAAAGAAGAAGTGGTAAGGAGGAAAAGGGTGGATCTTCTGTCCATTGGACCACTAGACCTTTCCACCGCTTTCCTTTTACGACCTATTTCCATCAACTGAAAGAACAGCAGTTATTATACTCAATTTTTTCCATGTGGAGAAACTGAGGTGCAGATGGAACTAAAGTAATACCAAGTCAGGTCTCTTATTACCAGTCTGGGTCTAAGAGACTCTTCTGTCTTTCTCCTTAAACTTCAATGTGTATAGGAATCACCCGGGCTCTCAAAAAGAAATGCAGATTCTGGTTTTGCCTGCGAGTCTAGATTCTTAATAAGAGCCCAAGTGATTCTGTTTGGATCACACACTGAGTGGCACAAACACTCTTAACAGACAGCACATCTCAGAGGGCAAGGGCCCTCCCTTAATCGTCTGAGGAGGATTCTTGATGCTCCTGGTTACCATCTCCCTCACCTATCAGCAGATTTATTTCAAAACTATGCAACCTCATTGCTTTCTCAAAATATGTTTATGGTTCTAGAATTAAGGCACGATACCTACAAAGCAAACATTTAATAAAAACCAGTAAGTGTGATACCAGCCCTCTTTATTTCACCTAAATCCTTCTGGAAGCAAAGTATTAATAGGTAGATACGGAAACCAGGGTGCTCACTGTGCCTGCTTCCTAAGAAATAAGCTATGTGAGTACCGAACTGCTGTTTCAGAAGAGTTTGCCATCAGTGAAATTCAACAAGGACTTGTCTCTATATCTTAATTTTGTAGTCGCTAGAGATTTTCCACCACCACCCTCCCTCCTCAGGCTCTTCGTTCATGACAGAAAGACCTAAACACATCCAAACCATACACTGTGTAGAAGGGATGAAGCTAAAACTCTTGTAAATCTTCCCTTGCTGTTACTCATGATGCACGGACACCTCAAGTATCTTTCCAGGAAAAGGTGTATTTGCTACAATGTGGTTCTAAACAAAAGGCCTGCTGCATCCTTTGTGTCTTGTATGATGTTTAGGACTATTTTAAATGCAAACTCATTTAATTCTCAGATGTCTGTGACGTCTGTCCTTATCCCTATTTTATGAATGAAAAAAAATGGAGGCTTAACATTTCTAAGTAATGTCCCCAAGGTTATAGAAGTAAAAATATAAGAGCTAGGACGGGAATACAGGTTTTATGACTGTCAATACAGTACTCACTGTAGTTGCTTTCTTTAAAAGTAAACATTAAAAATGTGCCATCCCTAATAAGAGGGAAGAGACAGGGCCAGCAGGAAGTTCTGGAATGCATTTATGAGTCCACGATAGAGGGAAAGAACTTTCCACTGGAGTTTTGGAGAATGGGAGATCAGGAGTGTTGGTACTACCTCTAAGTCTTCTCCAACTTTGCTTGGTTAATGTGATTCAAATTACACTTGTGTGTGTCCACCTTGCGTTGGGCACCTGGGAGATTCAAGAAAAGTAGAAGATACACATTTCCTGCCATAAAGACTTTTACGGTCCAGTAGGAGAAAAAGAACCAAATCACAGGAAATACTCAAGAGAAATTCATTGTGGATGATAATCTGCCTCTATAGTGTGCAGTCATTAGCAATATGGATCCTAACATTGGTGGCACACTGGAGTCTTCATGAGAATTTGCAAAAGTACTGACATCACAGAGAATCTGATTCTATTGATAAAGGGCAAATATCCTCAAGTGTGATTTGGGACTAGCAGCATTAAGATAACTTTTATAAAGATAAATGATCAAGTCCCAAGCCTCCTGACCCAGAAACCCTGGGTGTGGAGCCCAGCATCTGGTTTTTAACATGTCCTCCAGGTGACTCTGTTGAAGGCTAACGTTCTCCAGGCACTATGAGAGCGTGCAGCTTGAATACTCGTTGTTTTTGTTTTTGCTTTGTTTGAGAAGCTCTCTATGGGATCCTACTGTGCCACAAAGTTTGGCAACCACTAATGTAGAAGACAACAAAGACCAGTCTCTAAGAGACAAGAGCCATATCACAGACCAGAAAGTAAATAAGGGACAAATTTAGGACTTGAAATATGAGACCATGTCTTTTCTCTGAGAATCAGATATTGTGTATTTTGTCTCCCCCAAAAGGGTATAAGCTCCCTAAAGACAAAGGTCATAACTTCTCATTCCTGTGTCCCCTTCTGTGCACATGACACAGTGGATACTCAGCACATATCAGTCACTGGCAATTTCTGAGTAGTCGGAGTGGAAACAATTATGAGGTAAGCCTCTGGAAACTAGGTCTCTGAGGGGAAAGAAAGAAAAAAACAGAAAACCAGGAAAACAATAGGCCAGCCAAAGGGAGGGAAACTTGGATGAAAACAAGAAGTGCCTGAGTTATGAACAGACACACTCTATAGCTCACCCTGAAGTACGTTAACAGTGGCAGAAGCATTACCAGCAACCATTTCCTCTCGCGATTCCCACTCTCACTCAACCACACATTCTGTAGTGGTATCAAAGCACGTAAAGCATTTATTAAACAGCATGAAATCCATTTAACGCTTCTCTGGATGCTCTAATTAGGTTTTGTATTTTGGGGCAGAGCAATACAGAGTGGAGGGCAAAACCTGGGCTTATTAACATTCTGTGTTTCCCTTTTGAATCTCTCCAAGCGGTGTGGAAACCCACCCTCATGATCAGTCCCAGGTGATGGCGGAAGTTCCTTTTAAAGGGGATGTGGGGAAAGATTTCAAAATCTGGAGTCAAAAATAATAAACACTGGCAACAGGCTATCTATCCATCTATGGGGTTTTATCCCCAATGCACAAAGTCCCCCATTTCCATTAATCAGCATCTCCAGGAATATTAGAGTTCTTTTGGAAAACCCAAAGTGCTTGGCAAGGAGATTTTGATTTCCAGCCAGCCCTTATTTGGTGTTGCATGAGGAGGATCTGTTAAGCGTCATGCAATTAGCAGGCAGAGAAGAGTTCCCAGCAGAGCATATTTTTTAGTTCGTTAAATCATACCAAATTTGAATCTATTTACCAAAAGGAATAAGAAATATGCATCTGGCTAGGCTCTTCGCAGGGGCCTGAGAAAACCTTCATATTTTACTGACTTTTTATTGCTATTTTGTCTTGACACTTGGAATTCACAATTAGAAGAGTGGAGACTGCAATGCCTCAGATTGGGTTAGTGAGCGAAGGAAAATGGTCTTATTGGTATCTGTGCATTAAATGCCAAATGTTCTCAATACATTTTCAAAGCTTCTGAAGGTGCCTACTGAGACTGCCTTTTACAAAAACAAAAATGAAAACTGTAGCCAAAGATGTTACACAGTCAAGATTTCTGTAGCCCCTGAGCAGCTGAGTTTGTGACATGAGTGATTCAACAGTGCAGTGGTTTGAGCCGTCTTCAAAACTGTCTGATGGGAACTAGACTTGACTTGAGGGCACTCCTTAAAGGTAAGTGCTCAACTGATTAGGCCATTATTATTCCTGTCCAAGAGATCTGTCCCTTCGAGGTGCCCCACATCCCATCTATCCCCAGGTACCACTGCCAGGAAGTAAAAATGTCATGTGAATTCGACTCCATGTCTATTGCCGTACGATGGCCAACCAAGTCCACAAAAAAAGAAAAAAAAAAAATTGACAAAAGTATCAATAAACGTGTCTCTGTATAAACTATCAAGAAATTACTTTTTATTCATGTAAGTGATTACAAGTAATTAAAACAGCACATTATTCCATGATTGATTAGTATTGCAAATAAAAACAGTATTAAATATCTAATGCAGGCTGGTGCGTGTTCAGAGATTTATTGCAATGTCAAGATTTAACGAAAAATTCAACAACCCACTCTTGTCTGGAAGAGTGGGGTAGCTCCCCTCCCTGGGTCCTCAGACTGTAAATGTACACATAACAGTGAGGCCATTTTATTTTTAAATTAAACAGCCATTTTTGGAAAGTGCTAGGGATGTGAAAAAAAAAACACAAGATACAATCCAAGTGAAACAGTCTGAACAATGATGCGTTTCTCTCTATCTTGTTAGAGAAGTTCCAGGCTGAGGGAGCGTTCTCCCATTTCCCTCATGGTAAGACACTGCTTGCATAGTACAGAACATGGTCACATCCTTCCCTGGCATATTGGGTCTATACCATTTATCTTTAGCATTACAGCTAACACTTATTAAACAATAACAGTGACGCTTACTATTTATGGTAGTTATGTCCTATAAAGTTGCTGCAAATAATGAATTAGCAAATGCTGAACCATTGCTCCTAGGGGAAACACAGAGTTACATTCCTGAAAGCTTCTGGTCACAAGATTTTTGTCAACTGATCAATTCATAACCTTTTTCTATGAGTGTTCCATTTAAAGAGAACTTATTTAATATATATTGTTGATTCATTAGCACTGAACTCACAGCCAACAGCACCATAATTCATGCCTGAACAAAGCATATCTAACACATGTATTTCCTCCACAAGGCACATCACAGCCTTCCTGGGCTTAAGGAAACTAGAGAGCATTTCAGCACTACACTTGGAGGTCATCTGAAACATCAAGATCACCAACAAAAAGCACAAAAATGTGAGAAGCAGTAAATACACCATGAAAAGGACATTTGTTTAGAGTACGAAAACTGAAACCAGAAGGCAAAATGTGACCTTATTTGACCTCAGCTGGAAACATGCACATTGGGCAACTCAAATATTTTGCTGTTCTGTGCCTGTCCATGAATGCCCGTGAAAGTGTGCCATGAGTATTGATTTGGGGGCTACAAACAAATTTTAGTGAGTAGAAAAATTTGCAAACACGGAATCAACTTTAATAATGAGGACCAACTGTACCTGACTTGACCTGAAGGTGACACAGAGAAAAGAACATGGAAAAGCATTAAACTATGAAAAGTCAAAACTGAACCCCTGAATGTTCCCTCCCAGTATGAGATGTGACTCTAACTACCCCCAGACATCTGAGGAAATGTAGAAATCATTCAAGACCAGAGCTCTATCTAAAACCACAATTAAAATAAAGCAGCAACTCATCTTCATGTCTTCAGCTTAATCTTTGTTTCCCTCAAAAAATTAAAGGCCAAAATCAAAACATCAACAACTTTATCCCCTCACGCACCGACGCCAGACAATGGACTATATACATTCCCATTCTTTGCTTTTATCTAATAGGATCTGGTGTGTGAGGCCTTTTCTCAGCAAAGTGGTAAGGTGTGAAATTTGATTTTGAGTTTGGAGTGGACAGAGAGAGAACAGACATTTGGGCCTCCTTTGATCCTTAAGTCAACCGAAGCTGACTAAAATATGAGTCCTCTGTGAAATCCAGCCTAGCCTATCAGTATTTTTAGATTAGAGCGTGTTCCAGAAGCCCCCAGCTAGTAGTAAAGTCTTATCTCTTCTTATTTCAGCCCCTATGTGTACATCTATCTTGGTGTCTCACAGGAAGGGGTGACTAGTGGAGTGGAAGAGTCACTTATTATAGTCCTGGGGTTAAACAGCATTCTAAGACCAGAATTTCATCCCAGTCCAATATCACCAATATATCTTATGTTTTCCACTTCTAACTAAGGGATTTTCGCATTGGCTGAGAAGCTAGACTAATGTCCTTTAACACCGTCCCTCATTCCATTCCTGCAATGTTCACTAATTCTGCATGGCCATCGACTCTGTTTCAAAGGGCAGCAAACAGTTTGAGATTCTAGGAGACAATTCCTTCTATAAACAAAATCTCTCTTGCTGTCTCCTGCAGACTTCATCTAATATTGATTTTGATAGGAGGCTGGGCAACATGACTTTTAATGACCTTTCAACCCTGGCATTCTAGGATGAGGAAGATGTGTTCCAAGCTAAAACTCTGCATTCCTTGTGGCTGCTCTCCCAAGCCACAAAGGAAAAAGAGGGCAGAAAAACAACTTGGCCTCTGTAGCACCAGATTCTTGCCCTGGATTCTCCATCAAGGAGAAACATATGTGAAAACTCCACCCAAAGTGTCCTTCTCTCAGCATCTCTAACCCTCTTCCTGTGGCTGTGAAACATCAGAATTTGTTCTCAGCTTTGAGACCTCTGCAAAGCCAGGAGATTACAAATAGTCCTGGGAGTTTCCACCAAAGTCAACTCTGTGATTGGGCACAACAGGGAAATCCATGCATCTGGCCTAAGGAAAGGAAATGGAAAATACAAATGAAAGAGCAGCCGAAGTGATGGGAGATGAGAACAGCTTGCCTGTAGCTGAGTGAATACAGGCTAAACGCACCCTAAAGTCTCAATGGGTCACTTTTTTTCTTTATTCTTAAAGGAACACATTTTTAAAAAAATTATTATTCACAATTGTCACATTTTCTATTTGTTTGCTTGGTTTAGGATGGCCAGGTTGGGACAAAGAATAGGGTAGCCTCAGAGTGACAAAATTTGCCCTTTGTGGAGGCCTGCATTAAACAACAGGAAAATACATAATATGCACACTGATACTTTAACGATGGAAGTAATGTAATGAATGGCTCTTGTATAGAACAATTGATTATTCCATATACCAAAGAAGACCAGATTCCTTAATGTAATAACCAAATGATCATGTTTTTGTATATCCTTCTCCTCCATCTTACACCGGATTTATTCTAAGAATTATTTATGTACATCAAATAAAGGAGAATTCAAAATGGATGTTATTCTGTATTTAGCTTCACACAAATTAAATTAATTGATAGCTCTCCAATATGGTTTCACAATAATTGATCACTGAAGCAGTTGTTGTGTAAGCCAGGAATACTAGACTATAAATGAGAACATGTGATTTTCAGTTCAGACCCTGTTACTAATTGCCTGTGTGACTTTAAGAAGTTCCTGAACCTTCATTATATCTCTTTAAAATAAGTTTTGAGAATTGAATGTAAAATTTTATACAACTATGAAATATATACTGTGTTTCCCTGAAAATAAGACCTAGCCGGACCATCAGCTCTCATGCATGTTTTGGAGGAAAAATTTATATAAGACCGGGCATAATATAATATAATAAATAATAATATAATATAATATAATACTAGATCTTATATTGATTTTTGCTCCAAAAGACGCATTAGAGCTGATTGTCCGTCTAGGTCTTATTTTCGGGAAAACACGGTATGTGTGTGTATATATGTATTATATACATACATATTTTACTTTTTTCTCATAAGACACTGTATTTTATGTTTGACTCACTTATGTTTAATGCATTGAACGGTGCAGTTGTGAACACTAGGACCCTCAACCAGTCAATTGTGTTCTAATTTAATTAAGGAATTTCTGGAATCTGTGCACCCAACTGCTGAGCTACAGTCAAAATCCATGCTATCCTCTATTTAAAACATAATTATTTTTCAGTTTCTACAGGGAAAAAATTACAAATGCATGAATTTATGTTTTGAACCCCGTATGAAACATGCTGTTGTGGTTACCAATTTACCATCCTGTATGATTTATTCATAAACAATGTAAGACTAGATAATCCATAACATGGCAAACAAATGTGTCCTGGTTTTATTCAGTTCATTCCTTCAAGCAGATGCTTACCTCAAAGTAAAACAGATGTTCCACTGTTGAAAATCTTGGGAATACATGTAAAGAGATGACTGTGTTTGTAGTAGAACCCACTGTAGGGATGGAGGGCTATTTGAATTCATGTACACTTTAGCCATGAGACTTCACTAAACATGAATTGACAACTAAAGAGACAAATCTTGATTACTCCATGTCAGCATGTCCAAATCTAACGTGGTAGAATCCCAGCAAATCTGTGCAAAGAAAGGGCTGCAGCTTTATCCTAACTAAAAGATTAAATGAGTACAAGGCACTGATCAGCCCTTCGAAGACGTTATGGGTCTCTGACCAAGAGGAAACCTGGTCACTACTGTTGATGACAATCTTTTAGTTGCTCTTTAAAAACATTCCTTTTCTATTCCAAAGACCTCTAAATGTGTAAAACTGGGACATTACCTCCTATCATTCGTTTAACGCATGTATTTATTCTGGGGCTACCATAAGTCATGTATCATGTATCATGTAAAGAACAGGAGATTCATATATACAGATGTGCAGACCCTGTTCACACAAAGCTTACTGTCTAGCAGAGAAGTTACATGGCATAATGGAAATACCCCCATACTAGGAGCTGGGAATCCTAAGATATAATCCCATCACAGTGCTTAAAACTTTGTTATTTGATAAATATGTGTTTACTTGATATATAAAAGAATATATGAATGAATGAATGAAACAAATACATGAAACCTTTGCTGCTAATTCATCAAATTATATTACTTATCTTTTTAAATCCTCCTCTCCCACAGCCTTCCCATAAAATTTTAATTAAGTCCAAACTCTTTACCCTAGATTCAAAAATATTTTCGTTTCTGAATCCTGTGGTCCTCTCCATCCTAGTCGCATGCCATTTTCCTGCTAGGCTACTAGCTCCAGGTACATAGGCTTGCTTTTAGCTCCTCTACTTAACACCTTTGCACCAGCTCTTCTACCTTTTATGCTTTCTGTTCTCATCTTCACCTGGCTGACATCTCTTGTCACTAGGTGTTCATCCTACATGTCACATCATCTGCCTATTAAGGGAGTTGGAGTCAGTAAGCTCTAACTTTATAATATTTCAGTGTCTTTCAAACATTGGGGACAGGGGGTACAGCATAAACAGGTAAGCGATTAGCTCTTTTGTGCAAAATAGAGTTAAGTAGTCTGGAGCCCGTATGCACTCCCCACATCCCCTCTACAATTAGATGACCTTGATGTCCTGACCCAGAATCTCTGGCTCCCTATCATTTATTATATTTTACATCCAAGTGAAATGCTCCTCCACACTTAGGTATATTTGAAGAACTGAAATAAGATGAAGACCATTTCTTCAAATACTTAAAAGTAGAACTACCATGTGATCCAGCAATTCCATTTTTGGGTATTCATCAAAAAAATATATATATGAAAACAGTAACTCAAAAAGATATACGAAGCCCCATGTTCATTACAACATTATCTAAAATAGCAAGGTATGGAAACAACCTAAGTTTCCATCAATGAATGAATAGATAAAGAAAATGTGATGGATAAAGAAAATGTGATATATATATATATATATATATATATATATATATATATATATATATATATATATATATGGTATACATACCTCTATAGATATAGATATATGGTTTATCCATAAAGAAGAATGAAATTCTGTCATTTGCAACAAAGATGGAACTTGAGGATATTATGCTAAGTGAAATAAGTCAGACAGAGAATGACAAACACCATATAAATACCATATGATCTCACTTATATATTGATGTAAAAAAATAAAACAAGATCATAGATACAGAAAACAGACCAGTGGTTGCCATAGGAAGGGGTTTGAAGTGAACAAACTGGATGAAGGGGGTCAAAAAGCACACGCTTCCAAATATAAAATAAATAAGTCATGGGAATGTAATAATATACAGCATGGTGACTATAGATAATAATACTGTGTTATATATATGAAATTTGCTGAGAGTAAATCTTAAAAGTCCTCACCACAAGAAAAAGAAATGTATAACTATGTATGGTGGCAGATGTTAACGAGACTTATTGTGGTGATCATTTCACAACATATCAATATAAAATTATTGAATTATTATTTTGTATTGAAATTAATACGTTATACGTCAATTATACCTCAACAAAAATAATTTTTTAAAAGAGTGTAGGACATAGGCAAACCATTTGGTTTAAGCCACATCATACGACACCACCTACTTTGTCACCACTTTGATGATCCATCTGATAAGTGACATCTCAGCCATACAGGGCTAGAATCTTAATCCCTACTTTCAATATCTTCGGTTTCCCTCTCTATAATATACCAATCTATAATATACCTCCTCAATAAAACAGAGAAGAAAATAGAGGTAAATTTTGGTGATAGATTATTCCTCTGAAGGAAAACTTCACAAATGGATAAAGACAGAGTACTAGGAGAAGCATCTATTAATGAACACATTCTTTGTGTGTAGCACTGTTCAAAGAAAAACTGAAAAGCCATCTGATTCTCTAGCTTCTTCAAAACATTTAGTTATCAGGAAAAGTATTGAAATCCAATTCCAAAGATCCACACAGTAGAATATGTCCTGTATACCCCAAATTAAGTTACATCACTTCAAACTTCAAGATTAGCCTTCTACAAATTAAAGTGGGGCAGAAGCAAAGAACAATCTACAAAACTGGCCTATTGGACTAAGAGAGAACTAGTCCTATTTAAAGACGAGCATACAGAAACACACATACATCTGCCACTATTAATTATGTGAAAAAGATATAACACCTAGGAAAGAAATCTTCCCTACTGATTTGGGTAAAGAAAATATGTATGCCTGAAATTAATTTCTACACAAGAAAGAAGAAAGATTTAGAACATATCTATTTGCTATCCTCAAAAAAACCCCATAAGAAAACCCTGACACTGTGAAATAAAATTAGAGACCAAAAGACAGACTGTTTCCAGATGAATGCAAAGATAATAAGGAAATTGGATGAATTAAAGAAATAGCTAAAAAACCCAAAGCACAATGGCAAAATGAAAATCCATATTGGAGGCAGTGAAACAGAAGTGAAACTATAAAAAAATAAGTAATAGCAAAATTTACCAACGTTTAGAGGAGGAAAAGAAATAAAAGAGAAGATGAAAGTCATAGAAGACACTTTAGATCTAACCAAAGGGAGGAGTTACTGAGACCGAAGTCAGAACAGAGAACTTATCATTAAAGACCTAATATAAATACTTACAAGTAAAAGAGCTTAGTGGGAACTAAATAAAATAAATGTTTAAATTAGAAATATTAGGGCAGTTTCATCTTATTTCAAATTTCAATGGTAAATTTAAAAAATCAAAAGAAGAATAAAAGCTTATCTCTATAGTAGCAAAAATAAGGCTGGTCTCACCATTCTTTGCAAAATCAAATGTCAGAAGACAATGAAATAATTTGTACAGAGTAGTGACTGAAAAACTTTGTAACCTGGGAGATTTATATCCAAGTTGTTCATGTGAAAAAGTGGCAGGATGAGATTTTGCAAAGCTTAAAAATCCTGAAAGAGAAATCATTTCATGTTCCCTTCTTGAGAAAAATACAAAAAATGAATACATGTCAATTGATAAAGAGAAAGAGAAGTCAAGATCTCAAGACGTAACAGTTCATATATAAATGAAATAACAAATAACTTTGAAAATAATTAACTTTTTGGCATCAATTATGAAGAATTGTTAAATTTAAAGTCTGAAAAGATGTTCTATAGGTAAAACAAATCAGAATTTTAAAATAAAAAGTTGATATAGAGGACCAAGGGAGTAAAAACAGGTAAATAGAAAGAAGGACAAAACAGGCTAAGCTCAGGTAATTTAAATTTTTCATTAAGAACTTGTTCCTAAATTTGATAGAGGAATGTAGTTTTAATATCCATTTGATAATCAAAAAAATTGCCACTTGTAAAATTAACGAAAGGGTTTCAATCATACAAACCTCAACATAACAACAAATTCTAGAATAAAAGGAAACCGCAGCAAAGCATTAGATAATATGATAAAATTAAGTCCAAATATGTATTATACCAATAGATTTAAATGCCATAAATTTTCTTAATAACTAGTGTTAGAAAATTAAATATATACAGACCACCAAAGAAAATAATTATGTTCTCAAACTTCAATGCAATACAAGTAGCTATAAAATATTTAAGCAAAATTCAAACAAACTTAGAAATTTCTTAAAGAAACATTGAATCAAAGAGAAAATAAATGTAAATTATAACTTTGGAAATAACAAAGTATATTTATATCAAAGCTTACAGAATAGACATAGTTGTAATAAAACACGTAAGGCTGTGAAAAAACAGTCTATAACTAAAATTAACTAATTAAGTAATCAGCCTAAGAAAGTCATAAAATAACATTCACCACAAAAGGCTGAAGAAGAAAACAAAAAAGCATATGTGCAGAAATTACGAGAGACAATATTAAAACTGGTTCTCCATGCAAAACACTAAATGAGAGGAACCTAGAGTCTTATTTAGAATAAATAAAATTTTTAAATCAGAAATAAAAACAGACCTATCTGAACAGATATAGTTTTTCAAAGCACAAACATATAAACAGCATTATTCATCTATCCGACTAGTCAAGTTGGTGAAAAAATGCTTCGTATTGGCTAGAGAATGGCTGTGCTACCACTGGAATATAAACTGGCAATAACATATTTGGACAGAATCATTTCATTATGTATCAAATGTCTTAAAAATCTTCACATTCTTTTACTCAGTAATCATATGGTAATTTATGCTATGAGAGATACTAAAAAAATTGGATGATTTATGTTTTTATAGCACCTCCATATGTTGGGACATTAAGGAGCTGTTAAAAAAATTGGTTTTGAAGATTATTTAATGGTACGGTAAACACACCCTATAATGTCTGGAGTAAGAGAGAAGGATATAAAACTAAATATATAATGTGAATCCCATTTAGTGAAAAGCCAAATACAGATGACAACACACCAAAATGTTTGTTCAGTTGTATTATTGTTTATTTAAATGTTTTCTATATGCTTTTCTATAGTTGCCAAGTCGGTGATCATGAACACAAATTCTTTTACAATGAAAATTAATTCTTTAAATTAAATGTCAAAAGCTTCTGGCCAAGATGGCACTATGAATTTACATAGCCAATGCCTCTTCCTTAAAATACCATTAAAAAGCGATTTTAGCTTACATTTCAAAAATCAAAAGTCACATCTGTACCCAACACAAGCCAAATATCTCCAGACAGCAGAAAAGTATTGAAACAGAGAGCAAGGAGCAAACGCTGGCATTACAGTGTTGTTGAACTCTAGGTCTAGAAATCGGCATAGGCAAAGAGAAGGCGGTCAAGGACTGAGCTCTGAATTTGGGTCACAAGCCAGACTCACAGCATGCCTGGGAGCTGGTAGGGTCACCCCCAACCTGCGGCGAGGGGAAAACTGAAAAAATACATAGAGGGCTGTGGATTGTACCCAACCATGTATGAGTATATGTGGGACAGGAAGGAACAGAGCAAGTCACACATCAGATGTACGATAAGCCGCAAAGTACCAGGTACAATACCCTCAGGCCACAATGGGGCAGGACTCCCAGCCCCCTGACATGAAACCTGTTTCTGGCCTGAGATGCTCAGGAAGTCACAAAAACCTCAGGTTCTCAGGGAGCTACAGAAAATCTGCAAAGCATGGGAGATACTTAAAGATTGTTCTGAAAGCTAACTTCCACTCTAGATCAACCAGAAACCAAAAATTCAAAACTAATGAAGAAGAACAGAATCCAGAAGGTACTCAACAAAATCAATGACCAGAGGATGATTTGACTCCTGAAAAAAAATACACATAGTAGTAGTCTCTGAATGGCCTTCAAATAAAGATGTTAAGAGATAATATATTTTTAAATAAGGAAGTGTTAAACAAAATGAAAACTATATAAAGAAAAATAACAAAACAATTAAAAACTAGAAGAAACAATGTAATTGAAATTTCAAAACTCTATGCATGTAATAAACCGAAGCGTTTTTGTATTAAAGGGAAAATTGGTGAAGGGGAAGATAGGACTGAGGAGATCATTTTGAGTGTAGCACGGAGACATAATGAGGTAACAAAAAAACCTGAAAGGCGAAATTAAGAGGTATGGAGTCTCCAACGTATACCTAATAAGATTTCCAGAATTAGAGCAAAAGAGGGAATACTGGGAAACAATTTAGAAAGATAACAATGGAGAACTTTTCCATAATTAATGGAAGTCTTAAGTCTAAGGCACACACCAACTGCTGAGCACAGTAAGTAAAGACAAATATGCACCTGGACATATGGCAATAAAATGGCAAAATAAGCCTGGCCAATGGGCTGTGAGTGGACGTAACATATATCATTTCCCAGGCAAGCACAGGAAAATGGGTATGACTTTTCTATGAGCTTTTTTCCCTGAAGCTCCAAGCTGCCTTTTTTTGACATGAAAACAACCTGGATCTGTGGTTCACCATATGGATGGCAGGTGCCTGGGGTGTCACACAAGACACAGCAGATTTTACAGAAGATTTTTGTTGTGTTAATCTGCTGAGATTTGGGGATTGCTTGTCACCAGCTTAACCTAATAGAACAACTTTATAGGAAACACATAGATATGGTTACAAAACATTAGGAAGAATTTAAATTTACAAGACTCAGAAGCACAATTAGCCATCTTGACATAAAAGATATCTAAGGAGCTCTCATCCCATGTAATACAGATTTTTTTCCTCCAATTCTTCAGTTCATGCTTATTGAGTCCCTACACTACTCTAGGTTCTGAAGTATAGTGGTGAATAAAAGGGACAAAATCTCTGTTTTTTGGAGTTTCCATTCTAGTTAAGGGAAGAAAATAAGCCATATGCAAGGGAAAAAAGTGATAAGAGAGTGGGGGTGTTTTGGAGTAGTTAGGAAAGGCATTTCTGATAAGAAGACCTTTGAATAGAGACCTGAATGAAGAAAGGGAGCAACACATGGACAGGCCAGGCAGATGAGCCTGCAGCAGATGTGCAAAGGCCCTGAGGTGGCAGCACGCGATGTAGAGAGAGGGAAGGCAAGTCCGCCACAAAATAGCATCAAAGACATAATAGGGAATTCAATCATGGAATATCTTGAAGGCCATGACAAAGCCTGTGGATTTTACTCTGAAAGAAATGGGAAGACTTTGGAGGGTTTTGAGCAAAAAAGTACAGGTAACCCCTGTATAACACGGTTGCTAGTTTCCTAAAAAATGCCGTGTTATGCAAATCCATGTTATATGAAACAAAGAACTAGTACAAAAAAGGGGGTTAGTTTCCAAAAATTAAAAAAAAAAACACATACTATTATGTTTCTATAATTAAGAGAAATATTTTTATTAAAGCAATTTTCACCAAAAGTATAACATATTAATATGTATTAAATAATGCTTTCTTCATCATCACTACTAAGCACCATTAACCAGGGCGTTTTCTTTTTGACAAGGTATCTTCATCCTCTGAACTTAATATTCCACGAACAAAAGGGATGTAAAATTCTAATAAATTTTAAAATTCTGCAGTCAAATCTGATACGACATCCAAGTTCAAATGAAAAATTTCAAATGAGATATCTTTTGCTCTTAAAAGTTCTTATTACGTTCCGTGTTGTATGAGGATTTCCCTAATTTTGAATGAGATATTTTTTTGCTCTTAAAAGCTCTTATTACACTCTGTATTGTTCAGGGATTTCTCTAATTCTTGAACCGTGTTAGAGTGAAACTGTGTTATAGAAGTGAAGACTGTGGAAGAAGCAAATTTGGGATTTAAAGAAAATAAAAAACATTCATTATTTACAAGCATATATCATACAGTTACAAACGTTTACCACGTGCTAGGGTACAAACGAACCTTCCAAAATTTTCAAAGAATATCAAACAGGTCATGTCCGTGACTATGTGCCATTAAATTAAAAATCAATAATAAAAAGACAGGAAAAACATCCTGATTTAGAGACAAAAAGCCAACTCCTAAATGATTTATGGGGCAGAGAGGAAATTGCAATGAAAATTACAAAATATTTAGACTTACAAATGTCAAGAGTTGCTATAAAACATTTGGGATGCCGTTTAAAGCAGTACTTAGAAATATGTAGACATAAATGAATTTATTTTAAATTAAAAAGACTGAAAGTAAGTAAGTTAAACTACAAATCAGGAAGATAAAAGAACTAAGTAAATCCACAGAAAGTAGTAGAAAAGAAACAAGAAAGAGCCAAAATTAATGAACAGGAAAACATTACAATAAATCAATAAAAGACAATTCTGTCAAAATAACAATGATATATGCAAGCTTCTAACATGAATGATTAAAAATTCAAGAACACAGAAATAAATACGAATAAAAATAACAGAAGATAACAATATTGGCCAGAAACAACAACAAAAAAAATCTGGATACACTAAGCATTGGAAAGGATGGAGGGAAAACAAGAATTCTAGAAACCCTCAGAATTGGAAATAACCTCAGCCATTTTGGAAAGCAATTTGGAAATATATAATAACTCTGAAAAGGCCAATTTTAAGTATATAACTAAAACACAAAACCAAACAAAACAAAACCTAACACATCTGTGCCACAGGATGGATATATATGGATGTGTATTGCAGCTTTGTCACAATAGGAAAAATTTGGAAATGACCATCTCTACAGGAATGGATAAATAAACTGTACTATATTGATACCATGGAATACTGCACAGCAGTTAAAATGAACGACCTCTACGTATATACATCAACATGGATAGTTCTCAAAAACACAATGTCAATCAAAGGAAAACAAGTGGTCATACGATACAGCAAGACAGTACTGAAATAAATTTTAAAGACATTAAAATAAGGTCTCATACTACCTGTGGATGTGTAAGTATCTATGCAGTAAGAGAGAGAAATGGACCAGGATACACGCCAAAGCATGACTGTTTGCTTTGGGCCAGCAACGTGGGAAGAATGGGATCAGGCAGAGGAATGTGAAAGACTGCATTGTTTCTTAATATTTTATTTCTTCCTAATAAAAATGACCTGAAGTAAATATAATAAAACGGTAACACCTTTTTTTCATCTTCAATGCTGGGGACATGACTAACATTCCTCACATTTTCCCCTGTACTTTTTTTTTTAATTAAAAAAATGTTTAATGAAGAAGCAAACAAACAAAACCTTTTATTGCTTCCCTCAGCTCCAAGCTATCACTAGTCTGTCTTTAGAAATGTAGCAAGTCTTCAGTTTGATCCTTGACAGGACTAGAATAATATGGTTATCGAAGGACACCCTGACTCATACTTCTCCTCAGCGTAGTCTCACCCATATGGTTTGCTGAACTCATTTCCTAGAGAATAAATCCCATATATATTTTCAAGACTTTTCCAATGGGCAGTTGGAATGATATCAGCTATAACATGGCTGTGATTAACTTTGGTCAATGAAGTTAGGATAACAGACAAATAAACATCCGCGATGACCCCATCTGCAGGGTCAGAAGCAAACAGAGCTCCGAGGGGTGTCAGAGCCATGAAGAAAGTGAATGCTGCAGAATCAGAGCCTGCTTTTGTCAAGATCCTGAAGCAAAGATCCTAACTGTGTTGGTAGATACCAGCAGAGACCTTTTGTAAAAGCAGGCAGTGTAACTAGAAATATTATCACTACCTTTCAGGAGAAAGGAGTTGACTACAGTAACTGTGATACCAGCTTTCCGTTCTTTATCGCTCACAAAATCCCAGAAGTAAATTACCTTATTTCAACTAGCAAATCATGGAGAAAGGGAGGCTTTTCTGGAATAGTTAATGACTTTAGATCACCACATCCCCTCTAGGTTCCTTAAGAAGAGGACTAGTGCCTTATTCTACCAAGTATTTCCCATAGTGCTTTGCACTGTGTTTTGGCCTTAGTAGGCATGTTACACACACACACACACACACAGAGTAGGACTATAAATGCATATATATAATTTTGAATATACTAACATATATTTACATATGTACCGTATATACTCAAACACTTATGCAGACATACTGATCACATTTGTTTTCCATTCTCTTTCTTCCTTGTCTCAGTGTTTTCTAGAGTTTGGCCTTTGGTTGATATTATTCACCATCTTATCTTGGATTCCAAACTTGAAACTTGAACGGGTTCTCCCATTTTCCTTCAACATGGGATGATGAGGTGAGCTGTGAGCGGAGAGCAACCTAAGCCCAGATGTGTAAACACACCTACACATCAGAACACAGATTGCTTGGGTCAAGGAGCACCAGATGAAATAGAAAGGATTTCTGAACATGCTGAGCTACAGACCTTTGAGTGAGCTACTCAGAAAACCATTTTCAGCTGTATTTAAAAAAAAAAAATGGTTGACTCCAGTTTCAAATTCTCTTGTCCCTCAAGAACTGTCACCTCTCCACACCCAATGCTGAACTGAGACTGAGGCCCAGGCCCGGCTTTCATTTCTCACTCCCACCATAGCTTTTGAAACTCCTATCAAATAACATCTCCTCTTTCAGCTTTGTTCTGGGCAAGCACTTTGTATTCATTTGCTGGGCTGAGCTGGAGAGAGGCCTTCAAATAAAGAGATGAAAGTAACTGTCTTCTGAGAGTAGGGGCTTTCGTTAGTTTCCGAGTAGAGGAAGGCAATCTCTGCAGGAGAAAAACCTCACTCCTCAACTCCCTTTCCTGTAATGCATTTTGTTACAGAGAAAAGGTAAAGGCAAACATTCGGTCAGAGACTAGCTGGAGAAAGCTTTGGTTTTACGGGACAGGGAACCAAAGGCCTAAGAAGTAAAAAACTATCCATTCTTCCGATAGATACCTAGGAGTGGAATTACTGGATCATAGGGTAGTTCCATTTTCAGATTTTTGAGATACCTCCATACTGTTTTCCATAGTGGCTGCACCAATCTGCAATCCCACCAACAGTGCACAAGCGTTCCCTTTTCTCCACATCCACGCCAGCACTTGTTGTTTGTTGATTTATTGATGATAGCCATTTTGACTGGGGTGAGGTGGTATCTCATTGTGGTTTTTATTTGCATTTCTCTGATGGTTAGTGAGGTTGAGCATTTCTTCATATGTCTGTTTGCCATCTGTATGTCCGTTTTAGAAAAATGTCTCTTCAAGTCCTCTGCCCATTTTTTAATTGGATCGTTTGTTTTTTTGGAGTTGAGTTGAGTGAGATTTTCATAGATTTGTGATATTAATCCCTTATCAGATATATCATTGGCAAATATCTTTTCCCATTCAGTAGGATCCCTTCTTGTTTTATTGACTTAGTCATGTTGAATACCACCAAAGGTAGCTGGACTCATCCACGCAGCCTTCCATTTGGGCCTTATTTCAGCCAAGTAGAAGACACCCATTGTCCCTCAGCCTGTACTTTTTTTTTAATTAAAAAAATGGTCCTCTTTCACAGGACCTCTCCTTCCCCTGTGATTGAAATCCTCCAGCCAAGGCCTATTATAGACATCAGCTTTCCTCAACTAGCAATAGGATTTATGCTGCATTCCCCAAGGCCAAGTTTAACTCAATCTTTTATTTTCCTATGAGTTACCAATGATTAGCAACCACAAGTTAATTAGTAAGATGTTTAATGAAATATAAAACCAAGAGAAGAAACCAATAGTAACCCAAAGGAGTAAGATTGAATTAGTTACTTATAATTTCTAAGCTCTCACAGATGAAATCATTTGTCTATTCCAAAAGATTTCAAATATTCTGGCACCCACTGATGACAGCCAGTAAAATGCCAAAAATATCACCTTATAACCCATAGCAAGATAGCTGATAGTGATAGGTATAAAATTCCACCTGCCACGTCCAGAAGAAGCAAAGTTGTGGTTAAAACCTAAATGTGGATAAAACACTTTAAACTTTACACTCCACTATACTGACGGCTAGCAAAGTGATATTGAAGATGGTTTCATCTGTGAAGTTCCTTTAGTTTTTCTCAATATACTACTAGCTATTTCAAATACCATGGCCCTGTGTGTTCGCCATCCCAGAATCCCCAAAAGCTAGCTGGTCTAATCCAGTCAGCAAAGTACTGAACTAAAACCGCACATTCTAGACAAGAGCCAAGATCTCATTCAGAGCACTCTGAGCATCACTCAGAGACGTGATGATGTAGGAGTTTGGTGGCAACGGACCATCAATGGCAGGACGTGCATTGTCCAGACTGAGCTGTGAGCATCTGGAAAATAGAATTTGTGAGAGAATGCAAAACAGAAAGACCCTCAAACCAAATAAATGTATGCCTGTCAGGTTTTGCATTTGGAAATATACACAACTCTTTGTCTTGGCTGAACTATACGGCCAGGTCCCAGGAACCTTGTACCTGATTCTAGGAAGTAGATGGTGGCAAGGTGCTGTTGTAGGAACACTGGACTAGGGGTGAAGACACCAACGTCCTCTTCCTGATTCCACAGCACATTAATCCTTGACCTTGCTTTCTGCCTCAGTTTCCTCATCTGTTATATCCAGCTGTTAGATTGGTTCACCACTATGTTTCTGTAAACACTGAGACTGAACAATTTTAGGATACCTAAGTGGGATAAATCTTCAATTATGCTCATACAAATAAAGAAAGGGAAATCACAAGAAAGGAAAGATGATGGCATTTTCCTTGAAAGTAAAATCTTCTACATTAAAAAACAATTGAATACCAAACAAAGCTTATTCATTACGGGGGGCTTGACTCAGAAGCTCAGCAAGGACAATTTAGAAATATTTCTAAGAATCCCTAACAAGAGAAATTAACTGTGGTAAAAATAAAAGAAACCTTAGGTATGATTTACTTTACCCTCTCATTTTAAGGTAAAGAACCTAAGCCTCTGAGAAGGGAAGTGAGATTTTGAGAAAAGTAAAATGTCGGACAATCAGGGGATCCCAGGTTCAGGCAGGTTTTTTCGGTTACTTCATTCTACGAAACATCTTTGCTCTGATGGATACTATTTTTTCTTGCAGAAGACCAAGGGTAGCTCTGACAATCACAAATGAACTCTGTCTGCCAAAGCAGGGATACTTTCAGGACAATAGCCTTTTACTAAGCTTTAGGAATTGCATGGATATGGGGGTTTTCATCAGAGCAATTGAATTCAAAAGAAATACCTATCTAAATAAGTGTTTTTCATGAAAACTTTGTCCACCGATATGTGTGAATAACACTCTGAAATGTTTCTGGATGTTCAAAGGCAGAAACAGACTAGCTGGCACCTGGGGAGGCAGCGGCCACGACCATGAAAATACCGCTTCAGCGAGCATGGTACAACACAAACCTCACCTCTGACTCATTTTTTTTAATTAATTGTTTTAAGTTGTTTAAGGTCCACAACAAATTTGAGAGACGGGTATGAAGATTTCCCACGGACCCCTGCCCCCCACACATGCATGGCCGCCCTTGTTATCTACATCCCCACCAGAGTGGGACATTAGTTAGAACTGATAAACCTACACTGACACGTCATTATCACCCAAAGTCCACACTTTAGAGTCCTCTCTTGGCTGTGTATTCTATGGATGTGGACAAATGTACCATGACATGTATCCATCATTACGATATCATACAGGGCATTTTCACGGCCCTAGAAATCCTCTGTGCTCCGCCTATTCACTCCCTACTCCCCGTCCCTGGCAACCACTGATTTTGTTTTACTGTCTCCACAGCTTTGCCTTTTCCAGAGTGTCATACAGTGGGAATCATACAGTATGTGGCTTTTTCATATTGGCTTATTTCACTTAGTAATACGCTTTAAATTTTCCTTCATGTCTTTCATGGCTTGAAAGCTCATTTCCTTTTGAGCGCTAAATAATATTCCATTGTCTGGCTGCACCTTAGTTTATATAACCATTTATCTATTGAAGGGGCGTCTTAATTGTGTTTAAGTTTTGCCAATTATGAATAAAGCTTTTATAAATATCTGTGGGTAGGTTTTTATGTGGACCTAAGTTTTCAGCTCCTTTGGTAAATATCAAGGAGCATGATTGCAGCATAGAAGCGAGGAGAGGCAACAAACAACACTTAACACATATGGTCAAAACAGAAGATCTCCTTCAGGATAGGCAAGCAGCAGGCATGGCATATGCATGTAAAGGTTAAGGAGTCTTTGGAAGTGGAGCAAGAGGAAATCCCTAACCAGGGAGAGAAGTGGGAGGTACAATGGCCCAAGTCCACGTCCTGCTGGATGGGGCTGGAGAAACAGGCAACTTGCCCCATTAAATTCTGAAGCCTTTCTGGTAGAGGAAGATTTCAGGGGGCTCTCTACTGATGGATGGTTAATGCATGAACATGGGGCTTTATATTTGTTTGGGCTTGAGTGTGTTTGTTATTGCTTTAGTTTGGATTTGGCTTTTATATGAATTATCTGATTAATAGTCCCAACCCTCCTGTGAGTTAGATATTACTGGTAACCCCGTTTTATAGATGACATAACTATGAGAGTCAGAGGTTCAGTAATTTTCTCAAGGTCTCACAGATAGTAAGAAGAAAAATAAGGATTGAAAAAATGAAACTGGCCAGGTAACTGTTATTGTTATTCCTTCTACATTGTCTCCCAAAGTTGGGAAAAATTGACAAGTGTATTCTGTGTGGTTTAGAAACTGATTTCTGTTGACTTGATTTCCCTCACCCTTAATTGCCATAAGCAAAATCCTACGAGAGAGAGAGAGAGAGAGAGAGAGAGAGCGCGCGCGAGCGAGCACGTGCGCACTTCTTCCCAAATTGAAAGAGTTACCCTATAACATAATTCATGTGCAATCTGGGGTACGTTCCCTCCTCTGTAAATAATGAAGAAGCTGTTGATGGTAGATTCACCAGTGAGAAGGAATATGAGAAGAAAAGATTCTTAGGTTGGTTTATTATGAGCCCAGTCAATTATAAGCAGCACATTTTGACACCACTGTAAATAATATACTTCTGTCAGAGTCAGCTGATGGAGATTTTCTGTTCAATATATTGTCATAGACACATGATGAAGGGGAGGCGTTGGATGGCATATGCAGTACACAAGAATAAATATGTGAATAATCTCACAGGCTTTGAGACTTCCAAATACTAACTATGACAGATATGAACTACAGTGCATTCCCGTTCTAAGTCTAGGGGACTAATGATGATAAGGTGAACAGTATAATATCCATCTTTACAGCATACAGCTGTATCTGATGGTTATGCTTGAAGGGACATCATTTGACCTGGCCTATTTCCAGTCATGTAATAATGAGAAGCATTTAACTGGGTCAAATAGAATGTTAGAGCTAAAAGGGAGCTGAAATCATCCACCATGACCCTCCCATTGTAGAAATGAGAGAAATAAGACTAAGTGGAGTTAATTGCCTTGTCAAAGATCAGTAATAAAGCCAGTTAAAGATCATGCAGCAAAACTAAAGACTCAGTGAAACTAAGAGAGTTGACCATATTTCGTGTCTCGATGGGATCGTAGGGAAACGGAGGCCATTTGAAGATGACAGGTAACAATTCCCAATTTATTACTGATGCTGAGCCATGCCTATAGAAGGTGATTTATATTTGAAGAGACGTATATTGTTGATTAGTCCATTTGTCCACAAATGATACGATTTATCCCACTCAATTATTAGCTGACATCATCTAAATATTACATGATCCGTGAGCTTTGGCCGAGTTGCAACTCGTCCAAGAGGCCCTCCTGGATCGGGCTGCCGTCTTTTTCCTTCTCATGTATGCACAGGCATCGCCTACCATAGCGCCTTTGATATTGTTGACTTACGGAGTACACTGGATTCTTTAACTGCTTTTATATCTTTAACTTAACTATCTCTTCAGAGAGTCAGTTGCTTGAGCTCAAGGATTGTCGCTCATGAGAAAGTCCCGATATTGAGGTCACTTCATGTGCCCTACTGCAGACCCTGGGAATCAGAAATTCTGGTGGGAAGTAAGCAAGGTTTTTAAAGACCACCCCCCGGGATTCTTCTGCACCTTACAGTTTGAGGACCTCTGTCCTCAAGAACCTGCCTTCTGACCAGAGTTCATTCAGAAAACATAACGCTCGCTGCTCTTCAGCCTCTGAGATTTTTAAATAGCATTGTGTTTGCGGAGACACTCAAAAGACACTCCTCCACCGGCATCCCTACACTGACCACAGGGGACCGCCACTCTTGCTGTTATCTCTGCAGGCACTTCTCCGGGATGCCGAGGAAGGCTACGATGCTCTGAGAGCCTGCTCTCAAAGGTGAGACTTAGTGAGCGCTGCTAACCCTCCTGTCCTCCAGGTGAGAAGAGTAGAATTCTGAGGTTGATCAGGGTGGTGAGTCCTGTGGTTTACACCTACCTGAAATTTGAATGAGTTTAGGGGCCCACTGAATTCCTTCTAAGAAATCTCCATTAGCGACAATATCTTTCCTTTTCAATGGCTTAGGCCCTATCTTCTAGCTGGACCCTCTCTCTGCTAAGGGGAGAACAGTGTTCCTGAATCAGAAGAAGAGATCATGCATGAACATGATGCATGCCAATCCCAGGCAAAAGTCACGTAATTGGCCCTAATTAGTCAAATTACTATCGATATCAGGAAAAAGTTAATGTCACACATTGAAATGTCATATATATCGCTTTGAGCATTCCTGCTTCACAAAGTCTTCCAGGAAATTAAAAACATTTCTTTGAGGTTTCAGTAATTTCTTTTAGAGTCTGAAATCTACCTGTGTGCTTTTGTGTCACAGAGATAGCATTAGACTGGGAGAAAAATTTGTATGTTTGTCTCTGTCATACTCAAATTTAATTTAGGCAAAATATTAATGGAGTAAACAACCAAAAATTAATTTTACTCACGTTTATATTTTTAAAATCAAATACTGAGTTAAAAAACAAAGTATTCACTATGAACTTACTTATTTTAACTTTCCATCATAGGTCACTTAGGCTCAATTTTGACAACACAGTATATGTACACACGGCAGATATGCATATATACGTTGTCTAAATATGTGTAAATTGCCAGAAAATTGACAAACTTTATAAAATAATATCTTCATGCTTGAATCATCCAAAATATATCTGAATACACATTAACATATACATTTGGATTCAAATTTATGAAACAGCATGAGAAATAGCTTTCTTCACTCCACAGTAATAAAGAAGAAAGAAACAGATATTTTTTCAATTTCTTCCCATTACGTTTTATGTCCGCATTTAGATGTATCTAGGAAGATTTCTAAACTGACACCAGTGTGAGAGGCCCCTGGGATTCACAAATATCATTTCCATGACACTCAGAAAACTGGGAGAAAAGAGGAAAATGTGAGCGGCGATAAATTGGAGCTAATCTCTTTCTGCCACAACCTGAAATGCTACTTGGCCAGGTGATCTCCCCATCCTCCGCGCTGTAATAAGAGCTTGTCTATCTCTCCCAGATGCCCAACCTGAGTACTGGTATCTCCCCCGAATGCTTGTACTAGAAAATTTCTAACAGAATTCCGAGGCTCTGCAAGAAAAAGAAAAATGAAAAATAATTCTGTCCCGCAGTAAGCATTGTAAGTTTGAACAAAAAGCAAAGCCTGGTGTTGCAGGTCTGCAATAAATGAAACAAATAATGGATTCTTCAGGGTGAGAAAGCTCAAGTAACCATAAAATGCACAGAGAACCTCTGATGAGGGTCCTTGAATCCTTCTGGAGCCCACTCCGGGTGGCACTGCTTTGAAAGCCCCAACCCGGCCCTGGCCCATGGTGTATCCATTCGTGCCCAAGCAAGGGAATTCTTGGATCTAAAGGTGAAGAGCACAAAGTGGCCAAATGGTACCCAGGACTACTACGCTGCAATGTGGCACTTGATCGTGTCTTTGGAAACACATGACCTCAAGGACATCATTGTTTTGCATTAAGGGAAAATGAATCCCCATTAGGAACAGATCATTGCCTCTGACTAATTGGGTGACTTTGGACAAATCACTTAACTTCCCTGATTGTCAATTTCCTTTGTGATAGAACGCCCTGACAGTTTGTGTGAGAACCAAATTAAGTAAGCAGGTAAAGCACTTGGCAAAGGATTGGCCCAGAGTGCACGTTACCACCGTCCCTTATGTTGGAGGTAGAAGTGGGGCTCAATCCAGAGGCCTTGTCTATTAGAAATTCAGAACTGACTCTGGGTGGTGAACACATAATGTGATATATAGATGATGTATTATAGAAACATACGCTTGAAACCTATGTAATTTTACTAACCAATTGTCACCCCAATACATTTAATAAAAATTGAAAAAAATAAAAAATCCATATAAGAAAGCATTTTGACCTAAAAAGAAACAAAAAAGAAAGAGAAAAGAAAAGAAAAGAAAAATTCTTTGAAACAAGCATCTGAAGGTAAGTAAGGAAAGATGGCAAATACACCCTTTCTGTTTTCATGTGGAATCTTCTCAAAAGGTTTACTCTGCCTCCTCTGCCTTCACATTTTTCTGTCACACTTTGAGACTCAGTGCTAGTGGCACCAGATCCTGTGCATCTTCTTCTCATCTTTCTGTCTTGCTTTACAGCTACCTATTGGCGTGTCTGTTTTCCTCACCAGGTATACATTACTTGACTTCACACATCATAATTTACTCAGACCTCTGGACCCAGAGCACCCCACTCAGAACTTCGAGTACAGTAGGTCTGCAATAAATATTTCACAGGGTGTGTGTAGGGAGGCTAACTGAAAAGAAAAAACAAACAAACAATAAACTAAGGCATTAGGAGAAACTTTACAGTTATCTTGACTTTGGAAACAAATATCTCTTTAACCTTGGAAAAGTCACTTAATTTCTTTAGACATCAGTTTCCTCATCTGTAAAGATAATCTTCAATTGCTTTGTTGCTCTAAAATTCTATAAATTGAAGAAAAACAGCTGCAAAGGGATCCTTTGTTATCTAGTCTGCTAAGCTGTTAGAGCAGAAGAATGAGACCAGCTGAGTTTATACGAGTCTCAGTCTAACTTTTATTTATTTTTAAATAATTTTTTATTTTTCCATTACAGTTGACATACAATATTGTATTATTTTCAGGTGTACAACACTGTGATTAGACATTTATGTAACTTACGAAGTGATCACCCCAAAAAATCTAGTACCCATCTGACACCATAAATAGTTATTACAATATTATTGACTATACACCTATGCCATACTTTACATCCCTAGGACTATTTTGTAACTACCATTTCATGTCTTTTAATCTCTTTGCCTCCCTTAACCCATCCCCAAACCTCCTCCCATGTGGCAACCATCAAAATGTTCTCTGTAAGTTTGTTTCTGTTTTGTTTGTTTTTTTAGATTCCATATATAAGTGAAATCATATGACTTTCTCTGCCTGACTTACTTCACTCAGCATAATACCCTCTATGTCCATCCATATCATTGCAGATGGCAAGTTTTTTTTAATAGCTAAGTAATATTCCATTGTAAATATGTACCACTTCTTTATCTGTTCATTTATTGATGGATACTTGCATCCATATCTTGGTTATTGTAAATTATGCTACAGTGAACATGTGGATGCACATGTCTTTTCAAATTAGTATTTTGGGTTTCTTTGGATAAATACCCAGAAGTGGGATTACTGGGTCCTTCTTTGTCTCTTGTTACAGCCTTTATTTTAAATTCTGGTAAAAGTATTGCTACAAAGATTTTGTGTATAATAAAACAATACCTTCTGTCCTGCAATACTTGTTTTTGTCTGGTGAAAGTATTGCTACCCCAGCATTTGTGTTTTTTTTTTTTTTTAATTTTCATTTTCATGAAATATCTTTTTCCATCCCTTTACTTTCAGTCTGTATACGTCATTTGATCTGAAGTGTGTCTTTGTAGGCAGCATACATAAGGGTCTTGCTTTCTTAACCATTCAGCCACCTTATGACTCTTGATTGAAGCATTTAATCCATTTACATTTAAAGTAATTGTTGATAGGTATGTAGTTATTGCCATTTTATTATTTCTATTTTTTCTTTTTTCTTTTTTTCTTCTTCTTCATAAAGAAGTCCCTTTAACGTTTCTCATAATTCTGGTTTGGCAGTTATGAATTCCTTTAAGTTTTTCTTGTCTGGGAAGCTCTTTATTTGTCTTTTCATTCTAAATGATAACTTTGCAGGGTAGAGTAATCTTGGTTGTAGGTCCTTGCTTTTTATCACTTTGAATATTTTGTGTCAGTACCTTCTGGACTGCAAAGTTTCTGTTGAGAAATCAGCTGACAGTCTTATGAGAGTCTTCCTGTAGGTAACTAACTGCTTTAATCTTGCTACTTTTAAGATTCTCTCTTTGTCTTGAACCTTTGGCATTTAAATTATGATGTGTTTTGGCATGGACCTCTTCGGGTTCATCTTTGAGACTCTCTGTGCTTTCTGGGCTTGTATATCTATTTCCTTTGCCAGTTTAGGGAAGTTTTCTGTCATTATTTCTTCAAATAGGTTTTCAATTCCTTACTCTCTCTCTTCTCCTTCTGGTACCCCTATCATGCAAATGTTGGTACGCTTGATGTTGTCCCAGAGGCCTCTTAAATTATTCTCACTTTTCTGGATTCTTTTTTATGTTTGCTGTTCTGATTGGGTGTTTTCTGCTATCGTATCTTCCAAATCACTGATTCAATCCTCTGCCTCATCTAATCTACTGTTGATTCCCTCTAATGTAGGCTTCACTTCAGTTACTGTAGTCTTTACTTCTGACTGGTTCTTTCTTATGTTTTCAATCTCCATTTTTATGTTTCCTATCTCTTTGTTGACATTCTCGATGAGATCATTGAGCATCCTTATAAGGAGTGTTTTGAATTCTGCATCTGGTAGATAGCTTGAGTCCGTTTTTCTCAGTTCTTTTTCTGGAGTTTTGTTCTGTTCTTGCTTCATTTGGGACGTGTTGCTCTGTCTCCTCATTTTCGCAGCCTCCTTATGTTTGTTTCTATGTATTACCTGGAGCTGCTTGTCTCCCTGTCTTGGCACAGTGGCCTTATGTAGAAGGTGTCCAAAGGGGAGCAGAGGTGCGGTCTCCCGGTCACCAGGTAGGCCCCTTGAATGGGTTATGTTTGCCTTCCTATTGTCATTGAGCCTTGATTGCTGATGGCACATCCATGGGAGGGATTGACCGTCAGGTTGATTGGTTGTGAGGATTGGCTGTGACTACACTGGAGGAACTGTTGTGCAGGGACTAACGCTATGGAGAAGGATTTGCTTTGGCGGGGTCTGGTGCCTGCTGAGTCTGCCCTTTGCGTGTGTCATTTGTGGAGGTGGTTGGGTGGCACTCTACTGTGATCTGAAGCTGGCCACACAATACATAGTTATTGGTTCTGGGGTGTCTTGGGAAGTGCTCTAGTTCAAGCCAAGGTCAGCTGCTGCCTGTGCCCTGCCCAGGGCTACTTGGTAGGGGTTACAAAGTGATCTGAAGATGGTTGTCACTAGTGCTGGGCTTGGGGCTGCTTAGCAAGAGGTATGGGGCATGCCGAGGCCAGATGCTGTTTATTTGGGGTTTGTGAGCCTTTGAGAGATTTTAGAAAAGTCTGCAGCATGAGGCATGACAGGCTGTTTGTATGAAAATGCCACTGGAAGCGGCTTGGGTTAGCTCGCAAGTTCGGTCGGGTGGGGTCTCAGGGAATCACTAGGGTGGGCCGAATGGTGTTAGGCAGGTTGATGGAGATTCAGATATGACACCTGCCTCTGCCTGCAAGCTGTCAGGGGGAGAGGGAGAGAACTCAACAAAGGAACAATGGCTTCTGCCAGCAATTCTATCTGGGAGAAAACTGCCTCTCCAGCCCTTGTCCCATAGCCAGACAATTCAGTTCCTCCTTGTATGTCGCTGGTGCCTTTGGAGCTCCTGCACCAGTGCTAGAGCTCAGAGCAAGTGAGTCCATCAGTGAGTAAATCCATGTGTGGGCACTTTAAGAGGAACACCTGGGACACCGGCAGTCCTCTATCTCACTCAACCATAATAATCTCTGCTGTTTTTCAGAGCCAGAAGTTATGGGGAGTTTTCTTCATAGCACTGGAACCCTGAGCTGGGGAGTCTAATGTGGGACTGGGACCCCTTCCTCCTCAGAGGGTACCTCCACAGCCAAGATATCCCTCCCAATTTTCAACTGCCAAATGTTGGTGTGGGATCAGCCTGCTTTATGTCTCCACCCCCTACCAGTCTTGACATGGCTTTTCCTGTGTGTCCTGTGTTATAGGACTTCTGCTCAAGTAGAATTCAGGCGATTCTCAGTGATAGGTGTTCTGTAGTTTATTTGTAACTTTGAGGTGGTCATGGGAAGAGGTGAGCACAGTGTTTATCTACTCCACCTTCTTGACTGGAAGACTGAAAAGTCTGTCAGCCTAACTTTTAAAACTCACATTCCTTCTTGCTCTTTCAGCTGTTCTCACTTGCGGTATGTATGAATGTATGTATGTATGTATGTACGTATGTATGTATGTATGTATTTAAATTATGAAAGTTCAAGGTAATAAGCCCACTGCTAAAATTAAAACATCACTGAGGCTATGAATTGCTATCCTACAGGGATTGACCCAAAAACTTTGTCCATAAAGAGGAAAAAATGTGCTTACAAACCAGTGAACACCAGTTTGAGGAGAAGGAGGAACATGCAGCTCAGTTATGTGGAGAGAGAGAGAACACGGGCCCACAAGTACCCTGTAGTCTCCCTCAATGAAGCATCATCCACCTGACAAATTGAAGGCCTGGCCAGATTTATGAGTTTCCTAAACTCAATCAGAACAGAGCCTGCTCTGACCTACAGAAGGTCACTCAGCTGTATTGAATATTTGTCAGCATTCCATTGCCAAAGATAAAGTGAGGGACGATCCAAGGCAGATTTAGAAATCTCCCTGTTTATTCCTTGCAACTGTGAGTATCTGTCTGGAAGCAAAGAGCACAGGGGATGAATTTCCCTTCCCTGAATATAGATGCTCTCCACACAGGATCCAGAGGTGCCTGCTCAAAGCCAGTGTCTTGTCACCAGCACTCAGCAGCTCAAGTCTCAAGAAGTAAATGTGGAAGCACACTGCTTGCCCCACCTTAGTGCACAAGGGTCCATTTTGAAGCACACAGAGAAGGTGAAGGCAGTGGAGTTAAGAGTCAGCCCTGCAGTGGGCACATCTTGCATTCCGCCAAAACACCGAGACCTGAGTTGTCAGAAGAACCGCAAACCTGGCTTTACTTTCCACGCTTTTCACCATTCACAGCCCAACAGCAATGAGGCCTTTTATTCACAAGCTTATTTTTCACTTACATGAAGTATTAATTAATGTTCTCCTTATATGTCCTTGAGCAGCTATGGGAAATGGAAACTAGCCTCAATTTCACTAATTTGACCACTGCATCTGTTAGTTCACTTAGTTCTAAAATGGAACATTTCAGACACTGTATTGTATGAAACCACAGAGGCAGAGACTCAACACATCTAAGGTTCCTTTCAGCATACAGAACTGATATGATGTTTCAGTTTAACTAAACCCCAACATTTTTGCTTGTTTCTGAGGCAACAAACAGGATTAAAGTAAAACTTGGGGAAATGACTAATATCCCAGTAGTCATGGCATTTGCTTAGTCCACAAGTTTCTTGCAAGGCCTACCAAGTATCTGGAGTATAATCTTTCCTTTCATCTTCTGTTCAGTCTTTTTCATCGCCATTGCCTTTGCTAGAAAGATAAATGTTTGAAGGACCTAGGAGAGAAATCTTCATTCCTGAATTTTGCTTCTGAGAACTGTTGTGGCCTAGCGAACTGATGACCCAAGAACCAACCCTTCTGAGAGGGCAGCACTCGGATAATTTGTGTGAAGAGTATTCACCAAAGACAAGATGAGCAGGGTTAACGTTACAGAGCCTCCCACAGAAGGAAGTGTGACATCAAAATGTAATCAGTTGCTGACCTGGGCATTAAATCTCTGAATTTTTCCTTGTTGGAGACTTTCTGAAAAACAGCAAGGTAAAAATCCTTGACCTATAGAACAGCTCTTAACTCAGAGCCTTGGGTTGCCTTTTTAGCCCCTTCCCTGCAGGTAGCCACTCGCTATGCTCTGAGAAGTATCACGTAACATCGTCAGCTCACTGAGTCCTCCTCTAGTGGCCTGAATGAATTCATGCAGCTTCTGGGGCCTCATAAAAAACAAGACTTAGGGTGAGGATGCTGGTGGGACCAGGACACCATGCTTAGGAAGAATTTTTTAGTGTGACCAAGGGCCATGTTGTAGTTCTGCCAGTGCATTCCCATGTGATCTGGAGAAGTCATTTCATTTCCACCAGAAACTCAGTGCTCTCATTTGAGCCAGATAATCTCTAAACTCCTTTGTAACTGTATATTTGACGATACCTTCCTTTCCTTGAGAACTTGGAATAAATGTGTAGCACAGATGATTCTTAATTTATCTATGAAATTAAATAGACTGCCAGAGAGTGGTCCAGCCCATGGACCAGCAGAAAGATTGGGGTGGACTCATTCCAGGCTGCTTCTCATAAGAAGCTTAAGAACAAAAAACAGGCGTATGTCTTATTTATCTTTATAAACCCAACATCTAACACAGTGGCTGGCTATTAGCAGGTAATAAAAATTTGGTGGATTAATCCATGAATGAATAAATAACTCAAAAGCTAAGCAGACACTTAAGGTTGGGTGGCAGCTGTGCTTCCCTCTGTCTCTGTGTGTGTGTGTGTGTGTGTGTGTGTACATACATGTGTGCCTTTGTGTGCATGCCTGTGCATGTACACACATACACACACCCATGTATATATATCCATATCACTTATCACATATCACTTGGAACCCAGTACTAGTCGTTTCTTTCTTCCACTAGATGGTGACCTCTGAAGATAGAGATCTCATCTTATTCATTGTTGTATTCTGAACCTCCAGCCAGAGCCTGGCTGATACAAAATACTCAGTAGAGTTTACTGGACGGAAGCAAGGAAGAAAGAAAGGAAGGAAGGAAGGAAGGAAGGAAGGAAGGAAGGAAGGAAGGAAGGAAGGAAGGAAAAAAAGAAGGAAGGAAGGAAGGAAGGAAGGAAGGAAGGAAGGCAAGAAGGAAGGAATGAAAGAAAGAAGGAAGGAAGGAAAGAAGGAAGGAAGAAAGTTGCATTGATAGGTTAACAAAGTGGTGAAAAGCATTTTGTGAAATATCAATTCCATTTGTCCCTTGAATAAAATAGAAAAAAGCAATCATGTATATTCTTTTCTAGTTTTTTTTTTTTTTTTTTTTTTTTGAGAGAGGTTAAAACTGTACAAAGCCCAAGAATTCTGCCTTTTTCAGGGGGCAGGAGGGACTGTCTGTTCTGGGTTCACTATAATCAGAATATCGATGCTTTAGAGAAACAAGATATTAAAGTTCCAGAATGAAAAAGAAAAAAGAAAAGGAGCTGAGAAGGCAAGAGTTATCAAGAAAATGAATTATGCAAGGAAGTAAATTACGTTTCTTATTCTTCTGTTACTAATCTTTTAGGATTTTAATTTTTACATTTTTAAAGAGACTTAAGTCTTCAGCACAGGTGAAGTGGAATGGGATTAAAATAAGTTGAAGCATCAACCATGCATTTGGATTTGGGAATTTGTCAGAGGTAAAGGATTGAATTTCAGCTTCGGTATGCAAAAGCATCCTTATTACCTATGCTGTCACACAAGTCATCCTAGTTACATCTGTATTTAGCACAGGACAGGGAGTTTGATGGAGCTCACTCTATGTGGGTGCAAGTTTGATTCTACGATAAATGAGAGTGGCTACTACCTGGTGCTGCAGGTAAAAACAAAACAAAACAAAAACAGGCTGGAGCCATCGAATAGTCAGGGCCAAAGGAAAACACAAACCCGCAACATGATCCGTGGCCTCAGTCACTCCTCAGGAAAGGCTAGTTCTGTTTCCACAATTTCCCCAGCACCTTTCTTGAGAGCAGTGTTGATTACCAGATAGCCAGAGCTTTTGGTCTTTCACAGAATCAACAGCTTGGCAGCCACAACGTGACAAGCATCAATACTAATCGCACGAGCCTGTCTGTAACTGGATCCCGGGACAGGCCGTGCTGCACCTGCCTGTCCAGGAAACGTACTCCAGGGCCTCCCCCATGGAAACCACTAACAACACCTATTAGCTGTTTCCTTGCCCGATAAGTGGTCTGCCTAGTTCTGGATCCCATTATTATATTCATTTCGGTCTGTGTCCTGAAACCTGATACCTTTGTACTTGGGAGGTGTGCAGTCTGCCACCTGACAATGATTTGACATGACACAGTGACAGAAAATAGTGAGAGGGGATGAAAATAAAGGACAAGGGATCCAAGCTGGTGTACTGGTGGCTCCAGGCAGGGGTGCCCATCAGCACAGATACCTGTTAGCAGGAGCCCAGGCTGCACTGACGGAACGGTCAGATCGCTCATGTCAGAGCCCCACCCCGCTGGGAGACGTCAATCTCCCTTTGTCAGCCAAGGCCCTGTGCAATATCACAGTGGCTTCCTCAGCTGCACTTCTGAGTTTAATGTGGCTCAACTTCTGCACCTCACCTCTCACTGCTATTCCCCTAGCACCTCATTCATCTTTTGTTCCTACTTCCTGGGCCTCTGGGACTACATTCAATGCTGTTATTGGGCTGGAAGACATACTTGTAGATGCTGAACTGCCATAGCCATCACGTGTTAATGCTACATTCATTTCTGAGACTATCTAGGGTGGGAAGAAGGGAGAGTCAACAGAGCCTTCAACGCCTGGCAGCCCCTATATAGGCACAGTTGTGGAAAGGGCTAAAATTCTAAAGAGCAATTTTAAGGATAGGGTGTGACCACGGACAAGTGCCTAACCTCGGCCTCATCTATAAAATGAACAAGACAGACTAGACCACTGATCTTTTGCTGTTGTTATGTTTGCAAAAAAGTTTTTAGTGCAATGATGTTGTCCATTTGGCACCAGTATATAACACAAATGCAAATGGAGCTGAGATGGATGACACTATAGCTTGATCCTGCTGAGTCACCCACGTGTTTCCCTTATACCACTGACACATCACTTTGGAATGCTAGATCTGCACATAGCTCAGTGTGAAAACCATAGGACAGATCATTTCTAATTTCCTTTCTAGCCCAAATGTAGTCTGGGTAAGATATGGGAGACAGGGAACTTGAGGGGGACAGGATGGGAATATGTACCCTGTTAGAATTATTTTCTCTCTCCTATTGTATGTTTCCTTTTTGTCGTCAATAGCCCTAGCGCTCTATGGATGTCTATGGGGAGATGGGATAGGTAAAGTAGGAGCACGGGAGCAGGGCCCCAGGTCCATTCCCACTGCAGTTTGGAAAGCTCCGCTTTTATTTTTACACATATTGGACATAAAATAGAGAAGAAGGAGTAGGTTTGAAATCAATCAGCCTAGACTCAACTTTTACAAAAGGAAATCACGTACTAGAAATATTTTTCAATTTATTTAGGATCTATTATCTCTGTCATCATCATGAACACCACCACCACCCATGACAAATACCAGGCAGGTACCATCGGATATGAACTGGGGAAGATAATAGCAATAGGTAACATTTATAACATTTTGTTAGGTGCTTTCCTAAGACTGTTCCATTTACAACAGCACCATTATTCACCTTTTTAAAAACGAGGAAACTGAGCCTCAGAAAGTTAAGTACCTTTCTTAAGTCCCAGAGTAGGTCAGTAGAAGAGCTGGGATATGAACTCATACAGTTTGACTCTGAAGTGTGTGCTCTGAACACTATTGCCATCCCAGAAAGAAGGCTGCAGAGGGTTGAGGAGAGAACTGAGCTGTGAAAAGGCTCAAACAAACTGTGAAGCCAGCAAAGTTGTGTTTCAGTGGCATAAATTCCGCAGTTACAGGCCCTTTTTGCTTCCATGCCCCTTTCTGTATCATCCCACCTTAAACATGTAAATTTACTCCCCAAGACACCTGATTATTATGTTGCGTATTCTCTTCTTCAAGTATTCAGAAAATATTTAAACCCTTTTTCTCACCCAGATGTAAATAACTGATAACAGGTTCATCTGCTTTCCCAGGAGAGTTGTGTTTTTTGTTTTGTTTTGGGTTTTTTTGGGTTTTTTTTTACCAGCAACCAAACCCTTGAACTAAAGAGATGAAGCTGCACTTGTAAAATTTCAATGCCAGCATATGAATTGGGATTGTGGACTCTTGAAATCATCAGTCTCCTAATGCCCCTGAAATCTATTAGGTGGTTTTCAACTCATTCAGGAAAACCTGTCCAAATGATGAAAGGACTACAACCTTTCATTTAGATATTATTCAATGAAAGAAACAACAGAATGTTTTGGCCTTGGATTTGCAGGGAGGGCGAGGGTGGGACAGTGAGGAGGTTGACATCACTTAAAGATCCCATCTGAAACCGTATTCTATACTGCCACTCCTGAGTCACCCATGAGCTTACATTTCCTCTGAACATTCAAGCTCCTGCACGTTATTTATGTATGTTTGGTCTTTTCTTTTACAAGGCGGAAAAAAAATGATAGGAAAATAATACCCTCTTCCTCAAAAACATTCACTGTGGCTCCCTGGGAAGGAATGGCAGAGCTTGGTGAGACACAAACCCAGCTCTCACTTCCATCCTACTCTCTCCTGCTGGCCTGGAGAAATCACTCAGCATCCATAATTAGAGGATGCAGAGGCTAATTTTACACCATAAATCATAAGGCTAATCCTATGACTAAAAAGTGATGCCATCAGCTTCTTTTCCTTCAAGGCTGTTACATCTTAGTCAATTACTTATGAACAAAGATTTAAAGACTTCAGAAGCTGCTTTGCCAACAAAAGATGCTATTAGCTTTCTTTTCCCTTGGGAGGGTTCTCCAGCACCCCTGGAAGGGGCTTTAGCATGCTCTCAGCATTTATAGGAAGGGTATTTATAACGGAGAAGCAATTAACAATGCCAGGCTAACAGAAATCCTTGGGCCTCCGTACCCTCCGAGAGATGATGCCAACACTTCCAGGGTAGCCTAGTACAAGAGGAGATAGGGAAACACACAGAAATACGAAAAATGTACCTTATTTCCGACACATTTCTCAAGCTGTTTAAATATGAAACAAAGTCCTCCCAGGCTACAAGTTTCCAGCTGTTATGATATCATAAGATAAATTTAGAGCTAGAGAAACAGCATGTTTGCTTGTATAAAGTATGGAAATATAAATGTTCCAAGTGTTAAAACTGTCCAAACAAATTAATTCAAGTAAAAATAGTCATCTCCGATTTGGTTCTCCCACATTTGCTTTCTTTTTATAGAGCTCGTGAGCATGCTTCTCTCAGTGCTGAGAGGAGAGACAGTGTAGTCCCATCTCAGCAGGTGCCCCGTCTGCAGCTGGAAACTCAAGGAACCCTAAGCAGGAAAGTCAGGTGGTGCCTGCCCGTGCCCCCACTGCTGCTCTATTCATTAAAATCTTAATTTAGTCTCTTCACAAGGGAAGAAATACACTGTGTGAGGGGCTGAGGCTAGAGAGGAGCCTTCTGATGGGCTCCCATTTGGGGTGTTCATCGGGAGCTAAAATGAAAGAAAAAAAAAAGAGTTTCTTTCCTCAGTGACTTTGAAAAGAATAGAGTGGTGATTAACAGCAATATTTTTTTTAATGAAACGCAACCCGTCATCCCTGTCATCTTCTGGCCATCCTCGCTTGTACGCGCCTCCCTGACAAGAGGAATAATAATGGTCATACATCACTGCTCTACGCGTCCAATCATCTAAATCTTCCCTCGCTGCAGCCTCTGAGACTCAATTACTTTATTGACATGCAATCTTCATAAGGGGAGAAATATTGTGCATGTAAGGTCACTTGGTTATGAAGACATATTATCATATTATCTGCATGAGGGTTGCAGGGCTAAGACCTGACAGACCTAATTATAATGGTACATGATAGAAAGCTCAGTACACATTATTCGCTTGGCTGCACTAAAGGTGAGGTACACCCATGACATCATGGTTGTTTGAAAAAATAATGCAACTTTGGCTTGGAGGCTGTAACTTTCTTTTTTAACTCCCCACATTTTCACTCTTGGGTTTTCCTGGACAATGAAAGAACTGGAAAATGGATTCCTCAGACCTAAGGGAAAGGAGATGGCATTCCGTGTAGAGTGTAAGAGTGTGTGTGTGTGTGTGTGTATGTGTGTGACTATCATGGTTTTTTCCCTATCTAACACCAAGTTCAGTCCATTTCCCAGCAAGTGAAATTAGAATGACTCAAGGGAGAAAGGTAAAGAGATACAAATGGGTCAATCTGATAACAGAGTAAAACTTCCCCTCACCCTCAATTAACCTCTTCTCAGATCCATGCCCTTTTCTCTCTCTTGGTCTCACTGGAGGAGGCTTATCTTGCTAAGATTCAGTGCTCCTGAATGCGGTTTCTTTGTTCAGACATATCAGGTTATTTAAGCATTCCCATCAGACATATGCTAGAAGTATCATATATTGCTAAGATACACAGCCAGTCAGTCATTCTGTTCTTTGTATCCTTAGCCCATTTATCATCCACATCCAACCCAGGTGTGTCTCATACTAACAGGCTAGATTGAGAAGTGTTAGTGGCAATTTTGCAAGAAAGTAGCACCAAGGAGAGAAACCTGGGCCAAGTCCCTGGGTTCTTTAAGGAGGAAGACCTTCCATGGGGTCCTGGAAGGAAAACAGGTGTATGGATCTCTGATGGGTCATCATGAAGTCAAAAATCAAGTCACCCTCCATAGATGGGCCTGGACCAGCATCTAATCTTAAGCTCTTGACAGATATTCTACTTTGGGCAGGGTTTATGAGCTTTTAAAGAAGAGTAAAGAATCCATTCAAGACATCACTACAGTCCAACACAGGCTAGCTCCTAGATTGTCTCTCCCTTAGCAGAAAAACAAACAAATAAACAAACAAAACAACTAATTCAATAAATAAGAAACAGCTAAAGCCTTCTAAGCTCCAGAAATGGCCTGTCTTTTTTTTTTAATGTCAGGTGTACAAAACAATGTAATAGTTAGACAGTTTACCCCTCGCAAAGTGATAAACCTCCTCCCCCAATCTATTACCCCTCTGTCATCATATATGGCAAGTCTTGCAACGTGAGTGCTTTGGCTCAGATATAAGAAGCACAGAGCAGAATAAGAAATTGCAGTTGCCCAAATTCTGTCTCATGAATTTCTCAAACTTCTGAATTTCTGATGGTAATAGCTCAAATAATGGTAACAAGCCACAAAGACATCCATACCTTTCTGAATTGGAAATTAGATTGGACATAATATGGTACTGACGTTAAGTAAATTTGATAGTGATGCATGCACAGCAGAAATGGTAACTCTTTAGATAACAGAAGTTTGGATTGGCTATGTTGGATTGGAGAGTTCAATGCATTGAGCCTCCACCTCCAGCATCTCAAATGCCTTTCTGAAATGTGAGGTGTGGGTTCATAAAGTACCTATTTCCAAAAATTGAGATGCTAATTCAGAAAAAAAAATATATATATATGTGTGTGTCTGTGTGTGTGAATATATATATATATATATATATATATATATATATATATTCTCAGTAGAAAGGGAGTTGGGCTAATGTTTAGGACATTAAAAATCTACTCCTGACTCAACTATCCATTATATTTGCTATAGCTCCTTAGCCAAGGCACAATCTCTCTGTATATTTTGGAGAAAGTACTAGAGAGACAGTAAGGTACTGTGAAAAGACTGTGATTTTACCTAATAAACAAACGGGGTTGAAAATCTGGCTTCATGATTTATTGGCTTCATGATCTTGAGCAAATTCTTTGCCTTCTGTGCCTCAATTGCCCATTTTTAAAATGGGTAATGATATTGCCTACCCCAAAGGATTAGTATGAAAATTAAATGATAAGAAATGAAAGTGAAGATACTTTACCAACAAAATACACTTGGGGAATGGCAGTTCTTGCTACTGTTTCAGTCCTACTTGTTTTAAACTATTATGCAGGCCAATGATGTAAGTAAACATAGACTATAAAGAGGGAAACCCAATCTGAATATTAGACATGACTGTGATTCATGATGCCACAAGACCAGACTCTCAAACAAGAGAGCTCTTTGGATTTTCAGTGTCTAAAATCACTTTCATTAGAAAGTGGTTGGCCATCCAGAGTCATTGGTACTATCTCAGAAAATAGAAACGAATGTTGTGATGGCAGAAAGTGATGTAATGGAGGAGGGAGACACAGAAGGCCAGAAGAAAGATCCATATAGAAGGTGAGCCAGGAACTGGGATCACAAAAGAACTCAACTAGTTCTCAACTCCGCATACCTGTCCTCACAGCCATCCAGAGGGTTCGAGACCAACAATCTAGAGAGGAAACTAATTCCTCCTTTTTTGGAATCAGGGCACATTATGTAACATCTTCCCTCCCAGCCTAGAAGTCAAGAAACCCCCAGGTTTAGTGGTCTTGAACACATCCCTTTGAGGCCTCATATTCTACATCTGTGAAAGTGATTTCCAGTAGTTGGTTTCCTGCAATACCTCCAGGTGATTAAGATCCACTGTTTAAGAAAAGCAGACATTGGAACAATGGGAGCAACCATTCTAGTCAAGTTAGGGCTTGAGATCTTGATCTGAGTCAAAAACACACTGTAATCTGCTAATAAACAGTAGCAGTGGAAGTTTTCAACAGTGTCACTAACTTAAGAAAGAGCTTCATACTCATTATTTCTTAAATTATTTTATTTAAAGCCCTTTGTGGTATCTGAAAAATCACTCAATTAATAATCACATGCATATTTCTCATCACCATCCCAATAATCTTATGAAATGAATATTACTGTCATCCCTATTTTGTTGTTGAAGAAATCAAGGCTAAGAGAAGTTAAAATGAATTTCTCCAGGTCAAACAGCTAATAAATGGCTCAAATATGACATTTTTTTAAAATTCCCCCATCTTCACAGAGTTTTGAATATTTGCTTTACAGTAGAAAATAGAAGAAATGTACCCCTTTTGCTTTTTGATCATTATTAAATAAAACAGATTATCACTTTCTGAAAGAGCCTTGAATTTGTCAAGCTCGTGGGCAGTGTTGAGTTGGGTGGTTAAATTCTTCAGCTTGTTGAAGCAGTGCAAGAGCTTTTCATATGAGGAAGCGACTTGCTTTATATACATTGGAAACTGCAAGTTTCCAAAGATCCAAAGGCAAAATTTACTGTGGTGTGGGTACGTTCTCCTGTGGTATTACTGAGAGCCAAGCTAATAAGAACCCTTTGCCACTTTTCGTCTCCCACTATAGATATTTCTGTCAAAGGCTGCTAGCCTTCAGAGCAGCTCTATGAATAACATGTAGGTATTCCTTAGGAAGACTTTCATCTTAAGAATCCATACTTTGTTATAAGGATTTCTTTGACAATGATCCAAAAGCGAGACATGAAATAGGGGCCTAAGTAGAAAGAGGCTTGGCTTTGTAATTAGACAGACTGAGGAGAGAAATTGGTGGAGCTGTGTTCCCTTTTTTATGATATTGATTATTTAGCTTGATCATTTAGCTTCAAATTCAAGATCTATAAATTGCGAATAAAATAGTTTGATGAGTAAGGTAGACTAGCTGGTTTTAGACCAATACTCTCACTGAGAAAAACTAGCAGCGCTGAGAAAATACATATGTATATAGGAAACTGTAGTTGAAGCACTCAGAGAGCTACTAAAGGCAGTGAGAACATGAGGGGATAAGATCCCGGAGAGAGAGAAAGTAGAGGGAATGGAAGTGCAGAGACATGGGCTCAACATCCAGCACCACTTTTTCCCTTGAGTCAGATTTCAACTCTCAGGCTGCAATTCAGAGCCTGAGAAGCTGAATCACACTTCAAACAGTTTTATAGGTCTTGAGGGACAAAATTAGATTTAAGGTATGTCAAGGAGAAGGGGCCCAAGCAGATATTCCAGACTTTCAGTTGGCACCCTAAAGAACTATATCTCAGGTTGAGGGGTGACTGGAAATAGATCTGCCCTCACAAAGTTTGTAACCCAGCTTCCCATTTGCTCCATTACTAACTGGATTGAGGTGATTTTTCCCCACCCTAACTGCCTCCCAGAAACAAAATTCATCCTCTCTGGAGGAAAATAACACCATTCAGAGCTTCCAAGAACCTCCATAATTTGTGCATTCAGTGTCAGGGAGTCTATGAAATAGCATGTGGCATAACAAGAGACAAGATCAAAAGCCCCCAAATCCAGCAAAATAAATAAAAGATACAAACTACCAGAAATGCTGATATTGAAGTTTTTAGCCATGAGTTTGAACATATCAATCCCATATAATTTAAAGATGTTAAAGGACAAAATAGAGAAATTTAGCAAAAAATTGAAAACTATAAAACAGAATCAAGTGAAAATTTGAGGCTGAACATACAACACCTTAAACTAAGGGTTGAATCAGTATTTAACTAAATATTAGACACAACTGAAGAGATGATTATAAAAAGAGAGGATGGGTCAGAAGGAACCTATATCAAATGTTAGTTAAAAGGTCACAATTTTAAAAGCTAAATAGCCTGTATACCTCAATTAAAAGAAAAGACTTTGCAATGAATTAAAAATATGATGTGCTACTCCTAAGAAACATATATATGTAAGAATTCAGAGAATTTGAAAATAAAGGAATGGAAGAAGAGATAAGAAAGGTCCAAACCATAAGAGGAGATGTAGGTATACAAATATTAAGTAAATTAGACTTTAAAGGAAGGAACATTGCTTAAAATAAAGAAGGGAGTTTTATAATGATAAAAGAATCAGTTGTTCAGGATGATAAAAAAAATCTAAAGTTATATATATCAAATAATATAAAAATACAAATGCAAAAATTGACAGAACTAAAGGGTAAAAAAAGGACAACTTCACAATCATAGTTGGAAACTTCAAAAGACCTCTTAATACGTAAGAGTAGTGGACGACAAAAATTTGGAGTTATATAAAAGCTTTGAACAGTAAAATCAAGAAACTTGATCATACATACAACCCAGATATACAAATAATTAACATTGCACATAAAACTACAGACATTGCACAACACACAACCTTGACTCAAATTAAACATATGCCAGGCTATAGAGCAAGAGTCAGCAAAGTTGAAAATTTTACAACTATACAGAATATATTCTCCAACCAGTATGGAATTACCTAGAAATGATTTACAAAAAATAACAGAAAAGTATAAGTACTGATAAATTAAGTAATGTACTTCAAGTAACTCAAGGGTCAAAAAGTCACAATGGAAATTAGAAAAGATCTTCAACTGAATGATTATAAAAATATGACATAAAAAACTTGTAGGATACAGCTAACACCACGCTTAGAGGGACATTGTTTCCTTAAATGCATATGTTAGAAAAGAAGAAAGGCTAAAATAATCACTGATCAAATTACTCAGGTTAAGAAAGTAAAGAACAGCAAATAAAACCTAACAAACTAGAAAAAAAAATAGTGAAAAAAGAGCAAAAACAAATAAATATATAAAAACATATATTAAAATAATCAACAAAGCTAAAATTTGTTTTTCGAGAGGATGTATAAAATAAGAAATTCTGGAGCAAGAGTGGGATGAGACTGTGTGAGAGGAAAATAGAGAAGGTACCAAATTATGATATCAGAAATGAAAAGAGGGTAATCAATACAATGCCTAGAAAAAATAGATAAGAAGATATTATGAATAAATTTTATGCAAATAAATTTGACATTTAAATCCAATTTTAAAAATCCTTGAAAAATATAGCTTACCAAAACACATAATAAAAATAGATTAGTCCTATATCTTAAATAAATTAAATCTTTAAAGTTTTCTTACAAAGGAAACTCCAGGTTTAGATGGATTCTGTCATGAATTTTTCCAAATATTTAAGAAAGAAATAACACCAATTTAAAATGAAGTCTCCCAGAGAATAGATAAAAGAAAATTTTCTCACTTCTTTTTTTAGTCTAGTAAAATTTGATATTAACATGTGACAACAGCATTATAAGAAATTTAAAATTGTGGACAATTTTTCTCATAAACATAGATTTAAAATTCATAAACATAACATTAGCAAATAAATTGTGTGTACATGCATGTGTGTATGTGTATTAACGTAACACAATCAAGTTGGGAAAATTCCAAGAATGCAAGTTGTTTTAATATTTAAAATCAATACAATTCTTCAAGAGAATGAAAAGACAAGCATAGACTAAGAGAAATATCTGCAAAAGGCATATCAGATAATGGACTGTTATCAAAAATATACAAAGAATCCTTAAAGCTTAGTAATAAGAAAATGAACAATTCTTTTTAAAAATGGGCCAAAAACCTGAACAGACACTTCACTAAAGAAGATATACAGATGGTAAATAAGCATATAAAAAGATGTTCAACATCATGTGTCATCAGGAAATTACAAATAAATACAATGACAAGATTGGGAGCCTTCAGGGTGGTATGGAAAACTGAAAACAACAAAGGAACAAGACAACCAAATGAAGAAACAAAAACTCATAGACACAGACTATAGTTTAGTGGTTATCAGAGGGTTAGGGGGCCATGAGGGTGTTAGATGAGGGTAAAAGGGATCAAATATATGGTGATAGAAGGAGAAGTGACTCTGGATGATGAACACACAATGTGATATGTAGATGATGTATTACAGAATTGTACACCTGAAACCTGTGTAACTTTATTAACAATTGTCACCCCAATAAACTTTAATTAAAAAAATAAACAAAAGAACACAATGAGATACCACTACACATCTATTAAAATGGCCAAAATCCAGAACACCGACAACACCAAATGTTGACAAGGATGTGTAGGAACAGAAACTCTCATTCAATGCAAAATAATACAGCCACTTTGGAAAACAGTTTGGTGGTTTCTTATAAAACTAAACAAACTCTTATCATACAATCCAGCAATTGCACTCCTTGGTATTTACCCAAATGAGTTGAAAACTATGTTCACATAAAAACCTACATAAAGATGTGTATAGAAGTTCTATTCATAATTGCCAAAAAAGAAAAAAGAAAAAATCAAGATGTTCTTCAGTAGGTAAATGGATGAATAAACTGTGGAATATCTAGACAACAGAATATTAATTCAGTGCTAAAAAGAAATGAGCTTCAAGCCATGAAAAGACATGGAGGAACCTTAAATGCATATTGCTAACTGAAAGAAACCAATCTGATAAGGCCACCTATTGTATGATTCTAACTATGTGACATTCCTGTAAAGACAAAACTATAGAATCAGTAAAAAGATCAGTGGTTGGTAGGAGTTTTGGGGGCAGGGGGATAAGTAGAAAGAGCAAAGATGATTTTTAAGGTAATGAAACTATTCCATATGATATTATAATGGTAAATATATGTTATTATATATTTGTCAAACCCCACAGAACGCACACCAAAACTGAACCCTAATGCAAACTGTGAACATTGGACGATAATGATGTGTAGGTTCATCACTTGCTGACAGTAGGAGAGTCCATGTATGTGTGGAGATAAATGGTATGGAAAACCTGTGTACTTTCTGCTCAATTTTGCTGAGCCTAAAACAACTCTAAAAGACAAAGTCAATTAAAAAATCAACAAAATTCATTACATTAATAGAACTATGGAGGAAAATCAAATAATCATCTAAATAGATGCACAAAAAAATTGATACTTGATAAAATTCAATACTCATTCACGTTAACTTAACAAAATAGGAATAGAAGAAGATTTTCCTAGTTGATTAAGAGTAGCTATAGGAATAGTAAAATAAATCATTAAAGCTAGTAGTGAAATTAAAAGCTGAGACTGAAAATGAGATATCTTTCAAAACCATTTTTATTCAGTAATGTACTGAAGGTTTTAGCCAATGCTATAAGGCAAGAAAACAAATAAAAGGTATAAAGATTACAAAAAAAAATAATTATATACAGAGGAAGAGATTTTGTATGTAGAAAAACAGAAGACTACAAATTCTTGGAATGAATAAGTAAATTTAGCAGGCTCCTGGCTTCAAGGTCAATATATGAAACTTCTTGCTATCTCTGTACCAGTACCAAAAAAAAAAAAAAGAAAAGAAATTATAATGAATATGAAAAGTAAATAAAATTTGAAAACATCATACATCTAATAATAAATCTATTGAAATATGTATAACATCTCTATACACACACATACATATGCACAAACTATAAAATACTATTGAGACAAACTAAATAAGACCTAAATAATTGGAAGGATACCCCCATATTCATGGACTGGAAGACATCACAGTGTAAACATGTCAGTTATCCACAAATTGGCCAATAGATTCAAAGCAATCAAAATCCCAAAAGTTGTTTTTCATTGTTGTTGCTATTAAACTTTTTCACTGTAGTTCCTATTATTAGAAGATAAAATATTCCTAAAATGTGTATGGAGATGCAGAGAGCCAAGAATAGCCAATATAAGCTTGCTACATGACTAGGTACTAGGTGTTATTATAAACTTATAGCAATTAAGAGATTGTGACATCGATCCAGAAGAGATAAGTATATAAATGGAACTTAATAAGGAATCCAGGAATAAACTCACCTCTTGGCAGAAAATTGACCTATAGCAAAAGCAGTGAGGAATGAAAGGTCTTTTCAGATATCCACATGAAAAATTAATTCTTGACCCCTTATCTCACATCACACATGAAAATAAATGTCAGATGTATTATACATCTAAATAAACAAGTAAAATATAAGGCTTTTCAACAATAACATAGGAAAATACCTTCATGACCTCTGAGTAGACAAAGATTGCTGACATAAGACTCCAAAATCACTAAACATAAAGGAAACGACTGATACACTGGACTCCAAAATTATGGAAGACTACATAATGTTGAATAAGAAAAAGAACAAAATAATACATATTATATTCTTCCATTTATATAAAATTCAAAAGCAAGCAAAACTGATCTATGGTGTTAGACCTAAATGGTGCTTACCTTTCAGGCGGAAGAAGGACTAATATTCAGGATAGGACATGAGAGGGTTTTTTTCTTGAGGGGGCTGGGGAGGTAACTGTAATACTCTATTTTTCAATCTGGATAGTGACAGCTTCTGATAATTTATAAAGTCATCCACTATGGTTTTTGAATTTTCTATAAGTATGTCAGGGTTCACTTTAGAAATTTATTTTAAAATAAATTAATTAACAAATGAATGCAAAGTATGTAGCACAGTACTTAGAACTCTTTCCCTTTACACTGGAAGAATAAGGAGTACCTGAAGGACATGCTAATAAAATAGATATGAAACAGCAATTTCACCATTTTGCCTTGTGCTGATCAGAAAGAATGATCTAAAGAGGAATTCGTTTAAAAATATACATCAAGCAGGTGTGACCCAGGCTGTGATTGAAACAGACAGGACGACCAAATTGTACGCAGGGAGATCAAATTGTTGATGCAATCTATATTTTCTCAGGTAATCCCACTGAGCCAGAGTAAAATATGATACATTACTAAAATTAACCAGCAGAAAGGAGTTAGGCAAGTATTAAACACAGCAGTGGAATTATCCTAATCCAGTTCGTTAGTGAGTAGAAACATTTACGACCCAGGGGATGCATTGTGCTTCTTCCATCCATCATAGATAGTGTTGAATTACTATACTGTAACAGCTAAAAGATAGAAATCCATGATTGGAGACACCCCCCCACACACACACACACACACATCCCCTCACATACATGTACATTTCCTCAGTTGTTCCCTAACTACAAGCCAATGGGGTACATGTCTGAGCCCTGAGGAAGTGGGATAGAACAGGAGAAGCAGATATATAGCTTCTGCCATGATTATTTCATCTCTACCCCAGGGATTATTAAACTTTGACACATGGATCTGCTAAGTGGACTCCTTCAAGTTACACATCAAAATTGTCTGTATGTGCATGGAGGTGTTTTGTACTTTCTTTTGCTTGGGTTTTCTTTTTTGGGGGAGAGGTTCCACAGGGTTGAGCACGTCCTCCAAGGGATCCTTGACTCTCCACAAATATAACCACTGACTAAGAATTTATTACCAAATTCTTTTAATAATTTGTTAAATTATGAAATGTATATTTACTAAGACCTTGGCACCTCTTCTGAGTCAAGAGGTGAGTCTGAGGCACCTCTTCTTGGCACCTCTTGTGAGATGGATTGGGATGGGGCTGTATACAGCTTTATAGCAGAGCTTTGGGCAAAGATGTGACCACTCATGTGACCATATAAAATTAAAAATAAAATGTTCTCACAAACATGATCTTCTTTGAATCTCATAATTGCCCATGAATCTACCTGAATCTCATGAAAGAGGCAACACGGTAGGTAATAGGATAATAAAGCTTAGAGAAGTTACATGTGCCTGAGGCCACATATAAGTAGTGGAGCTGAGTTGAATCACTCGTTTAAAATCTCTGGAAAACTTGATGCATATCCATGAGAATCCCACCAGGAACTGCGAAAGCCTGGTTTCATAGGTACTCCATTCCACTCCAGAGCAAGGGTCATTTGTGGAACTACCTCCAGAGAGCTATAAATCTGCCCTTCTGAAGCCTCCATTCTAGTTCTGCCTTCTAGAGAACTACCATATTAACTTAATACTTCGTCTTCAGGTGATGCCACCATTTAGAGGATCGAAGGTAGTTGGTGTGCTTTTCCTGAGCCGTGGTATGTATCTGACCTGGTTCGGAGGGGTTACTCTACGATGTCATGACACCCAGCTCTAGGCTTGACGCTATAGTGTGATACAGAGAACAGGGGCCTTACAAAGCCCTCTTATAACCTGCTTCACAAAATGTGTGTGGGCTGAATAAAAGCCCACTCTTGTATTTCCCCTTCCACAGAGTCAGGCTGATGTGGGCTTGCAGCTGGATTTAAGATTCCTCACGAAACAGCCTGTAGAACAACACATAGAGTCAGCCTGTGTCAGCGCATCTCATGCACGCGGGAACATGTGGTGTGCTGAGCTGTGATGTGCAATAAAGGACAGCCAGGCTGACAAAGTGTGGGGAGCATATGGCAGGGGTAGGACCCATAGCTGTGTCAGGAATGCACGCACATATGGTGATGATAATGTGCATGAGATGTTATCCTTAATCTTTCTTTCTTGAAAAACTTGCATACACACACACACACACACACACACACTCACACACACACACCAAAGATCAAAGAAAGTTAACATGGAAACAGGTATTGGATAAAATCACGTCCAAGATTTTAATTTCATAAAAGAAACTGGAGCCCAGAATGTATGGGGCAGCAAATGTAATAGACCACACAGACAAACCCAGGAATTAGAATCTAAGACTCATTATTCCCAATCTAAAGTTCTTTCCTCAATACCAAGCTACTTCTCAGCAACGGACAGCACCCAGCTTTATCTCCCTTTCCCAAAAGGGAATTAAAGCTCTTCTGGGCAGAACATCCCAAAGGCAGGTCTTCAACAAGGCATGAGAAAGAAGATTCAGACCCTGGACTGTGTTTATGTCAATCCCTGGCCCCAAAACTCAAATGGAGCCTCAGGAAGTTCACAAAGAAGATGAAATAGTCAGTTTTGGAAAACCAGAAGGTCCCCAGACCAATCTCTTTGAAGCATGCACAACTGTGCCCTCCAGCAAAGGAATAAGGTCACTACAAAGGCTGCGACACATGGATGCCTGGTACCAGGTCTTTTCCCACAGGCTTCCAGGAGGGAAGGTCTGGGATTGCGGCAAAGAGAGGTAGTAGATTGCACATGTCTTGCTGGATTCCTTCAGACCCACAGCCAAAGAACCAAGGGCTTATAGAGTCTCAGCTTCTTTTTCTTCTGACCCTGCTGCAAACTACAGATATCTGACCTCACCTCACTGTCCTGCGATCTCCAAATCAAGCATGAGATTCCTTTTCTAGCCACTTTCCTATTCTGGTAAGTATATGCCTCCCAGTTTCTTATCCAGGATCGGGGGTTAACAATGACCTTTAAAGCTCTCTCTGGCATCCATTGTAGGTAAACCTAAGTGAGGATTTTTAAGGTGCCTATGAGTGGAGCAACCAGATGAACCATGCCTCAACCGGTTTTCCCAGGGTTACCTGTCTTGGACACAAGAGGAGGACATAGAGGAATAAACTCTTCCATTCTCTCTGCTTCTCAAATTCTTCCAGTTCCCTTTCAAGGTCCTCTCATTATAGCCTTCCTCAAGAACTCCAGTCCATATTTTCTTTCTTGTTTAGACTATAAATCTATCTCTTGATTCTATTCCATTTAAAGCATATGATGGTAAGCTATGAATGGGACTTCTCTTATTTTCATATTATTCCAAAAATTCTGAGATCTTCAACAAGCTCTTCATCTTTCAGAATCCAGATCAAGTGTCAAGCCTTCCGTGAAGCTTTTCTCAGCATTACAACAGGGAGATCTCAGCTCCTTGGGGTTTCCAAACATCGAAGCTCATACTCGTATGGTTTAGCACCCCCATACTGCACTGCACTCTTGCATTAATCTTATCAGACACCCACCTTCTCCAGCACATCAAATGGATTTATCTTGTCTTTTTGTCTCTATCACAGACTTAGAACTGGAGAGGACTGCTGTAAGTACCTGATGAATGATGGATGGAAGGAAGGAAGGAAGGAAGGCAGGAAGGCAGGAAGGAAGGAAGGAAGGAAGGAAGGAAAGAAGGAAAGAAGGAAAGAAGGAAAGAAGGAAAGAAGGAAAGAAGGAAAGAAGGAAAGAAGGAAAGAAAAAAGAAAATGAATTCCTTGAAGAGTGGCACCATAAGTTTAACTCTTGTGGTTTTTAGTTTTTGGGGTTTTGTGTATTTGTTTTGTTTTGTTGTTCTTCAACTCTGTAACTTCTAACAGAACCTCTACATCATTTTTCATTCCAACAATGTTCATGGACCTTATTCAAGGATGAACACTGATGCTGAATTATCCTTGCAAAGCCAACATATAACATATGTTTGCATATAACATGTGAAGTCCGAGATGATATCCTTTTAAAGGTGAGGAAGCTCAAAATCAGATAACTTACAGGTTTGACCAAGTTCACACCACTAGTAAATGGCAGCGATCAGACACAGAATCTAAGTAGAACCCAGGGGCTGAAATCTTGAAATCAGTTTGCCCTGCCTGGGTTTGAAGCCCGTTCTGCCTCTCACTAGACATGTGGTCTCGGGAAAGCTGCCTTCTTTGTGTTCCATTTTCCTTGTGTGTAAAACTGAGTTAATAATGTGCCAATCTCATAGGATCCTGTCATGATTATGTAAGGTGATCAGCGTAAACTTAAACTAAAGTGCTTACAAACTTTCTTTCCGAGGCAAGTGCTCAATAAATGTTGCAGCTAATATTCATTCATTGGTTCAACATGTTTATTGAGCCAAAGCTGTGTGTCAGACAAGAGTTTAGATACTGAGGGCATAACAGTAATGTAGACATAAATTCCTGTCCCTGGGGAGCTTACTTTCTAGCAAGGGAAGACGCAGGATGCATAAATAGATTGACTTTATAAAGTTTTTGAATTTGAGAACTAGATGGCAATGCAGTCTGGAGCTCATGGAGGTGTCAGAGCTGAGAAGATAATCGTGGGAGTGTCTGATTAGAAGAGATAGTTACAGACTCAAAGGTACTGAGATTGTTGAAAAGGAAGGAGCTCAAAGAATCTTGAAGAAATACCACCCTGAAGGGATGTGAAGAGAAGAGAAGAGAAGGGCGCACAGATGGAGGTGTGAGAGGAACTCAGAAGAATGGCATGAACGCTAACAGATGGTAGGGTTCAGAATGAGCATCAGGCTTCACCTGCAAAGAGTCAACCAGGCCAAGACTATGGAGAGGATGTTGGACTGAGCAGTTGTTATTGAAGGATGAGGAAGGAAGTCAGAGTGCAAGAAGTAAACAAATGGGGGAAGGACGGAAAGAGGACAAGGGGGAAGGAAGAAAGGCAACAAGTCTAAATTGTTCTTTTAACATTTGGCAGTCAAACAAAGGAGGTGGTGGTGAGGTTGAGAGAGGGAGAGGAGGGAGAGGAGGGCGGAGGGAGGAGAGATAGAAGGAGGGAAGGAGGGAGAGGAGGGAGGGAGGAAGGAAAGAAGGAAGGAAGGAAAAGAAAGAAAAAGAAAGAAAGAAGGAAGGAAGGAAGGAAGGAAGGAAGGAAGGAAGGAAGGAAGGAAAGAAAGAAAGAAAGAAAGGAAAGAAAGAAAGAAAGAAAGAAAGAAAGAAAGGGGAAAGAAAGAAAGAAAGAAAGAAAGAAAGAAATGAAAGAAAGAGAGAAAGAAAGATAAGGACAGAGAGAAGGAGGAAGAAAGAAGGAGTGAGGATTGGGAAAGGGTTATTCAGGCTGAGGGGAGGCAGGATTTCTGAGGGCATAAGGGCATCAGAGAAGCAGCAAAACCACTTCCTGAAGATTGCGTAAGTTCAGAGTCTTATTAGACAGACTAAGGGTGTAGAACCATTCCCCATTCAATTTACTTCCACCTTTTCCCCCCCATGGCTAATCCACTGCTTTGTAATCTGTGTTAGGCCACTTGTCTATAGTCACAGACCATCTTCTCACCTAAAAAACACGAAATCCTCCAAGGAAAGGGACATGACTTCAGATTTTGTGTCCCTCTCAGCTGACCACAAATTGTTAAGTATAAAGCTATATGCAAACTTGATGCGTTCCAAAAATCCATGGCCTATAGGCTGACTGGCTAACCCTACAAACATGAACCAGAGAACAAGGGGTGTGAGGCTTCCTTCCTGAACCGTTAGCTCAGAAGACACCACCATTTTTCTGAAGTACAGTAAGGCTGTATGGACCCCTCCCTTACCTAGAAGTGGGAGGAAAGATAAAATGACACCCCAAAATCTGTGTTATGCCAAAGGTTACAGCATTTGGGGAGCAAACCACAAGCTAGTTAGCCACAAGCACTTTACTCAGCCATTCCTCCAAAGTAAAATAAGATGTCATTTCTTTTTCTCATTCTCTAATGCTTCATTTTTTAATTTCAGGCCTCCAGCTGCTAAGTCAAACAAAAATTGGGAAATCTTCAAAATGTCAAGAAAAACTCAAAAGGGTAATTTGGTCTCATCAAAACCCAACTAAGCTATTGGCAAACAGAGGCTGGTGACTTGCAAATGTACCAGGAGGCATCCCAATGGTGCCCTCAGCGTTTGCAAACATTCTCCATTCCCCAGAGGATTTCTCACCAAGTGAAGGCCAGAGCCTCCATCTGCTTTCCATTACTGTCCCCGCTGTTGCTTTCTGGTGGAGCTCTGCCCGGTTACAGTTTTATATCTCCAAAGTGGCCAGCTCCAACAGAGCAGAGGGAGACCTGGGCAAAGCCCCCCAGCCTGGTACCGAGTTCAAGGAACTCTCCAAGGGGCCTGGTTTCCTTCCCTGTCTCCGACAGCCTCGTGTTTTACTTCTCTTAGTCTCCACTCTATATTCCTAGAAAATAGAGATCAGCAACATTATAATGAATGTGCTTTGAGAACCCACGATAGTCTACACTACATCATAAATAGAATTTTGGCCGGGAAAGTGGAATCTTATAACCTGAAGCACTTTAAAAACAGCAAAGGATTTATCTGAATGTTCCTTTAGGGAAATGATGTAATTGATCTTAGGCAAATACTTTCAACCCAGTGCGTCCATGAGACACATCTCTAATGTGTGTGTAATCATCCTAATAATGTTGGATTTTTTAAAAAATCACTTACACAGCCCTATTACTGGGTTTAGTGTAGCAGTTGAGTTTGGGCAAATGATGCAGCTTTTGGGGATACATAAATCGGGACAAAATCATAGACGATGGAGAGCCATTCTTCAGAAAGTACCTTTCATTCACCTCCACTATGTGCTACTGAAATGACCTGGCCAGTGGGCATGAGACTAAACAGCCTTCAAGTGGCCCTGACTTATTTTAATGCTAAGGTAAGTTAGCTTTTTTGTTTCAATCTTTTCTAATGAAATAATGCCAAGCACAGCAAGATACCTATGCATGAAATTTTCATCTCAGGGTTATTACGATGTGGGAAAAGGAAAACCAGATACATGACCAAACCCTCTTACATGAATTACTTGTTGCAACTCTGTAAGTGGTCTCTCTGCCTCTACCCGTGGATTGTAGCCAAAATGATCTTTCCAGTAAGTCAATCTGGTTTTTTAACCCCTCAATTTAAAACTCCTCAGTGATTTTCCCAAGCATCTATGATAAAGTCCCCACTCCTTAAGTTGGCATACAAAGTTCTTCCTGATCTTGCCCCATTCACCTCTGCCACCACCTCCTTCACCTACTTGTTCATTCTTTTCGCTTCCTCTCTCTCCTCTGCCACACATCTTCTGGCCAAACTAATGTTCAGTTCCTTCAACAGACTGTGCCTGTTCTCTGAGCCATCATACATGCTGTTCCCTCTAACTTGAACACTCTTCCCACAGTTTTGTCTGTTTAATTGTGATACACTTTTCAGGTCTCAGCTTCAAGAAAAGCCTTACTTCCTCCAGGAAACTTCCTCCTTGATCCTTGCTTAAAACTGGATTTCATGTTCCTTCAAATGTTCTCATAAGTTTGCACATGTATGTCCACTATAAAGTGCCTACCATACTAAGTTCTTAATGTAAATCTTTTCTGTAGACACTACCCTCTGTAGTAACAGAAGTCATGTTCATTTGCTTATCAGTTTATTCTTAGCACTATGACAAGCACATAGTAAGCACTTAATAAATGTTCATTTTGTGTTGTTGTTACATACTAGGAAAAGCTAATGTCATTTATACAATTAGTATTAATAAACAAATAGAGACACTAGTATGCAGTCAATGAAAGTGAAATTTATGGAGAGTATATGACATAAAAACACGTGTGTTAACGTTTATTGAAAAAGAAAAAAAAAGTACACCAGCAGCACAATCACACTACATACCAAAATGCATAAACTGAGAAAATAAAAATAGACTAGAAGTAAATAAAGCTACCGTACTAACTGTGGGTTGTTTGTGGGTGGTAGGAGTATGGGTGATTTGTTTTCCTCCTAATATTATTAACTTTTCTAAATTTAAAAAATAAACATTTTAGATTAGAAATTATCATTTTAAAAAGTAATGTTAATGATTTATAACAATAAAATATTCTCATTGCAGAAAAATATGAAACCACCAAAAAGTTCAAAAGAAAAGAATGTGAAAACCACCTATAATCGCATCACTAATGAGATGGTGGTATATGTTAATTCTCGTGTGTGTGTGTGTGTGTGTGCGCGCACGCGTGTGTAAATACTTACCTAAAAAGTGGCAAACTGAAGGAAACTGGGCTATGAACCACAGGATCTTTTTGGAGTCTCTAGATAGCAATAATCAGAAGCAAATATTTTTTTTTCATTTTGTTTGCTTCCAACATTCATTCATTCCTTTATTCATTCCTAATATATTCCTTGAGCCCCTACTAGATGCTAAATACTGAGCACCAGAAGGGGGAGAAATAGCCCATGGGGCCATCTGTCCATGTGTATAACATGACTGCAACACCAGGGGACTATGTAAACCACAAAGGAATGCGGTGGAGAAGGGAACGGCTCTGAAAGGGAGAGAGGAAGAAAGGGAACGCCCAGCAGTGGAGATGGTGAGTAGAACTGAACAATGTAGCAAGAATCCCACAGCTTTGGAGAAGAAAGAAGAAACCAGCAGAAAAACAAGAAGGAAGACGAGAAAGCCAAACTTCAGAGGTAGTTTCACTGAGTAGGCAGGAAACTGGCCAGATTGACTTTCAAAGATTCTAGCTCTTATTTAGTCAAAATCATGTCACTATAAACAGGCAGTCTCTGCCCTGTATCTAAAGGAATAAGTCTGTCTTTTGGGTAAATATTGACAAGAATAATTTATATTTCTACTACCACATCCATTGAACATTTCCTTCCAGATGTTTGGGACACAGTCAATGAGAATTCTGCTTTTAAATAAACGTCCTAGTGGTCAGAATTATGACTAGAAAGTAGGACTAACCAAAGGCGAGTGTTTTAAAGAGTTGGGCTACCATTTAAAGGTCCTTTCTTTAGTTCTACAAAGTCTCTATCAAATGAAGCTTGGTCCCCGGTGTTGTAATGGTGTGTCTCAGCTGACCACATACACCACTGTAGTTCTGCACTGGTATTCACATCCCAACACGGGAATGACCAGAGAATGAGAAATTTCATTCTATGCCCCAAACGTTTCTCAAGCACAGACACTCTCATCAAACCCATTTGCTCTACATTTGCTCTTTTGGGATCAGGTGTAGGATAAAATTAAAAAGCAATGGGGAGTTGCTAATCAAAGGGTGTAACATTTCAATTAAAAATTTGGTAAGCAGGTAGATCTCACATGAAGTGTTCTTACCACAAAAAAAAAAAGTTTTATGCTTTAAAAAAGCAATGTGTTAGCTGAGTTAACACTGGCAGAAGTAGGGAAACTTGTGTTCTTGCTGAGATTTTAAAACTGTGTTCCCACCTCGATAATATGGCCGAGGGTGACCGAACTGGTTCTATCTAGAGTCCAGCTCGGATCGTCTACAATTCTGTATGTAACATATTGCCATTCTTAATCAGGGATAACCTAAAGATCATATTTTAATTCAAAACAAATGTTCAAAGATAGGTCTCCATCCAGGATATCATGTGAGTCTGATTAAATGGTGAGATTGTCCTGGCCAGTTATGAAGTCATTTATTGAGTTCAGCTTTATACAAGCAAGTCAGAGTGACATGATAGAAACAATCCACGAGTTAAAGACAGACAAATGTCTCTGACTCTCACTTGCTCACTTTCTAGGTGTAGAATCTTTCACAGATCTCTTAACCTCTCTCGTGTCTCTTTTTACTCATCTACAAAAATGGAAAGGACAATAAACTCTATTTTACACGGTGGTTATCAGTTGAATGAGATAATGAGACAAGGTGAGTTAATAAACCAAATCTCAAGGTTAAGGAGGACTTAGCAGTTTTTCTTGCATAGGATAAAACCTATGTCTAATAACTTCTAGCACATTCATTATTCTGCCAAGTTCCCCTGTGAATGAAGGTTGTGTGTCCAACTTCTTTAGGCATCCATAGCACTGAAATGTTGACTGAATGAAAGAATACATGTAGAAACAGTGACTTTAAGTTTGTTGCATTACTTAAAAACAAATGGAATTAGGATAGGACTTAGTCTTTTAACACCTTGAATACCTGGCAAATAGTTATTCTTCCTCAGGACACATCAGCAACTCCAAGCATATTTTCCTGTCCTCCACTCTCCACGGTTGAGCCCAGGTGCAGTTGCATACTCTCTCTCGTGTGCACCCTCCACCTGCCACATCCCTACAGTAGCACTTAGTTCCTAGCCCTGCATTCTGTCCTTCCAATTAGCATGTGAGCTTGTTGAGGCATGGATTGACTCTTACTTATGGACATTCAATAACTGTTTTGGGGTGGATAGAAGGATCAAAGCACGCAGCAATTGGTAGATGGTGAATGGGGGGAAGATGACTGAGTGAATTATAGCTCAACTGTACTGAGATCTTGAAAATTGATTTCAGCCTTTCTAAGTTTTTTAAATTCCACTGGCTTTGTACCTTAAAAGTAGATAGAATCAAAGAATTGCCGGGGACTCTTGAGCATGTTCTATGGACTCAATACTAATGGTTTCACTGTTTGTTCACAAATCTGTTCCAGGGAAGGCACCTCTTGAACCAAGTATGTCTCTCTTTTAGAAGGAATACACTCAGGGTCATGATGGAAGAAAGGACACCTGACAATCCAACCTGAATCAACCTTGAGGACCAAAGGAGGACAGATGTCATAACCCAATCCATTCCCATGACAACCAGAAGAGGCATAGCAGGGTGAAAAGAACCACTGTGATTGTCCTTTAGCCTCTCAAGGGGAAAAAATATATATGTGCAAACAAAAGACCATAAGAGACTAGAATAGTCTTCTTTAGTACATAAGATGCTCAACAAGTGTCTCCAACTGGCTATACATCCAATTCCTATTTTTTAAATAAAAAACAAATGAATTCCCATCCCAACACATCTGTGCTTAGACTACAAGGAAAAAAACAAAAGTTCATCAAAAACCTTTCACAATATTTACACCTCTGTCCCTGCTATCATGGATATTTTAAGGGTTTGTGGGTCATGGAGGAAGCTAATAAAGATGACGCTTAAACATTTACCCCCTTCCTGCTTTAGAACATGGAGTAAAAGATGGCATCGCAATGTCAACACCAGTCTGTTCCCTTCCCACCTGTCAAGTTAATACCACAGGGTGTGTGGACTGTGCAGAGTGCCCTTTCCCGAATGGCATCCACATTTCCCAAAGCCATTCACTCAGCACTTCTCCAGTTTTTACATAAATAACATATGCCAATGGGCCCTACCAGCTCTTCCTGTTGCTTCTCTTGTTTGGTAATTTGTAGGCTTGCCTCACTGGTCCGTTAAACAAAAGGACACTTGAGGTGAGAGTACTTTTGGGTTTTCTGATTGCCTGATTAAACTTTCATCATTTGTAAACAAAGTTGGAAATAGTTTCAAGGTTATCCTGGCAAATACAGGCAATTTCAGGAGGCTCAAGGTCAGGGGAAGCATGAGAGAGAGAAAGTTAGAGACGGAAAAGAAGACAGAGGAAAAGGGCAGAGGGGCTGGGAAGTCTATGTGAATAAGTTCTTTAAATGTTTTAATCCCCCCAAATTAGGATCGGGCAAACTCCATGAATGAATGAATAAAAATAGGCCACAATGGGACTGACCCCACTGCCTTCCCTGCCTGTTTGGATGTAGTTCTTACCAGGTGAAACTACACACACTTCTCATCAGCTGTGAGCTCTGACTTAAGTTCACTCTTCCAAAAGACTATACAAAGACACTGCTTTCAAAACCCACCAGCCAATCAATCACCTCCTCAAACTGAAGAGAATTATCCACTTGGCTCAAAAGTCCAAGCTTTTTAAGTGGATGTAGGAGCAGCATACCACTCTCCCTGAAAGGGATAAATTTGCTTCTCACCATCTCCCCAGCCCTTAACTGAACAACCCGGAAGCACAGCAGGCACCACACCTCCCCTCAATACGCAAGGCAGATTTTATTTCACTGCCAATAGTGGGCCTCGGGTACCAAGGGAAACCAGAATGTGTGTACTACAAGGTTTCCTCTGTCCTTGAGCCATAAAGAAAACCCTGAAATAACATACAAGCTTTGTAGTTCCCACAAAGCAACCAGATTAAAGATGGCCATATTGTTGAAGGGTTTGTGAGTCTGGGTCCTGTTTCCTTTTGCTGCTGTAACAAATTATCACAAACTCAGTGGCTTAAAACACCATAGATTCATCACCTTCAGTTCTGGAGGTCCGAAGGTCACGATGAGTGTCACGCGGCTAACGTCAAGGTGGCAGGAGGGATGGTTCCTTCTGGAGGCCCCGAGGAAGAATTATGTCCTTGCCTTTTCCAGCTTTGAAAACCCACCTGCATTTCTTGGCTCATGGTCCCTTTCAGCATCTTCAAAGCCTACAACTTAACCAATATTTCTGTTGTCACATCGTTTTCTATTTGTGATCCTGCTGCCTCCCTCTTATAAAGGCCCTTGTGCTTACACAGGACCCACCTGGATAATCCAGAATAATCTCCTCGTCTCAAGATCCTTAACTTAATCACTACTGCAAAGACCCTTTTACCAATGTCCAAAGCAGAAAATGGTGGTTTTATATGGCATGGCGAGGGAAGGCCTCGATGAACATGAGGCTGAGCAGGAATCACCTGAACGAAGGGAGGTAGGAACCACTCAGATACCCTGGGAAGAGATCCAGGCAGGGAATCCAGTACAGGCGGGCTGAGCGGGGTCCCTGTTCCCCAGTGAGCTTCCAAAGGAGGGCAGTGTGGCTGGCGATGGCAGAGTGAGCGAGGGGAGAAGAGGGCAGATGAGCTTGGAGAAAGGTCAGAGGGCCTCCAATGCCTTTGCGAGAACTTGGGTTTTCTTCTAAGGAAAAGCCAGCAATCAAATATAAGCACATTTGGATTAGAGACTTTTAGGGTTTTATTTGCTTTTTCGCTTGCTTACATGCAGACATTTAAAAATAGCTGCTAAATGCCTCTTTCAAGGAATGTGAGGCAATCATAACAATAATAAAAAAAGTGCCTTGGGCTTTCTTACAACTGGATACATCAAAGGGTTTTCACTAGTAATATGGGGAGCGTCCGCCTCTGGGTACCACTGCTGTGATTTCAAAATAGAATTATCTCGTTCTATGTGATTTCTTGAATCATTAGTTTTCCATTTTCTCTTCCTCTTTTCTTTTCATTCATTTTTTTCGTTTGTTTTTTGGTCCACTGCAAGTATATGCAAGAAGTTTTTCTAAAAATGGTGGCTCATGGGCAATTGGGTGAAGTGGGCAGCTGCACAAGACAAAAAGGAGTGGAGTCTCTTCCCAGGGGTCAGAGCGACCCCAACCTCCTAGATCTACCGTGTTTCCCCAAAAATAAGACCTAGCCGGACCATCAGCTCTAATGCCTCTTTTGGAACAAAAATTAATATAAGACCCGGTCTTATTTCAATATAATATAAGACCAGGTCTTTATAATATAATGTAATGTAATGTAATGTAATGTAGTATAATATAATATAATATAATATAATATAATATAATATAATATAATATAATATAATATAATATAATACATACCGGGTCTTATAAATTATATGATAAATACCGGGTCTTATATACAATATAAGACCGGGTCTTATATTAATTTTTGCTCCAAAAGACACATTAAAGCTGATGGTCCGGCTAGGTTTTATCTTCAGAAAAACATGGTATTCATTCAGTAGAGAGAGGTATTGGGTCTGAATGTCTGGCTTTTCAAACACAGTGGGCATATCATAAAATAAAGACTATGGCCAGGGGGAAATTAGGAAAAGAGAAACTTCACAAGGCAGTGGACTACTTTCCTTGATTTAATTAACGCTTTCACTACAGCATGAGCCTAGAACGAGGGCAGTTCGTGCCACACAGAGAAGAGTTCTTACCAGAAGCACAGCTGCCATGAACAAAATAGCACCCTGGTTCCACCCCTTTAATTACTTAGGTGACAGCAAGCTCAAACTCTTCAAAATTATAATTATCAACAAGTCTATCTCATTATGTACTGAACAGTACTTAACTTTGAAGATTAATAATTTTAACATTAGCAAGGAAACATAAAATTACTTAATTTCCAGCCAAAGCCCCAAATCTTTAAAGGCATAGCCTTCAGGCCGGGCATAAGGGATGTACCACCGGCCCTCAGGGCCTCCTGGATTGTTCTGCAGGTGGAGCCCACACACTGGGGCAGCAGACACGTGGGCCCAGAGGCCCCACAACTAGGACTTCTGGCCGTCTTTCCTGCCTTTGTCCACTTCTGACTGCCAAGATGGGTGGAGAAGAGAGTGGGAAAAAGATGAGGAGGAAATACTTCAGGGATCTGATTCCTCTCTGTACTTGGCTCCATGGTCCAATTACATGACAACATTGCTACGTCTGCATTATACTATAGAGTATTATGTTCTAATAAGAAACCATTAAGAAGATGGGTTCAGGCAGGAAGGAAAGAGGAACAAGCAGGAGATGTCAGGAGAAATGACGACAGAGATACCTGGGGATTGCAGAGCCCTTGGAGGGACATTCCAGTTTGGTTCAGAGCAAATAAAACACTTCTGCGTCCCAGAAGTGGGTCATGAGGTGCCAGTTTGTGATCTATGGAACAAATCTGACTGACCTTGAGGTTCTATAAGGAAGGAAAATAGAGTCGCATTTGCAAAGCTTTCTCTAGGACCTCCAAATTCCTTGGCCCACATATGATTATTTACATCCTTTCTAAATTACAGATCTTTGTGCAAAATATCTCCATTTTAAAGAATCTAAAATAGCTACGTTGCTACACAAGAAAGAATTACATCAAGGTAAAAACTACCAGAATAGTCCACTGCAGTAAGCTCCCCCACCCCCATCCTCCTTAGTGATTGTTAGGTGGGAAAATACACGTCCTCAGACTTGGGCAGGCTCAGAGGCCACCTGTGTCTTCATTATGGCTGGTAAAACATTAAAGAACCCAGCTGAGTCCTACCTTTGTAAACTTACCCCAAGTCTCCTCTCTTCCGTGGTCATTAGGCTCCTCCCACACTGGCTTGTGTGTCTGGCCCTTGACTATGCCAAGCTTGCTCCAGCCCCAAGGATTTTGACCTCGCATTTTCCTATGCCTAGAAATCGCCCCACATGCCTCGCGTGGCCTAACCCTTTTCCTCCTTCAGATATCAACTCAAATGTCACCTTAGAGAGGGTTCCCTAATCATCTTCTTTAAGGTAAAATGCTCCCCACACCACGCTCAGGTAGTCACCAACCCATCACTACATTTTATTCTCTTCAGGGCACTTTCAACGCTGTCAAGTCATATCGTTTATTGTCCATTGGTTGTTGTCGTCCCCGCCTAGATTTGGACCCCTGGGCTGGCTCCTAGTCAGGGCCAGCTCCATAATTTGCAGGGTCCAATACAAATAAAAATGTGGGGCCCCTTGTTCAAAAAGTCAGAGAAAAGCTTTTTATGTTCTTCTATTGTCTGTCTAATATTACAGTGTTTTGGGGTTTGTTTTTATTTGCTATTTAATATCATGTTCTGACTGTGAGGCAAGTACAGATCCTCACGGATGCCCAGGAGTCCCTCCCTGTCACTTGGCATGCAAGAAATGCACACTCGACCCCAACTCTCCCTGTGTTTGTGCCCAAGCCCCCTCCGGGGTTGGAGAGTATCAAGAATGGTTGGTAGAGAATCTATCTGGGGAGGTGGAGAGACACAGAAGGATTCTTTGAGCCTTCAGTACATACCCCACTGTCTCAATGGATTTCACTTACAAAATGAAAATCCACAGATAAAATCGTTAAGAATCTCAAAATGACAACCACAGAACATTAAACCCCAAGCACAGGGCTCCCTTCTGAACACAGTACCCGTGAGTCCTGGCTTATTCCCAGTCCCTAGGACAATGACTGGCTTGTGGTAGGGAGTGAAAGGATGAATGAAAGAATAAGCAACTGCAGGAACCAACAATTCCACAAAGCACTTCTGTTTTTCCTATCTTGTGAGCAAACTGGCTTCCTTTTCATGAATGAAGAACTCTTCCTTGAGAACATACCACCCATAAGTCATTATATGGGGACCTCTGAGGGCATGTTCAGATAAATCAGGAGCAGTGTCCTTCTTCATAAAATCTTTAATCCAATAGTAGAGCTACGACAATGCCCTCAAACAACTCCTCAATGATGTAAAAAATGAAAAGTGACCTAAGGTACAGAACGATGGCAGCTCAGAGATCTATATAGCTTCAGGTATCACAAAAGGTTTTATGAAAGAGGTGGCATTTAAGTGGGCCTTTAAAAAGATATGGGATTTAGTCATAAAGAGAACCCAGGAAATGGTAACAATGTCAGCAAAGGGTAAAAGGCGAACAGCCAGAATTACATGCAGTAAGAGGTAATGGCACTCAGGAAGAAGAGCTGGAAAGCAGCTTGGGCAGGTAGTTCAAGACCAAATACAGAGAACCTTGAAGTTACTTAGCATTTTTTGAGCAAAGAATTGACACTATCGGGTGGCAATTTGTCCTGATATATTCGTTATCTATTACTTTGTAACAAATTACTACAAACTTGGCATCTTAAAACAACACTTATTTATTGCCTCACAGTTTCCGTGGGTTAGGATTCTGGGTACAGCTTAACTGGGTCCTTCTCTTTGCTTTAGGTATCTCATAAGGTTGTTATCAAGGTATTAGCCAGGGCTGGGGTCTCATCTGAGGCTTGACTAGAAAATTTTCCAAGCTCATATGGTTGTGGGCATGATTCAGTTTCTTGTGGATAGAGGACCACAGTTCCCCAACTGTTGGCCAAAGACCACCCTCAGATATTTGCCAGGTAGGCTTCTCTAACATGGCATCTTGCTTCATCAAGGCAGGCAGGGAGAGAGTCTTCTAAGAAGTCATAATCTTATGTAGCCTGGTCAAGGAAGTGACATCCCATCAACTTTTTCACAATCTATTGGTTACAAGCAAATCAAAGGCTCTGGCCCATACACAAGGAGATGGAATTTCACAAGGGCATGAACACCAGGAAATAGGTATCATGAGGGCCATCACAGAAGTTACCTACCAGACTGGAGTAGGAGAGAATGGATTGGTGTGGAGGCCAAAGGTCGAGAGACCATCAAAGAGGCTATCAGATAGGCCAAAAGGAAAGTAATTATACCCAAAGTGAAAGGAGTAACTTTAGGGAGAATGGGTATTCTCAGGAGTAGAATTCAAAACACGTAAGACTTGGTAATGAGTTCTATGTGGTTGTAAGGGAAAGTGATAAAGTAAAAGAAGACCCCCTGGGTTTTTAACTCAAGTGACTGGAATTAGAAAAGTAGCTTAGAGAAAGACAGAATAGAGGAGGAGAGGCTGGTTGCAGTTTTCTTGGTGGGAGGAAGAGAATGTGTTGAATTTGCGATTGTAGAACACCATCCAAGGTGACCATAAACAGCAGTACCTTGGTTTTCAAATGTCTCCGTTGACGAACATTTCGGTTTACAAATGCCATAAACCTGGAAGTAAATGCTTCGGTTTTCCAACACACCTCGGAAAGTCGAACATGTCACATGGCTTCCGCTGAATGCAAGATCCTGAGGCCTAGCTGTTGGCTGTTGAGTCCTGAGCACCCGCGGAACACGGAGGTGATATTTGGGCTTATTTGGTGATTGCATGCAATCAATCTGTGCTCAACTCATCTCAGGAGCTCTCTTGCAGCCAATTTGTTTTTATGACTGTGTGGATCCCAGTGCATAAGTCTGTATTCAGCTAATCTCAGGAGCTCTCTTGCAACCAACTTGTTTTTGTGACTATGTGCAATCAACCTGTGTACATGTCATCTCAGGAGCCTTCTGCCAATCACCCCTTGCTCTGAGAAATGGATAAAAGCTGCAAAGCCAAGAGAATCATTAACAGAACAACAATAGAGGTGAAAAAGGAAATTCTTTCCAAACATGAAAGTGGTGTCCGTGTATGTGATCTGGAAACGCAGTTCGGTATTGCCGAATCTACAATTTGTACCATCTTAAAAAATAAAGAAGCCATTAAAGGAGCCAATGTTGCAAGAGGTGTTAAAACACTTATAAGACAAAGAACACAGACAATTGAAGAAGTGGAAAAATTGCTTTTCATATGGATAAATGAAAAACAGTTGGCCGGTGACAGCATTCCTGAGAGCACAATTTGTAAAAAAGCTTTACATTTGCATGCTGACCTCATCAAAAACACCCCTGGAACAAGCGCTGAGAGAGCTATTTTCAAGGCAAGTAGAGGGTGGTTTGAAAAGTTTTAGAGGAGAAGTGGCATACACAATATGGTGAGACATGGTGAATCTGCCAGTGCCAACAAAGATGCCGACCAATTTGTTTTGGAATTAAAGATTATGTAGAGGCAGAGGGTTTCCTTCCCCAACAAGTTTTCAACTGTGAAAAGACAGGCCTCTTTTGGAAGAAAATGCCAAAGAGAACCTACATAACAAAGGGGGAGAACTCATTGCCAGGACACAAGCCCATGAAAGACGGGCTAACCCTTTTGTTTTGTGCAAGTGGGGATTTTAAGTTGAAGCCTTTGCTCGTCGACCATTCTAAGAACCCCAGGGTATTTAAGAAAAACAATGTCATAAAAAGCAAATTGCATGTGATGTGGAGGGCAAATAGCAAAGCTTGGGTAACCAGGCAATTTTTTATTCAGTGGGTTCATGAAGTGTTCGGGCCAAGTGTGAAAAAATACCTCCAAGACAAAAACCTTCCAATGAAGTGCCTGCTTGTTATGGAGAATGTTCCAGCTCACCCCCCAGGCTTGGAGGACGAGTTGATGGAAGAGTTCAGTTTTATCAATGTAAAGTTTTTGCCCCCCAACACGACTCCTTTCATCCAGCCCATGGACCAGTGGGTCATGTCTAATTTTAAGAAGCTTTACACCAAAGCACTGTTCCAAAGGTGCTTTGAGGTGACCTCGGACACAGAGCTGACCCACAGAGAGTTCTGGAAGAATCATTTCAATATCCTACATTGCTTACATCTCATAGACAAAGCATGGAGGGATGTGTCTCACAGAACAATGAAGTCAGCATGGAAGAAACTGTGGCCGGACACTGTCCCTGAACGTGTGTTTGAGGATGTTGAAGAGGATGCTCCTATTGCTGAGGATGTTGTGTCTCTGCGAAAGTCCACGGGCTTGGAAGTGAGTCGTGATGATGGAGGAGTCAGTGGAGGACCACAGACTGAACTCACCACAGAAGAACTTCAGCACGTTCTCACGGAGCAGCAACAGGTGGCAACTGAGGAATTGTCTTCGGAGGAGGAGGGAAGACAAAGTGTTTCTACTGCACTGATCAAAGAAATGTGCAAAATGGGTTGAAGTGCAAATTTTTGTTGAAAAATATCACCCTGATAAAGCTGCTGTAAGTCATACCACTAACACTTTCAGTGATAATGCTATGTCTCACTTTAGACAAATTTTAAAACATCGGAAAAAGCAAATGTCAATTGAAAACTTTTTAGGAAGGAAAAGATCCAGTGAGTCTAAACCAGGTGTCAGCGGTGTAAATAAATCAAGGGAAGCAATGGCAGGAGAGGAGTCACCTACAGTGATTCTGGAAGAGGACCACAGAACACCTGAAGAACAGTCATCCATTGTGATTATTGAAGGGGACCCCCTCAATCCAAACCATGACTATCATCATTGCAGGTAAGAAAAAATTACATTTTCAGTTTTATCATCTACAGTACTGTTTCTACATTGTGTTTATTATTGCTTTTACAGTGCAGTATATTGTGTTTATTGCTTTCATTGTGTATCATTTTATGGATCTATGGTATCATTTGATAGTAAAATTCATGCTAAATTGCTGTTTTAGGGATTGATTTTAAAGGTCTGGAACAGATTAATCCATTTTGCATTACTTTCTGTGGGAAACCGTGCCTCAGTTTTCAAACGTTTCAGAACTCGAACGATCTTCCAGAACGGATTATGTTTGAAAACCAAGGTACCATTTTACTTGGAAATGCTGAATTTCAGGAATGCTACTGAGGCTGGAAATCCATATTTGAGAGTCACCTACACACAAAGGTGATAGCTGATCACATGCAATTAGATGAAAATAATGGAGCCAACTCAAGCTATTTCATCATCTTGGAATGAGGAAGCTCTGATAACTCTCCTCCTCTTGTGGGAATTTCAGCCTCACTTCCAGGCTGGACTCTGGAAGGACCAGAGGGAACCTTTATGCCCAAACAAAAACTTGAGAATGTCTCTGAGTTCTGCGAAGAGTCAACTAGTCAGAATACTTGTCTTACCAGGATTTTTCCAGAGACAGAGAAAGGTCTAGCTCCAGGAAAGCCTCCCAACACACACACACCACACACACACACACACGTATACTTTAATTTTATGCTGCTTCTTAGTGTTTTCAAATCACCTATATTATGAATTGAGCCTCAGGACCACCTATTATTATTTTATTTTGTGGATGAACAGACTGAGACTTGCCTTAAGTCACAAAGACAGGAGTTGTGACTAAAATAGTTGCTTCCTGAATCCTCACCCAGTGCCTGCTTCCTTCCACAAAATCCTTGACCTAGAATCTGATTCTAAAATGGATTCTCTTAGCTTTTCATGTGCAAACTCAAGGATCCACTTTACTTAACACAAACACAAATGTGTACACATACTCTTTAATTCTCAGAGATTAATTTCATTTGGAAGGCCTGAAGACCCAAAATCTCCAAGTGAAGAAATAATCTCGGGATACTGACTCAGATGTGACTAAGAAAACTGTGGCCTCCCCAGAGAAACCCTCCTCTTGTGGGAAAGTCAAGTTTAAGGTTAAAGAAACTCAGCTGGCTTCCCAGTCGCAGTTATCTAGTGTGGAACCGAGCTAACTTTCAAGCCAGACCAAAACCCAAGGCATTCCCCCTTGCCAATCCATATCATAATCAATGTTGATTGAATGTCTGAATGTAATTTGAATGAAAAGCATTTCAAAGCACAAAGGTTCTGTTCCCAATAAGTTTAGTCTATATAATCAAATGCATTCTTTCTGGCCCAATCAGCAGAGGCTTGGCAGAATAAAGGTCTTTGGTATGAACAAAAAAATCCAAGCTTAAATCTTACAATTGCCCCTTTGAGGGTCGTTGACTCGGCAAGTTTTACAGTGGTGTACTGAAATGAATGCTGCCTCTATGCAAAGCAACAGGAGGTCACATTAGAATTAGAATGCAATCAGTAGAATTGGTTATGGCTTGGTTTTCTTCCTGAAATGACAATCTATGCCACATCTGCCATTACATTAATATTTTCTGCATTACTAGAAGAGGGAGGGTGTCGGGTGGAGGGGAAGCCACTCACTGTCTTTGCACAGAGCAGCTGATAGAGTTGTCTTTAGCGAGAAGTCCTCATGAGCTAATCAAGGCCCAAACAGTTCACCTTTAAAATACCCAAACCATCTGGCAGGCTGTCCCATGATAAATCTCAATGATAAATGTCTCCGTTTTGATGTTACAAAGGAATCGCAGACCTGCTCAGTTTTGGCACAGCTGAAAACATACTGGCAACGGTAGAATAGAACTCAGATGTCCCAAAATAGAGAAGTAAATCATTTTGACCTGCGGGGCATAATATATTTAGAGAAAACCTGATTGTAATAAAAAGGTTGGATTCATCACAGTTTCTGCTATAGGAGTGGTGATATATTTTTTTGTAATACTTTTTGGTTTAGTGAAAACTCCAGCATGTACAAAAGCCTTCATTCTTTTTTTTTTCCTTTCCTTTTTCCCTTCTTTTTGGGAGTCTGCAGACATCTCGCTCTGCCACTTAGAAACTACAACAGGCTCCTCTCTCTGGTTCTCAGACATCCTGCAGGGGACTGTTGAGGCTAGCGTGCCTTCAGAATGATTAATCTGCTCGCCTTTCAGAGGTCTGTTTTGCTGGGCCCACGGCCACTGCCAAGAAAGGACACACTGTGACCACCAGCACCAGGAAGCGGAGGCACAGCCTCTCAACCCAAGGTTAGCCCGGACCTGATGCCGAGAGGGAATCGTAAAATGAATTATGTTGCGTGGCTTAGGAAGGTAGACTTTTATGTCCAGCCAAACTTCAGAAACAAATTATGGAGTGGTCAGTTGGCCTTATGTATTTCATCTTTTCCTCCACCAAGTTAGGAAATTAATTAAACATGGATATAGTGTGTCAAGGGCAACGCACTAAAGCTTTCCAATGCTAGCGGCCTCTGTCCCCCTTCCCTGGCCGGACACACAACTCCACAACCCTTGCTGGCTCTGAAGCTCAGCATGAAGGATCGTAGCCTAACAGACGGGTGGCCAATAAAAACAGGGCCTCCTCAGCTAAAGGTCTCCTGGGGAGCTGCCTGCAACCTTGTGATGGCTGAGCGAAGCACAGTCTCCTTCCCCACTCTAGTCTGGATGGTTGCAACAGCTTGACCAATTCCCTCCACTGCTGCTTGGGTCACTTTCTGATGACTAATGGGAAAGACAGATTTCCCATCTGCCCTCTGACAAATGGTTTAATAAAATCATTTTGCTCACACACCCAAAAGAGAAGCCAGAAATAAGCATGGGAGGTGACATGTCTCCAGTGAGAGGGGTTTCAGTCTCACCCTCTCGATCTCTAGACAAGTTGGGGAAAAAGAGGTGGCCTATCTCTGTCTCCAGAGGCAATTTCCCTGGGTTAAGTGGAGTATGTGGAACAGCGGAAGCTGTTTTAAAACTCACAGGGGCCTGCAGCAACTGGAGTCTGCAATTACTCAGCTCAGGCACTCTGGGAAATGAGTGCAAATAAATTCAAGGCAACTATTTTCAATTACACTTTATATAAACAGATAAATATATATATACAGATAAATAAATATATATACATACACACACACACACACACACACAGTCTATTTGGAGGAGAAAGGACACAATTTATTGACTGTTGGCAACACAATTGGAGACAAGTTAGTCCATACTTCTTGTCCACTTTGGGCCAAAAAGCACATATCTCGTTCTAGAGGTGCAGAGAGGAAACGCCCACTGGATCACTGGCACCCCCAGCTGTTTAATCATTTCTCTGGCTCTCACTCGAATCCCCTGCAGGTCACTGACATCTTGCTGGTTCAGAAGTGTTTAGAAAAGAGCAAGGCATGTCATCTGACATGCTCGAAGGTTCAGTGGGGGGGGGGGGAGCAAAGGATGGCATGGGGCCCCTTGCTCTGCTGGGTAAGAGAGCACGTTTGAACAGTTACAGCTGAAAGAACTGCACCGTCACTTTCTTCCCCCACCATATGGTCTCTCCCTTTCATATCTGATTTATGACTCCTGATTACCACAGATCCTTTGGCTAGGCCACTTTCCAAATGTCTTCCTACTGTTGAATATTCGGGTGCCAATATTTCCTCCAGGGAAAAGAAGAGACAAAGAATAATGGTGTCCTTACTTCTGTCCTCCTCCCCTCCCTGCCACACAGTGTGTCTGGTTTCGTTTTAATCATCTGGGACAGGAAACCAAGACTGTTTCCTTTTCTTTGTCTGATCCTTAAAACAAGAAAAGTTGGGATTGCATTTGCCAGACAAGTAGGTAGGTTGAGTAAAAACGACTCAAAAACCATGTATTTGGTCACGTAATTGTGTTGTATATTACAGCCATATTATTCTCCAATGGTTCCCCAACAAAAGCCTAACGATTAATTAGGAAGGAGGACACTAACAGAAACGTGTGTTAATCACATCAAAAGGACTACGGAATGCCCTCTTTTTCTAGCCCTTCAAACATGACAGCTTCCAGCCATCGTCTTCAATCAGAAATGTCCATGAGTTCCAGGGCATAAACACAGTCCCTGGAAGGATGCTAAGATTTTCAACTGACTCATCAACTCCAATCTATCAAGTGGGTTCCTTCCAATCTTCTCTTTTCACAAGGAACTTTTTATACCAGCCAACCTCAAAAAATAAAAAAGGAAAGAAAAAATGCTGTTGGTGCTACTCTCATATGATGATGCTTACAATTGTGTGATTTATATTTTAACCCCACCAATTGAATTAAAAATCATGTTTTCACACAGTTTTAGGAATACAGTTATTTCTTGATTGCCTGTAAGTGTTTGAAAATACTCATTCATTCATGTAATAAATAATTATTCACAGCTGGGCACCATAGTAGGTTGAGAGCTGCAAAGAGTTTTCAAAGAATTTGACAATCTAGCTAGAATAATCTAATGTAAATATCAGATTAAGGGAAAATAATATGGAAATACAATTTGAACACACACCAGAGAAAAGGAAAGCAAAATAACATATATGCAAAAGAACACAAATGGCTTTAATTCATGCGGTAATAGAGGTAATACACTTTTGGGAATAAATTCAAATGTGCTGATTAGCGACCACTGTCATTGTTATAAGGTGACAATGTTTGTGGCATAGAAGTGAAGCCAAAACTGTCCTCGAATGAGCCAAGTCTGTATTCCATTCCCATCCTGATCACCCATATTGAATGGGCAGAGGGGCAAAACTACATTTGTCTGCTAAAAAACTATGGGGGGGATAGAAGAGGGTAAAGGGGGTCAAATATATGGTGATGGAAGGAGAACTGACTCTGAGTGGTGAACACACAATGCAACATGTAGATGATGTATTATAGAAATGTACATATGATACCTATATAAATTTATACCAATGCCACTCCAAATTTAATAAAGACAAATAAATAAATGGCAATTTTCAGTTAAAAACAAACAAACAAAAAAACTATAAGGGAAGTTCCAGCTAAGGTAGTTGGACTATGAATCCAAAGATGCATTTTTTTTAACTCAGTTATGCTGGGGGGGCATAATAAAATCATTAGAAGTGCCCGCCAAGGATACAGTGGAGTGGCATAACCAAGCATGAGCTCTGAACGTTTGCAGCTCATCATGGACTGGAAATATGATTTGATTCAGGCTGGTCACACTTCACACCAGAGGAGGCTTACTTACTTGCTGCTCCCATAGTTATTCTTCTATGGTGCTTTATTTAACCTCAGTGATTTGGATCTAGTCACCATTTCAAGGTTAAGGACATGTGCTAGCTCTAAGTGAGGAGTTTAGAAGAAGCATGTTGGGAACTCAAAGCCTACTTCTCTTCTTAGATTTGCTCTAGTTCTGGGAATGGAGCCCAAAAGGCGGCATAAAAGAGACGACTTGCAGCTCTTTCATTGTTTGATTTAAATTTTATTTTGTATGCCATGTGGGTGATGCCTAACATGTCTCAGGAAATGACAATGGGAGAAATCCCTTGGGGAGATTAGGCTTTTATGCCCTTCCAGTGATTAATGCAGGCCTGGGCACACTCTCACCCAAGCAATTATGGGGGGGAAAAAAGTTGACAATGGTAACCTCCTTTCCTGAAATTAATAATAATAACAGTAGTAGAGGCATAGTAGTAGTGGTGATGACAATAATCTTCCTTTTAATTTGTTGTGAAGAGTCTTACCTCCCGGGTGCTCACTCAAAAAGGCCAGTATCTTTCATGGAATTATCTGTTCACCACAAAGCTCGGTATGCTGACTCTGAGACTATACAAGGTCTTCCTCCAAGGAGCCAGAGCTGGCTATTGTCTAACCCCAGGGTGAACAAAACAAAGCAAGGTTCTCAGTTCTCAGGCAGGGACACATTCTTCTCCAACATGCTGTTTCTGAATAATCTTTATGAAATCAATTTTCATCTTCGTGGGTTTTTTTTTTTTTTTTACTAGCTTACAATATGTGATTGCCAATGAAAAACAGAGAATCTTTTCGTTTGTGGAAAGATACGTGTGATATAAGATATCCTCATTCTTACGTTCCAATTGCCTGACTTCCTTCTGCCCTCTGAAGGCAAAGATTCTCAGAAAATGGACTGGAATCTATCTCCAAATGGCCTATAACTTTGCCTCTCCAAGTGACTACATCTGTAAGCGGCATTTTAAATTTTTCAGTTTCTGAGAATGCCTTTTAAATTAAAATAAAATTATCACTCCCTTGCTGTCACATCACATTCAGTAACACCCTATTAATTCTGGCTGCATTTGGCTATAAATGGCAAGTCTGAAAAGGGTATGGCCTGTATGCTCTTCTATCTCACACAACTTGAGGGCCGTCATCTAGAACAAGTCTGTTACCTTGACCTAAAGAGATTTCCAATTCCTCAACCACAAAATGGGGTAGTTAATGTTACTTTTTCTCTTCCACTGTGAATTCAGATGGGATTATCAAGATAGTACTGGAGACCAAGCTATAGAAACTAGATATATTAATACAAATCATCACCAGAAAGATCACATAAATATACTAAATGATCAATTGAGATTGTTTCTAACTTATCATCAATAGTATTAGAGTTTGGCCTTTTTCCTTTTTGATCTCTGTCAATACTACCACTCAGACTGTCAACACTGAGACATCATTCTGAGCTAAGACTAAACTTGAATAACCCAGACATTGGAGAAAAGTTTTTAAATTACCATTTGTGAGAAAGTGTCAAGCCCTTATAGTGGCATAGTCTCTATAAATCCACAGACAGGTAGGATTTGCATAGATCTCAAAGTGGACCAAGAGCAGTAATCGTGAAGAAAGTGTTTTTTTATCTGATGTCCAATCTATTAACATGAAAAGCTTCTTATGACAATGAAAGATTAGGCTCCACGAAAGAGTGATGATAATCAGGTGTTGCACTGATCCAAAGGTTTTTACTATTTTGATTGAAGAACGAAGACTGGACAGCAATAATAGCTTTCTGGTTGTCTTATTTCACGCTGAATAAGGTCACCAAGGGAGAATAATTTTCACGACCAAAGATTAGCCTAAACCTTAGTTTAATTTGCATGGCTTTCGCCCCTAAGTGTGGATTCTATCAAGCATAAACTATATTTCCCAGACATAATGGATCTTGGCAGATCAGAAAATTGCAGTTTGGTCTCTATATTACACAAAAACCACCAATGGAGAAAATGCTATCAGGATTGCCAATAAAATACAGTATGATTCTTACTTATCCCACAGGCAGCAACACTGACATCCTTTCTGGTCTTATGGGGGAAAAAAAAAGAAAAGTCTCATCACCTTCGTAGTAAAATCATAGGCGGCTCATCATGGAGGGGATGCCAAATGATCACAGTACATACTCCAGTCTCTTTGTCTGCAGCTAACGGCACTCCTGGAGTAAGTGAACAACTGCCTTCTCTGGAACAACCTTAAGTGGTTTCCTGGAATTTGGGGAATGCTATGACATCTTTCCAATGTGTATCTCCAGCACATATGACCTCTACAGAGTATTGGTTAGGGGTTTTATTCCTCTTCATAGTCTCCAAATTGTGGATAACTTTATTGAAGAATGGAGTCACGGCTGAGAGAAAGTGTTTCCTTTGGATGGTAATACCTCAGAGTCTATGACCATCGTATGTTGCAAATTCCCAAGTCTCTTTCTCTAGAGCCAAGAACACTAACTATCTCCACTTGAATATACAGACAGGCCCCAAAATGGAACTCATCACTTCTGATGAACCACCTCTAATCTTCTTAAAAAATCGTTTCCACATTGGTACACATGTCACTGAATGGTTCTACTATAAAGTGGTAACATACAAAATACTTACTCAATAGGGAGGAGGCCTGACTGATCGGAAGGGATACTGGCTACTGCACTGGAGCAGGGTCCCAGAGCCCTCCCCAAATTGCTCAGCATTAAGTTTTAATTAGGGGATTGTATTGTTGTTTTGGGAGTTCTAGGGGAAAGGCCTGGGTGGGAGAGGCAATGAAAGGGCACTCAGAGGGATGAGGGGTTTTCATAAAAGTATTTCTTTTTTTTTTTTTTTTTTTTTTTTTTAATTTATTGGGGTGACAATTGTTAGTAGAATTACATAGATTTCAGTTGTGCAATTCTGTACCACATCATCCATAAATCACACTGTGTGTTCACCACCCAGAGTCAGCTCCCCTTCCATCACCATACATTTGATCCCCCTTACCCTCATCCCCCACCCCCCAACCCCCTTACGCTCTGGTAACCACCAAATTACGTTCCCCAGATTAATTTTCAAACCCCGTGGCCATCCTGTGGTCACCGACTGCCCTCCAATCCCCTCACCCTCCCCCCCACCCCTCACTCCCCCCGCCCATCTAGCAACCCTCAGTTTTTCCTCATTGTCTCCCACACAGTTTCTGATTAGTTCATTCACTTATTCTTTTCTTTAGAATCCGCAAATAAGTGAGATCATACGGAACTTATCTTTCTCTGTCTGACTTATTTCACTTAACATAATGTTCTCTAGATCCATCCATGTTGTTGCAAATGGTAAGATTTCTTTCTTCCTTATGGCTGCATAATACTCCATTGTATAAATGTACCACAGTTTCTTAATCCAGTCATCTACCGATGGGCATTTTAAAAGTATTTCAATATTTTGATAAACAGGCTTTTGGGCCATTATTCAATCTGTCTGGAATAATCTTGTCTTTTTGTTCCATGTCACCTGTAATCCACTAAAGTCTGCAATCCACTAAAGTCATTAAATCCTTTCAATTCTACTTCCTGGTTTTCACCATCACCCCCATTCCATCTCATTGTTTGCATTATGAAGCCTTACCATCTGTGGGCTGAATTAGTGCAACAACTTCCTACCTTGTGTCCCTGCCTCCATTCCTTCCCTCTTCCTACCCTTCTACTTAACCGCAAAGGGATCGTCTAAAGAGTCAGTTCATAGGCATTGCTCCAAAGAAGTTATACAAATGGTCAATAAGTACATGCTCAATATCACTAATATGTAGAGAGATGCAAATCAAAACCACAATGAAAGACTACTTCACAACCATTAGGATAGTTATTAAAAAATAAAATAAGTTTTCGTGAGGATGGAGAAATTGGAACCCTTGAGCACCACTGACAGGATTGTAAAATTGTGTAGCTGTTATAGAAAACAGTATGTGGTTCCTCAAAAAGTTAAAAATAGAATTAACATATGATCCAGTAATTCCAATTCTGAGTATATTTACAAAAGAATTAAAAACAGGATCTCAGAGAGATATTTGTACACCCACGTTCAGAGTACCATTATTCACAACAGCCAAAAAGTGGACGTAACTTATGTATCTGTTGATAGATGAATAGATAAACAAAATGTGATATATCCATGCAATGAATATTATTCAGCCTTATAAAGGAAAGACATCCACATAATACAACGTGGATGAACCTTGGAGATATTATACTAACTGAAACAAGCCAGTAACAAAAGGACAAATACTGTATGATTCCATTTATATGAGGTCCTAGACTAGCCAAATTCATAGAGACAGAAAGTAGAAGGATGGTTTCTGGGAGTTGGGGGAAGGGGAGAATGGAAAGTTATTGTTTAATGAGTTCTGAGTTTCAGTTTTGCAAGATGAAAAGAGTTTTCGATAGTGGTGGTGAGTGTACAACAATGTGAATGTATTTAATGCCATTGAATTGTACACTTAGATAAAAAATGGTCAACTTTGTTATGTATGTTTTACTACACACACACACAAAAAGACAAATGCAAAATAAATGTCTGGCTAATTACTGGGGGGTAAGGGAGTCAATTCAGTCACCAACCTGACCTGGCCATCCCTCAGTGTGGCGACTAACTCTTTACCACATCATTGAATTGCCCAGGTCCTTATGATTTGACCTCACCTATCTCCAACTTGCCACCTCAGCTCTAAATTCCAGCCCTGGGCAGCTCCTTGCAGTTGCCTGAATAGTGTGCTCTCTTGCTTGGGGACTTTGTACATGCTATGTCTTCTTCATGGGTCATTCTCTTCCCATTCCAGCCATCCACCCCACAACCCAGCTAACCACATTTTATTAATCTGTCAAGTCTCAAACTATAATAGATTCTGTTAATTCTTCAACATGCAATCCAGTATCACTTCTTCCAGGAAGTTTTTCTTGACCTGGTCCTTCTTCCCCATCCCAGCTGAGGGTTTGGTAGATCTCCTGCATACTCCCATAGCAACCTGATTATTTTAGTTTATTAAGAACTTGGACCTGGAGCCAGACTGCCCTATATGACCTTCGGCAAGTGACTTACCTCCCTGATTTTAGTTTCCTCTTTAAAAAGGGGGGTGATAATATTACTTACCTCCGAGATTGCTGTGAGGATTAAACACGTTAATTGATGGAAAGCAATGTGAACAATGTCAAGCGCATAGAGTAGTCACAAGTAATATCTCTGATCTCTTTGATGATTAAATATGTGACCTTGACACACTTCCCACCAAGAGATGGGATCTATGTCTCTCTCCCTTAAATTCGGGTGTGCTTGTAATTCATCCTACAACCAAAAGAATGTGCCCAACGTCCTATACGAGGTCAGAAACATTTCTGATTTAGTGTCTGCCTTGTTGACTAAAACAACAGTAAACTTGGGTTTGGAGCCCTGAACACTACAGAAGTCCAGCTACCCTGAGACTGTGATATCATGAGGAAGCTGCACAAGGAGTATGCAGACACTTCAGTTAGAAATCCTAGTCCATAGGTCCTCCCAGCCCAGGCCCAGACATTTGAGTGTTAGAGCATGAGCCTTCAGATAAACCAATTCACCCCCAGTATTCAAGTCTTCACAGCTGATGCTGCAGACATTGTGGGACAGAGAAAAGCTTATCCTGTCTGAACCCCTGACCACAGAATCCATGAGTATAATAAAATGGCTGTTTTAGTCACTAAAGTTTTGGTGCAATTTGTTACACAGCAGTAGAAACTAGAACAGCTATGTAAGTACCTTCTATCTTCACTGTCATCATTTTCATTAGTATTCTCTTTATTATAGTATAATAGCATTTAATACAATAACACTTGTACCATAAATGTCTGTTTACCTATCTGTAACCCCCATTAAATTCTAATTATTCAGCGTCAAAAAGGAATGAACTATCAGCCCATAAAGAGACATGGAAGAATCTTGAATGAACCCCAAGGTAAACTATAAAATTTGGGTGATAATGATGTGTTCAAGGTAGGCTTATCAATGATAACACACATGCCACTGTGGTAGGGATTGATGATAACGGGGGAGGCTGTGCATGTGTGGGGGCTGGGGGTACACGGGAACTCTCTGTATCTGCCTCTCAATTTTGTTGGGAACTTGAAACTATCTAAGAAATAAAGTCTTTAAAAATCACTTTTAACATTTTACAAAAATATTTGGATGTGTCTTTCATTATATCTTTAAAATAGATTCCTGAAAATAGAATTGTTGAATTAAAGCATAGCTAACATATTTTCATCTTGTTAATAAACGCTGCAAAATTCCTTTCTAGAAATATTGAAATAAGTTACTTCTGGAAGGAAGAGATAAGAAAGATAGTGTCATCGTATGCTAATATCTAATAAGTATGTATTACTATTTTTTAACTTCATTTTTTAATTTACCAATATTTCCTTTCTATATCAAACTTTCAAAAGTAAGTTTGAACTTTTTCAGTTCCTAATTTTGTCTAGTCACCTCTTTAATCCATTCTTTTTTCTACTGGATTTTTTGGGGAGAATTTGTAAAGTTCTTCCTGCATTAGAGAGATTAAATATTTTTATTGTATTTTTACATATCTCCTAGCTTATTTGTCTTAATTTTGCTTATAATGTTACAGATATAAAAAACACATATTTTTTAGGTTACAAAATCTGTCAATAATGTCTTTTATGGAAGTTTGATATTATTTTAACATTTTTGAAATAATTAGGACACGGGGCCTATTCACAGTCTATCCCAAATCTCACATATTGGGTGTGAATTTGTAATAATCAAACCATCCTGCTGACTTGACTGTGTTAAGAACATGTTCTTCCACCAAGATCAAGGCTGCCAAATAAAGCTGAAAATAAATTATATTTTAGCTTCTGAGGAGCTATTCTTAGGCTAGCCAATGCAAAGTCATCAATTTATGGATCCCTGCTATCACATGTTTTATTTAGTCTAAAAATCTCCCCAGTATAGAAGACGGACCCATTAGTATGGTATTACCTTAAAATGGGTGAGCAGCATTAGCAACTTGGCAGTGTGGGAGCACAGGGTCAAAACGTTGTCTTTAACAAAATTCCTAGCGTTAGCCCTGAAGATAACTCATTCATTTATAGTCTCAATAAATTGAGCACTTATTTTGTAACCCAACTAAGGCCAAGCAACTAAAGGAGAATAACACATAGTTTCTGTCCTTAAGAAGACCCTAATCATGTTGAGTTTGGAGGAGATTAACATATAAACAAATATTTGTTTTAATTATAGGCAGAGATAGCAAACTGATAAAATCATTCAAAATAATTGTCATGTTACAGACCAAACTGGAAGTATGTTGTCATTTTTGAGTTCAAATCAAGCGTCCAAAGTCCTTCTAGACTTCACGTTCTTTTGTTGCATACTTGCTTCACTAGAGAAAATGTGAGTCAGTTAAGCAAATTTTTATTGACCACCTGCTGTGGGCATGATGGAGATATTAAGAAGTATGAGGTATGTTTCCTGCCCAATAATAGCTGAAAGTCAACTTAGGAAAATAAAATGTATGCACATTAAATAACAATGTTAATTAAAGGCAAATGAACAGAGAAGGACATGAGTGTTATGGAGAGAGAGTTCATTTTAGTGAATGAAGATAAGGAAGGGTATGAATAAGATCAGGAAGCTCAGAGGAAAGTGGACAAATGGGACCTTCCTAGATGTGTAGGGCCTGCTTCGTGACGGTAAGGATAAAATTTCTTCTTGGCCTAAGTTACCTTTGGGTATCCAAGTTCATTATTATTGCCTGAATTGTGGTGAATACATAGGAATATAGAGGTAGTTGGTGTGTCTGAAGAGATAAAGTTCAACCCACTTTTGAAAAAGGAAACTTAGGCCAAAGAGGAGAAGTGACATGTCCCCCCAAGAAGGCATGTTAGTAGATTCAGGACACAGGCTGCTACTTGAAGTTCTTCCTGCCTCTTTCTCTACCAGAATTTGAAAAGCTGGACTAATTGAGTTCAGAAATCATACACAGACCATTCACACTTACAAATTCTATCTCCTTCACTCTAAGGCCCCTTCTGAACGTATCATACCTCTTGTGGGTTTCTGGGATACACTCGTGTGATAAGGTAGGTATTCAATAAAGACCACTCGGAACATTGCTATATAAACTGGTTGGTACTTATTTTTAGAGCTCTCTTAGACTGTTTAAGAAGCACCAACTGTAATACAGTGCACTCACTCGATTGCTACATAAAAGTAAAAGCAAAATAAAAGTTTCAGGTAAAGCAGAGCTATAAATCTAGGAATTTAAGCTCCTCTCTTCAGGCAATTGAAAGCCAATTCTGCATTTCCGTCTACTTGCTGACAGCCTCTTGGGCATTCAAATAGGAAAGAGCTGAAAACCAAGATTTCCGGTCCAATCTAATACTGGACAACACTTAATGGCTTAAGTAGATTAATAATACTCTTGCTATTGGAATTTTGCCTTTCACCACCTTTCACTGGAAGCTTTGCCTGTACTGGATCTACAGGGAGGCTAAACGTTGAAGCGTCTTTTACCAGACCTGATTTCATTCAGCACCCCGTCTGGAACTGACAACCCAATTTCGACACCAATCAATCAGTAAGAATTTATTGACTGCTACTATGCCCCCCACACTACCTATGATACTGGAAGAAACCTAGAATTATAAAACATGTTCTCCTTCTCAAAGAAGTTAGAATTGACTTGGGTTCTCAATATTAATACACACAAAACAAATATAGATCCAAACAAATCATCTTCAGTAGAAAGCTCTCAATGTTAGGTCCAGACTCCACACGCCAAAAGAAAAGCTTAGGGAGCTGATGAGGTCACAGTACCGTTAGTGGGAACGAAAGTCCTGAACTGGCCCCGAAGGACACACAGACTGCAAACAGGAAAGAAGAGTTTTAGAATAAAGGAATAATATGAGCAAAAATGAGTCAGAACTGTGCGATAAAGAAGAGAGAGGCTTACTGGAGAGTACATGATTGGAGCAGTAAGAAATCAGTTGGTTAAAAAAAGAAAATTAGAAATTAGATAGGTCTGTGTATAACAGTTGATATAAAATATAAAAATTTGTTTTCAAATATGTCTCTTTCCACTTAATGGTATCATTCAGATGGCTGAAACTTCTATGACATCTGTAACATCTTGCCAAGGTATCTGGCACATACCTAACAAATATCAGTTGAATAAATGAATGAATACATTGGTGAATAGATAAATGCATAAGGGTGAGTTATAATTAAACTACATTGATCTAAGCATGTCTTTTTAAATACGAAAAGTAAGTATACTTTACCGAAAATGGCATGCTACCCTTAGCCAAACACCTAAAGAACAAGGAAACCATTCATTCCATAAAAGTTATTGAACACGTACCATAGATGTGTCACAGTGAAGAGGATGGACAAGGCCTTCGCTCTTTTGGAATTTACAATTTAGTGTAGGCAGAGGTGGGATGGGAAGGAAAAAATAAGAAAGAAGGACGGAAGAGAAGGGAAAACAAAGGGAGGGAGAGGAAGAGAGGGCAAGAAAGGGAAGGGAGGAAGGAAAACAGGAAAGGGAGGGAAGCGGGAGGGAGGGAGGGAAGGGAGAAAAGAAGGAAGGAAGGAAAGAAAGAAGGAAGGAAGGAAGGAAAAAAGGAAGGAAGGAAGGAAGGAAGGAAGGAAGGAAGGAAGGAAGGAAGAAAAGAGGAGGAAGACAAATTAATTCAAGTATCAACATGTGTTACAAAGAAAGTGACACACTAACTGATGGAAAGTGACTAGTTTGTGGGTGGGTTCAGCTCTTTTAAACTGTGTGGTCTGAGAAAACCTCTCTGAGTTGTTGATACTAGAGTTGAACTGTCAACTAGGACTAGAAGGTTCAGAGAGACCTTCAGCTAAAGGACAAAGCATTGCCAGACACAGTTAACTAGAGAAACAGAAGACACCCCAGCAACTCCTGGGCGAGCTCTCCTTAGGAAACACCCATTCTCATCAGATTGTATATTTGTCTCTGAGCTTGAACAAGTGGTTTAAATTCAGATCAGACTTCAAGATCCCAGAACCATTCCCTGATTTATTTGTAGACAATTGAGATTTGTAGCTTGAGGATTCTATTCATTTTTCACAAGGGTTAATGCAGAGACTCTTGCCTATATGAAAATCACTGCCAAGAGTAATTATTGTCCTTTTTCTGTGGTGAGGTGTAATAAGGAAAAAAGTGCCTTATAAACAGTGCCTCCGTGCAGCATTTCTCTTCTTTCTCCTCACCCCACAGCCCAGGGAAGAGGACTCAGAGCCTTATGCGACAAACACATGATTCATAAAGATGGCTGCTCCTTTCAGCCCCTAACTCAGCCCAGGAAAGAGCAGAAGCAGAAACTTCCCTTCCAGATGTGCAATGAGGGAAGAAAGTCACTCAGTTCCCTAGGGACAAAACAGTGCTTTGAATTTCAAAGGCGATGTCCCCAGAGGCCCCACCAGACTCATTCCACAAAAATGTTTGATGAATTACCATGGCAGGCATCAACTTTGCAGATTAATGACCAAAAGAGTTTAGTTTATATCTCAGTGGAAGAGGATAAATTTTCTCTTGGCTTTGAGAATCTGAGGGATTGAGAAAGCCCGCTAACCACAGCACTTCTCCCTCATTCACAATGCTTTACCATGGATCATTTACTTTCTACATTCCCTTTCAGCGGGTTTTCATAAATTTAAGAGAAACAGACAGCATGTCTGTGTTCTGCTTCTTTTGCAATACGATGACCACCAAGTGATTAGAAATTGTCTTTGGGTTGGTGTAGCTGGTGGAAAATCATTGAGGTTTGTTGTGAAATTCATTCTCAACTCATAACTCAACTAGACACTGAGTGGCTATTTTCCCAACTTTAGACCAGGTTGTTAAAAAGTACTGGCATCAGATTAAAAATGTATGTCAAGGCCAAACCCCCATCCGTGTGTGTGTGTGTGCGTGTGTGTGTGTGTATACATGTGTGTTTCACATAGTGTAGAGTCCCTACCCAGAAGTAGTGAGGCACAAGCTAAAATCTGAGCCCAGAACTCAGGGTTATGATTATTTTTTCTGCCTTCCCCTATTTCTCTATCTCAACAAGACCTTGTGCTTTCACATCATATTAAACATTATGAACAATGTTTCCATGAGAAGTGATTATTACTTGCCTACTCCCATATCGTATTTTGCAGGAAACATCATTTGTATGAACCCATCAATCATATTTCTTGAACAATTACAATCTGCCTAGCCTTGTTCTAGGTATTTCTTGGGGATACAAGAGAAGAACCAGGCCTGATCGCTACCTCACAATTCATTTGAGGAGAGAGCACACGAAACTTCACAGGATATTATAAGATGGCAGCTGAGCAGGAAGGCATGTGGGACATCTAAGTTCATAGCTAGAAAACAGTTTAGAGTGGTTTTGTGAAGTACAAGGGATTTTCACGGGGCCTTGAAGTATAGGTACGAGTGAGACAGGATTTGAAGAGCAAGAGAAGAGAGATATTCCATCCTAAGCATGGTGACATGGGATGGAGAAGCAGAGCATGAGTTTCCATGTCACAAGGAGTAGATAATAAGCAAAGGACACATCATGACGGCTTGAAATACCAGAAAGGGTTGAGCAAAGAATCCTCGCGGGTTCCTGAGAGAGGGGCACAAAAGTTTCATCATTTTTTCACAAAAATGATGAAAACAAAAGTTTTGTTTTCCAACTACTTGGAATAGATTACAAGAAGTGGTTATGCACATTACATTAGCGATACCTAAGGACAATTATCAATTCTACTTTGGTATCTCATTAGAGAATTGAAACCATAATATTTATCCTATTTCCAATCAGCACAAACAAAAAAGTGACGATAACCAATCACAAATAAATGAGGTAAAAAATTCCTAAACAACATACAACAGGTTGAGAAACCTTGGCTCCACTCCCGTGTGGAATTAGCAAGGATGACACTAAGGCAATGTCTTTTACAGTCAGTGGCCTATGTGAGGGATTACTTTTCCCAAGTTAGAGGCAACTGATGAGAATCAGATGTGCTCTCCTGCCTTAAAACAAGACAGGCTTGTGAAAGCACACTGGTGGCAAGTAGGGTGACCACCTTTTAGAAAGCCAACCAGCATCCATACCAGGCCCAACCCACCCCAAATAATACATAACAAATTATTATGTACATATGTAATTAGTGTAAAATACAAAAAAAAAAGGTGTTTTTTTGAAATTATGTATTGCTCTATTTTATTTACCTTGTGGATACATAAATCCTATTATTTAAACAAAGATCGGATTAGTTAACAGTAGCAAAATAGTGGAACTAATTAAACATAACATGTGAGAGAAAAATGTAACAATACTTTTATATTTCTGTCCTCTGATATAGTGAGTTTTAGTTCTTTTTAAACTCTTTATTGGATATTTAAATGCTGTAGGATATATTGTTATATATTCTTAAAAGACATCAATATAAGATGTTTTAAAGGGAGAAGGAAAATATAACAGAAACAGATATTACCTATATTTAATAAAAAATAACATGACATTTCTTTCTCTCCCATGATATTGTAAGGTATTTTTACTCTTTCTCTTTCCTTTTCCAATAGTACTTCTCTGAACTGCCTGCAGCTTTTAGGACACCTTTGTTTTCCTCTATATAGTGGTAAAACTGAATATAGTCAAACGTAAAATTCTGTTTGACTTGTGGCTATGGTCTTATCAAGCCCCCATTACACTGTTCTGGTGTCAGTCCAATGTGGCGACACCAAGCTAAACGCCTTGTCAACAAAAACATTTCAGCATGGAACACTTCAGAGTTTATTTACTAGCAAGAGCGGGACTTTAGACATGTAGGAATTAATTCTTAGCTCTCGAGAAATGTTCCTCTGCTTTGGACCTGTATGCCCACTTTGAAAGCCCAACAGTCTGTCAATCAGGTCTGTTGCATCTTTAAATTCATACAGAGGTTGCCTATGTTCGACAAGTCCATTGCTTTTAAAACACTATGAAGCAGATGGGATGTCATCATAAGTTAAACTTTTTCTCAGCAAAAATGGTTTTAAAGCACAGAGGTAGTTCTAACGTGTCATTTCAAAACTTTTCTCAACTTGTCAAATCAAAGTTGGATTCCAGTTTTAGTAAAGAAATTGAGAAAGACCTGTCTGACTTGGCTGTTCTCTGGTAACCTTTCTTTCCATTCAGAGGCAGCTTTATTTCCAAAAAAATGAATCTTCATTTTCCCTCTGCATAAGTTTTTGTCATATCCTACACATAACATCAAACATTTCAAGTAGAATTCTTTTCTAGGCTTCCTGTGGCCTCCTCATAGGTCATCAAAGAGTTTTGGAGAAACAGCATATAAGTTTCTGTTTTACTATAATCCTTTTTCTCAGTTCTCATCTGTAATGTATTCCGAATTAGAGAAGAACATTCTTCTTTGAAAATACTATTTAGAGCAGGACATTTTAACATGTTTTCTATGGTGGCAACAATGATAGCCATTTTGTAGGCACATATCTACAAAGGCTATCTCCTTCTATTTCTAGAAAGTCAAAAATCTCAAGTGTGTCTGCCTGTTTTGAGGAAGCCAAAAGGGACCAAAAACTTTCATTATAAAAGCTTCAAAATCACAGGTAAACAAATCCCACCCCTTTTCAGTAGTGTGTGGACAAAGTGTACAGGGTATTTAGCAGGTGTGATTGTTTCAGTTTATTTGGTAAGAAATTTAAACACTGAATGGAACTTCCCAATATTTACATTTGCCCTGTCTGCCAATATGCAGATAGATGAGCAAAGTATAGCTTGTATTTAGACGAGAAATCAACAAACTTTTTTTTTATGTTTTCTGCAGTTTCATTAAAATCTTCATAGAAATTAAGAAAATCTCTTGAAACTCCGTTTTTTCAAGTCCAAATCCTGAAAAGCCAGAGGGAACGGTGTCTTATTTCTGTGACCCAAGGGGTGACTTGATATACTGTGGAACGCACGGTTGTTGGTCAGATCTGACAAATTAGCTGTCCTCTGTGTGAGGCCAATACATCTGTTACCCCAAATTTCCATTTTGGTTCACCCGTAAGACATTTTAACGGCACATCAGGAAATATAACTTTAATCAGTTTTGTAGAGCAATCAAAGGAATAATATGATAATGCTGCTTGTTTGTGTGGTCCGCCCAAGATACTTCCACAGGCACTATTTTCAACTAAGCATGGTAGTCTTCTTAGGAGACAGAAATGCTTTTGACTGATTTAGACGAACTTGTATGTCTCCACCCACAATTGTGAGATTCAATCTCGCTATGTGCTTTGATAGCTCCTTTTCCACTGAGTCCAATTCTGAATTCTTTTTTAATTTTGAAAAATCATTTTCCGTATATTGTGCAAGATGCTCTCTCATAATTATTTATCTTAATTATTTATCTCCCCAATCCAGTTGTATGAGTCCTTCCATCTCCCACTAAAATAGCAGTCATGGAATGTTCTTTTGCTGGGGTGTCTAGGTCATTCTGACATTGGTTTTACTATCATCCTCATTTTCATTTTCTGAATTCTTAGAAAGTATAGTCACAATATTCACAATGTAAAAATTAAGCTAGCACTATCTTGATAATCCACAGACCAAGCCAAACATAGACAGGTGGGTGTCACTCATAATTACAATGAACTGCGCATGTGCACTTAAGTGGCATCAACCGGAGTGACTCAACTGCAAATCCTGGTTGCTAAAATAAGGGGGGGAAAGCGTGACAGCAACTCTTTGACTCTATAAACGCCATTGCTTTCTGCAGCCATATTTTGGGCTGTCATGGGGGTTTTATATTTTCCCCCCAACCTTTCGCATCCATCACCAAATACCAAGACTTTGTATCCCAGGGATAGGAATCCCAGGCTGTGGGGCTTTTGGTGCTAAAACCAGGACCATCGCAGGCAAACTGGGACGGTTCACACAAGCAGGGCTTTAGTGTCACTCAGCATAGACACTTGCAACATTTGAAACAGAAAACAACCGTGAAGCCAATCACCTTATCAAAACACAATGAACTAACAGGTGGAATAAGATATCTATTCAGAAATGCATCAGGGAAGTTATGACCCACATTTGAAAACGGGGTGTATGCAGATGAAGATGTCTATCTGAGAAAGGATCAACTGGGCCTGCCCAAAGGTTTTGATGAAATATTTATGATGACTCAAAACCTATATAACTAATGGCCGTGACCTAAAAAAAAATGTAGAAAGAACAAAATCGGGCCCAGGTGAGAATAAGTCACTATGTCTTTACCTATATACCTCATCAATACTAAGTACTCAAAGTCTAAACCAATTACCAGGACGCTGCAAACCCCTACTCTAGTGGTTTGTACTATCTCATTTTATTATTTTTGCTGTATATTATAAGTAGGACAAGAAGTTTATTAGTGACTTTTTTTTTTTTTACTTTTTAAAAAAAGACTTATTAAAATACAGCTAACATACAATATTATATTAATTTCAGGGATACACCATAGCTTTCAACATTTACATCCCTAAAGAAGTGATCACCAGGGTAAGTCCAGCACCCATCTGACACATAACGTACCACATTATGTTAGTGACTCTTTTTTGTCCCCCCTCATGGCCAGTACTGACTGGCTGTTTCTAAAACAGATAATCATCTGAAAATTAGCCCATTTCTATTAGTAACTAATTAAATATTTTCTTTAGGGAAACTCTGGAGGAATATATGAACACACTTCGCTATATCCAGTGGCGGCATCACCAGGGACTATCCATGCCCACTCATGGAAAAAAAAGGATCTAAGTTGTATCTAGAGCAGGATTTCCCAAAATGCAAACAAAGAGATATTAGACTAATAAATTGTGTGGTTAAATATACTTGAGGAACACTAGAACTAAAAAGTGTCAAAGGGGATTTTTTTATTATAGATTCCACACGTGTTTTATAGGCTTAAGTGCAATGAGCACCTTAAAAGCAGGAAATTTTGCATTTGTTTCCTAAATGTATTTGATCAGGAACTTTTTAAATCCTGGAACACTTGTCTGAACTTCGGTTGAAGCCTCAGGACAATAGGAGCCAACTAGACCCACATTTGAAGAGGAGGCGCTCAATTACTCAAACAGGACCTGTGATGGAGGTATTTAAGAACTGAATTTGCAATCTTAGCTGACCACATCTCTCTGTATTATAAAAAAAAGACGGGCTATGAGAAGAGTTAGGAATCAAGACGTAGGGATTTCTTTAAGGAGAATTTTTAGGTTTGCCTGCAATGCTTGACCCCCATGGAGAAGGGCTGGGGTTCATCCCTCACCTTAAGCAAGTAAGAGGGAGCTCAGTGGCCCACTTGGATAGCTTGGTATGTGTTTCCTGCATTGTCAGAGTCAGAGTGAACTGATTTCTGACTTATAGCTAAAAAAATGAATAAGTGAAAGAAAAACTGGGGCTGAAGCTGCTTGCGAGGTGGTTCAATACAAGGCCTGATTCGAGGATGTAACTACACCCCACTGTTAATAGTCAAAGATCCACATATCCATGCAGGAGATCAGGGCCACGTACGAGGCAAAGCACCCTGGGGCAGTCTTGGATCCTGCCTTGTGGAGGGAAGGAGATCCCGGCAGAGAGAAGTCCCCAGTCCAGGATTTGAAAGAATCACAAACAGCTTGTGGAAATGGATTTATTGTCATCAAAGAGAACTGCAAGTGAGAAGACCCTAGCTGTTCATGAAACAGCCTGTGAGGAGAAGAACCAAAAATCTGCCACTGGAAGGGCAACCCAGAGCCAGACGGGCACCCACCCAGCAAGTGTGATCCTGCCTCTTCTCTTCCGTCTCCACACCCTCCTCACCTGGTGTGCGGGAACAGGATGAGGATAAAAGAGTAAAGGCAGAGGATGTAACTCGGCACACAAAAGATGCATCCCTGTTGACGAATCTCAGAGTTTTCATCCTTACCCTTGACTTTTTATATTTAACTACACCAAGACTCTTTGGAGTATCGGAGGGCTTATTACTATTTAAGAGTGAGAAGCAAGCTGTGGGCACCGACTGAGACTTTATTCAAATGCAGAGGAAGATTTACAGGGGCTGTTGTAAAAATAATAAAGTTGCACCCTAGCATGCAACACTAAACCAACATTTTGCTAAAAGCACCAATGGCTTCCTGTAGAGTACCTGAGGCGACTCCTCTCATTATGACCTAGAGGCCCACTGCCAGGGGGAGGAAGGCAACCACCACTTTGCATTTTCATGGCACTTCCACGTCCAGCAGCATCGCAACTGACACGCACAATCCTACAAGATAGCTGCGTAGGGATGACTATTCCCATTTTACAGAGGAAAAACTGAGGATTGAATCTGTTACTTGACTTCCCTAAAATCTAAAAGCTCAGGCACTGGCAGATCGAAGTTTTCGAACTCTTGTCATCCAAACTCCTTGTTCAGTGCTTTTTCCAACATACATACTATTTTCTTTAAAGGACAAGCTGAAAGGTCACTTGCAAACACTAGAATCCATTTCTGTAACATGATTGCAAATGACTTCTCAGTGAATAAAACTGAAATAATTACAGCTGTTAGGTTTTTTCAGATAGCAGCATCAGCCTTTGAAATAAACTCCAGAACAGCATAAAACGGTATGACCCCAGGCAGAGTAGATTAAAGCCTTTTTCTAAACCCGGGCTGGTTGCTCTTTCTAGTTGGATGGATTTTGTTTTTCTCCCTTTAAATAATTTTAAAAGGGAGGGTCTCTTTGATAACACTAAAACAAAATCTTGCGTACTAGCAATTCTTCTGGCATAGAGCACAAGGCCTATTATCACTTTTTTTTTTTTTTTAAACTGGCACAAAATCTAAGAAAAGCTTCAAGGTGCAAATGATCTGCAGTCTATTTAACATCATGATTATTTATTTTTATGAAACCTCATTATTGCTCTTTACCCGAAATTATAGGTATATTCTTGGCTCCATTTCCCACTCTTCTACAAGTGCCAAAATACTTTTTTTTCTGTATTTCCAAACAATCTTCAGTACTGCATCAATCAAACATTCAACATCCCATAGATGACATGTGGGACCAAGGCAGGGACCTATGGAACCCAGTAGTGTAAGCCAGAGCTGTGAGTGCAATTCTCTTCTAGGAGAAGTGCTGCATGTCTTTCAGGATTATGAGGGAAAATTCCCAGGATGCAACATTTCCCAAAGATTGAGTCCTCTGGCTCCCTGTTAGATTCGCATTTAAATGTCCAGTTTTCCATACTTTTACATTTTTACTTAGCGAGTTGTGCTGTAATTATAAAATCTACCATCTTTTTGCCAAGATTTAATTAATAACCCTCTTCCTCTTTCCTATGGCCCTCTCCTAATCTTTGTCACTTCACTTTTGCCTTTGCCCCAGTAGGAGCCGAGCTCTTCAGGCGTCTGGTCCCTTCAACATGGAAGAGTTCCCTGGGAATTTTTGTATAAACAAACTTTGCTGAGTTGCTGTAATTTGGGGTCAAAATTTCCCCAGCCTTAGCAAAAGAGCAGCTTAAAGTAATAAGAACAACCCCTAGGATAGCAATAATAATCCCTTATATCTAAAAATTATAGTTTTTTAGACCACTAATTTATATGAAGCAAAATGGTAAAGTGCTAAACAGATGTAAGATATTATTAAAGGAAGGGAGGGAGCAAAAGCACTCCATATTATTAAGTCATGTTATCAAACTGAGTTCCAACTGCCTTTCCAATTTTATTCACTGCTACTACCTTTCATTCATCCTATGCTCCAGTTAACCTGGTCTATTTGTAGCTATATTGAGGAAAAGGAAATAAAATTTAAAAAATATGATTTGTATATTGCTCTTGTATCTTGCAACCTGCTAAATTCACTTATTACTTCCAGCATCTTTTTGTAAATTCCACTGCATTTTCTACATAGATGATCATTTCATCTGTGAATAAGACAGTTTTCCTTCTTCCTTTCCAAGCTGGATGCATGTTCTTTCTTTCTTTCTTTCTTTCTTTCTTTCTTTCTTTCTTTCTTTCTTTCTTTCTTTCTTTCTTTCTTTCTTCCTTCCTTCCTTCCTTCCTTCCTTCCTTCCTTCCTTCCTTCCTTTCCTTCCTTCCTTCCTTCCTTTCTTTTCTTTCTGTCTTCCTTCCTTCTTTCCTTCCTTCCTTCCTTTCTTTTTCTTGCTTACTACACTATCTAAAACCTTCAGTATAATGCTGAATAGAAGTAGCAAACATGTATTTGTACATTTTTTTAACAACAAAAATGATTGAGTATTTGTCAGGCATTGAGTAAATAAAGCCCATGAAAGCTAAAGGAGGAGGGTAGGTTGAAAAGAGTAAAAGAGGTCAAGTATATGGTAACGGAAGGAGATTGAGTTTGGGTGGTGCACACATAATGCAATGTACAGACGATGTATTATAGAATTGTACAGTTGAAACCTATTTAATTTTATTAACCAATGTCTCCCCAATAAATTAAAAAACAAAAACAAAACTGTCCCCATCCTAAGGATGTCATGACCTGGTGGAGGAGCTCTCTCTACTGGTAAGACAGAAAACCCATAGGTCTGAAAATGTAAGCTAAGGCCAGGTCCTTGAATACTAAAAGTAACAACAGCAGCAGCAGAAGCCTTAATGCTTAAAGATTAATATGGGCCAGGCACTGGTGAAAGTTCCTGGTATGTATTAACTCATTTGATTCTTCCATCTTATCCTCTTTTATAGGTAGGGAACAAGAGACACAGGAAGATAAGTAACTTGTGTCTCCACAGCCAGCGTTCTTAAAAGCTAGACTAAATTGCTTTCGGTTACTGTGACTTCATTTAACAGGTATTGCGTGTCCACTCTTTGCTAATTACTGTGTCACTTTCAATTAATTTAATTATCGCAACAATCTTGTTTAATAAATGAGGGAATTGAGGTTCAGAGAGTTTAAGTGATCTATTCAAGGTCACCCAACTAGCACAAGATTCAAACTGAAGTGCTCTGACTCCAAATTCAATACACTTTCCACCACCCCAATTCCTCTTTAAATAGCTAGTATTGATATAGTACCTTCCAGGGTACAAAAATTATGATCAAATTTATGCCTTAAATGGCACTTAAAAAATTGAGATTTTATTCACTAGGCAAAGGAGAATTTTTGTCAGTGTTTGAGAGGGAGGGAAGTGTGAAAGGGAAAAGAGACATTTGGGGAAGGCTAGGGCAGCATTGTGTGATTGGATTTGCTGAGACAAATTTGCAAACACAGGGGTTAGGAGGCTATTGATCTCTCTGGAGGCTTAAACTTCACCTCTGAACTGGTGAGTCGTTCCCTTCAAACTCACTTGCCAGTCAGGAGAAGTCCTGCTTTAAGTAATGCTCCTGGAGAGGACTCCCAGAAGAGCAAAGATAATAAAAGTATTTCTTATGTCACTTTTTCCCTGCCTGTAACTTTTGGGAGTATTTTTTGTTAACTGAGAAGAGCACACCAAGGAACCATTATCACTGATACAAGGAGAAAATGGACGGTAGATTTCCTCAGCCACGTCCTGTCAGTGTCAACAATTTAGCTAAACATATAATAGTCATAACCTCATCAGTGTTAAATTTTCTAGGCTTCTGGCACATATCTCTTCATCTCCTTCATTAAGTTTATAGAGTGTTCTTTGGTACATTTGCTCAGTATGAGGATTTCAGTTTCAACTGGCGTATATTGGAGTCCAATAGGGGAATGATTTTCTGCCTTAAGTAGTTAGCAGAATAAGAGAGCATATGAAATGTAGCAATGCCTTAAAGCCAGGTACTTGCCAAGTAAGAGCAGATGGGTTTGACTCCATCCATCACAATCCTGTCCCATTCACCAGGTGGGTCCAACACAGATAAGCCAACCGAGCCCAAAATATGAAGAGTTATTATGTTTTCATTACCTTCCTTGTTCCATGACCTGTGCCACTGTTCCCTATTCAGAGAATGCCCTCATTCAGAACTGGAGTCCTGAGATCCTCATTATTACACCCCCACCAGGATGGTTGCTCCAAACAAACTCCCCAAAACCAAACCTATCCCAGCCCCCCTTCATTTTACCCTAATTTTAACATGCTAATATTCTGTGTTCAAGTATGTCAGATGAAAATGATTGGTAAAAAAGCATTCAGACAATTATTTAAGTGATAGTACGCTTGATTATGACTTCTGTCCCAGGGGTATCTGCACGTTAAAAAGGAGTACCGAGAAACAGGAATGCCCTCACCTACAGAGCAAGTGCAACTGTAGCGAGAGGATACTGCAGAGTTTCAGAGTGGGAGCTCTTCCAGCGTTCATCAAAAACGTCCGGTGAGAAAGAGCTAACCCCATCAACACACTTATACTCGGTTTCCTCTTGTCATATAAGGTTATCATACTGACCTCATAGGATTATTATCATATAGGGATATAATACCAACCTCAAAGGATTACTGTAGGGATTAAACACATTGGCTAACAACTGGTCTCTTTGCTATGAAGTACTGCACAGAAGTGAGAAGTTTCTACTGACTCCTGGGCTCTGCTCTTTATATTGGTAACCTACTTGATCCACCTCCATGGGGTCTGCAGATAAGGGAAACCACCTGGATAGTGAATCTATATGTTGGCTACACAGGATTATAACTTCTATCCACACTACTTGCTGGGTCTGAACACAGATGAGTTATCCTAGCTCTAGTTTCTCAACAACCTATAATCATATAGCCCTGTTTCTTGGATGGGCTGAAGAGAAAACACCTGTAACACTGGCAGCAGAGGTCCTCTGGTACCTACTCACAAGGTTGCCATAACAATACTGTGTGAACCAAGGCAATGTGTGTGGACCAACTCCAGGGCAACAAGATGCTCTCAGTCCTGAGATAAATAACTGAACCAAGGATGCGATCCATAAGGAAAGATAAAATTTGCTACTGTTTCATTTTATATGAGCACTCCATTTCTGACCATGACAAATCTTAATATTTTTATCCAAAATGGATTTTTATAGAACTTCAAATGCTGCTCTCTTCAAGCCAAGACATTAGTACATAGTCTATACCCTCTTTCACTACTTTTCATTCCTAGGTTCCTTAGACTATTAGAAGTCTACATGTTTATCTGTGAAAATAGTAAAGTCTAGGTGTTTGGGGAACATCAAGTCATGGGAAAATGAAGGTCTCATAATTCCTGATCAAAGTGTCAAAGAAGGATAGTGCTGAAGGATATCGTGGGACAGTCACGTTATTCTACAGAGCAGGAAACTGAGGCCTGAGCTTAAAACCACATGCTGGAATAAGAGGCAGAGCTGAAAGGTGAACTTGGGTGCTGTATACCCACTCTGCCAAGCAGCAGCCCTTCCCTTCTGTTGTACATGGCATCAGCACTAATGCAACCAGCAGGCACCCTTTCTTATAACTACCCTGCCTTATTGTTCCCTAGGAGTTCATGGAAGTCTCATATTCCCACTCACATTTTAACCTTATTCCTCCCTTACCACAGGTCTTCTGATATTTCCTCCTCAGGTTTCAGGTCGGTGATGTGAACTAACAGGGTTTTACTGAACACTTTTGCAATGACCAGTGTCTGTTCAGGTACCTGTCACCAGGACTGCTGTGTCTGTTAGCCCAGATGCCAATGTTCTGTGTCATAAGACACAACCACAGTGACACTGGGGAAAATAGGGGTGTGGAGGATCGTTTCTGCAACTAGCCAGCTCCATGGGCCACCTGCAGCATGTTCTGTGGTCTACAGTCACGTACGCTCGAGTGCACGGGCCGAGAGAGGTGAGAGGAGACCTCACTGTGGGAACGGGAAGAATGCCGCCTCTTGCCAACAATCTCCATGGTGATGAGGCCGATGACAGGAGGCAGAGCACACAACTGTGGCTGGATGCCATACATCTGGGCTCCAAACCAAGCACCGAAGTGATGCCAATCCAAGAAAGACTAATCAGCAAATATTTTCAGTACCTACTACGTGCATCCAGACAGCTTACGGTTAGAATGGATGGCATTCACGTCCCACTCAACCCTCCAAACTCCACTGCTCTCTGTTCCCCATGCCTGATATATTCACTGAATATTCATGTTTTGAACTGAGCGTCTGTTGGCATATGTTGATGTGCAGACAAAACCAAAAAGTTATGAATTATTTCTCCAGTGCTTGAATGGTGCTCTTGTCAAGCTCCCTCGATGGAGGCTGAAGACAGTTTACCCCAAGCCTCCAACCATTTCTGAGACGGCAATCCCTCTTGCTGTCTCTTACTCTATGACAATGCAGGGAAGCTAGGAAGGTCCTGCTCCTTCCCTTAGCTCCAGGGAGATACTCAGGTGAGAACACCACCTGAGGCAACATCTTTCTGCAATCTGTGTTTGGTTGCCTCTAGGCTCACAAGCTCTCAATGCCGAGAGGGAACCCTGTGCACAATTTGGCATCTGTAGTGCTCCAAGAACAAAGGATATAATATCCCTTTCTTTCTGAACATCCTAAAGTTAAAATGACATCTTGGCTGACAATTATGATTCTGCATTCTTTTATAAGTCATGTTATTTCTGAAATAACTTAAACCAGGTGAATGAACGTTCCGTTGTTTCATTTCTGGCATCTTTCCTGTGAGACCCGCTAGGGCCTTTACTAGCACTGCCACCAAGTACTGCAGCCGTAAAATGAATCAAGTCAAGGGATTTGACTTTCGCTTGCTTTAGGCCATTTACTGTTTTCATTCTTCAGTAAGAAGAAACGGTCACTATGATAGGGTTGGAAGGACCTCTCCATATGTCATGGCTGTCTCCAATTCTTCAAGGTCCCCTAGCTGTTGTCAAACAGGCTTTGTATACACACTACAGTTAGCATGCTTGTGTTTGTATTTCTTGTTCTCACAATGGCCTCTAAGCTCCTCAACGTCATTCAAAGTCAACAGATTCCAGAGGCCTCACACCCCCGTGGCGCTGAGCACAAGGTCCTGTACAATAATTAGGACACGACGTTGATGGGCAGGGAAAGAAGGAACCATGGAGGTCAGAATTGCTTGCGGCCTTCCTAAATGGAGATTGGAAGTGAAAAACTCTGGATATTTGCCTAGGTTTTACAACCCCCTCCTCAAGAGTATAAAATCACTGACCCTCTGGCCACTTTCCTTTTATACTTACCCTACCCACTGGAGAAGGTGATCCTTGCAGCCAGTCTGCTCCATGAGCTACTCACTGGGTTTCCTCACTGTCCATGCTTTGCTAACCAAGAAAAAGTATATTAAGGGTGCTTTGCTCAAGAACTTCAGTTCTGAGTCTCTGCTTCCTTTCCTAGGTACATGAAGAGGCTTGGACAACCAGGAAGAAAGTTGGAAATCTTCGTATCTGGGGGCTACACTGTTCTATGTGTACTTTGGAAGAATCAGAAAAGAGGATCCTGCTCGGAGATGCACCTACAGACACGTAGCTTGGTGAGTGGAGCCTAGGCCAGATTTTGATCCTGCTGATTAACCCCTTGGTTTATGGAAACCTTGTAGTACTTTCTCACCCTTAAACCCAGAACCTGGATCATGTTCTAAACGATCTGCCTCCTCTTTTCTGAGCTCCGCTCTGATCCCCCTAACTCTACAAAATCCCCTTGGCTCTGTTCAAGAAGAAAACTTCCAAGACAGCTTCATCAAAAACAAGTTTCAACTCCAAAGTCCAAGCCCCTTTCATACTCTCAACCCCACCCGCAGCCCAGCAACGACCCCACAGAGGAGAAAGAGATTGAAAGCATGACAGAGGGGACCCATACCTCCTCTTGTCTTTTCTATGTCCTGCCAATTTTTTGTTTTTACTCTCAACCTTTTCCCACCTTCCTCATTTGAATTTTTATTTCACGAGTTCTCCACTAACTGAACTTCTTTGTTACCAACTGTGCCCATCTGCCCCAGGATGGAAGGGCAAAAAGCCACTGCCTATGTATTCCTCCCCATGCTAAGTCCTCCAGGAATTCTGTCACCCAAAGATGATCCTGGCCTGCATGCTAGAGTTTCATTACTGTAGAAGAATTTCTTTACTGTAGAAAAAAATTTGAAGTTGTCATTTTCATTTAAAAAATAAGATGATAAAAAACACACACACAAGGCATTATTTGTAACATGCCTGCAGATGATGAAGAGGAATGCATATCAATATACACATATGCATACAGATGAGTGATCAAGTACATGTGGACGTCAACCCACGGGGGCCAAATTGAACCTTTCAGATGAAGAGAATGATTGAAGACTAAGGAAAATGGCAGAAAGCAAGAGTGATTTCAAATTTCTTCTAGCTTTTCCTTCCATCAGCCCTTCCAGATTTATTTTTTTAAAGTTTTCTTAGAATTCTATTTAAATTTGATACCTAAATGAGCTTCAAAAAGCAGTCACATGGATGGCAGAAATGCCTGGGTTACAAAGCAGGGGTCTCATTGTGGTATGAGGATGATTGCTAGCTAGAATGGGAGATTTTCTAGTCCTCTTCTGGTATTGCTTAGCTAAATAAACTCTGACACCTCTGTGCCTCAATGTTTGATATATTAGATTCTTTCCCAGGTTTGTGAGTGTTCCGGGGTTACATTTTTCAAAAGTTGTGTAGATATTTGGCATAATGACTACCATGTCCGTGAAGACCGTTCCTGCCACCACCATTATCATCCTGACTTCTTTTCGTTCTAGACCAATTTGCAATCGCCCAGGTACACCTGTATATTAAGAAGTGAACAAATAGTGGATTTCCTCATTTTGCAAGGAGGAATATAGATCAAATTTTAGTCAGTCAACCAATATAGCTGGGGGGGTGCCAATTTCAAACCTCACAAGTGCCAAAGAGCCCAGTGCAAGACTGTCTCAAACTCTAACGATGGAAAACCCTTTTAACTGGGTTTCCGAAGCAGCTGTCGAGGGGAAGGAATAATGGAAATGCCACGAAAAACTTTGATCGTCAGAAAGCTTCGGCTCTGCTTATGGTCCCAAGTTTGGGCCAGGTTTTCAAATGCTATTGCAAATATTCCCTAACCCAATAATTATGTACTACGTTCATTGCTAACTCAGTGTCCCTTCCTTTCAACTAGCATGCGTGCAACTCTTTATATTGTATGTAACTTATGAAGTTGGACAAGTCATTCCTCCACTACACAAAAACTTAAGACTCAGCTAGCTACTCAATCCAAAAATATCTTGGATAAGAAGGCCTTTTTTTTTTTTTCCAAGAATTTGCCTGTCATCCTTGCACAAGAGCCATGCTAATCTTCTCTCTTCTGTTCCAATTTCAGTAGCTGTGAGGCTGAAGGAGGCATGAGAAGGTCTTTTTGAGAGATAGAATGGTAAGTGGTAAAAAATCACAGGTTTTGGAATCACACAGATCAGCAGTAACTTTAAGTATCTATGTTAAGAGAAGATGGCATTGAGAACTACCCACGTGTGTTCTTTGTATGGATTCTTCAGCCTTTACCTCATCAGATAGTGTTGGCACATACCATGTACTCAATAAATATTTATTGAACAAAATTAATCCGTTCTCATATTGAACAAATTTACTTTCACTTACAGGAGGCTCCATAATCTCTTGGTAACCCAATACTGTGCTCCTTGCAATTTCTTTAAGGAAGAGTTCTGGGTTTGGGATATTGGTGTCTTTGTCTGCACTTCATCCATAAAGCTTTCCCTGACAGCTCTGGTCTATTCTACTCTCATTTTTATGACTCCCTGTTGTATTATTCCAGGTTCCACTCACTTTGGCACATATATGATATCTTATCTTGCCCTGCAAGATGTGTTTCATAAACACATCATCCTTTCTATGAGCCTGTAAGTTCCTCAAGGGCAAAGGCCATTTTTGATATTTATTTTGTACATCCCATGACGCATAACACAATATAGAGTGCATAGCAAGCTCTGAGTAAGTACCTGTTACATCGAGTTGAATTTTAAGGACCATCCTCCATTGCCAGTGATGATTTTGTTTCAGAGAAGTATCAAAAGGCAGGATTGGCTGTGTTCACCACTCATTTCACCCAAATGAAGGCCAAGGGCCTCTGCACTTGAAGTGCTAGTTAGGAAGCAGAGGATCAGAAAGGAGCTTTTTCAAGAAAGAGGAGACTGCATTTCAACAATGGATTGTGGGATTTCACGTCTTAGTCGTCAGTGACTCTTGGCCAAACCCGTTGGTGTTATCAGCAATAAAAAGTAACCCAGAGATAAGTCAAATATCAATTTCCAATTACTTTCCTGTGTCACATTTCCGCCACTTGGGAAAACTCCCAAGGGATCTGTTGCCCCTTATCAGCTCGGATCAGGCTTAACTTTCAGTCAAACAGGTAACACTCGGCAATACCGTGTTCAGCCTCAATATTACAGTGTCCTCCTCTGACACTCAGATTCTCTTGTGAAGTCTTCAATATTGGCTTACACTGTCACCGGAGACCTGGCCCAAGTGTGGGCGGCCTCCTGATATTATAGGTTGAACCACATGTGTTGGGGTAGGATGGGGATAACTTCAAACCCTTGTGTCACTAGGGTTTCCCAAGCCTTAATCTGCACTGAGAGGTTGAATGCAGGAACAAAGCCTCATGCAGGACGTTTACATCTTCAACTCCAGCCAAAGGGAAAAATAAAATAAGAGAGTCTTTAAAGTCTTCCCTTTGATACTCAAAACACAGAAGAGAATTTCTATCCTCCAGATCACAGGAGGCAGGCCACAGGCTAATTGAAAAAAAATCTTTGGTATTAGGGACGTTAAAACGGAGGATCTACCCAAAACCAGAAATCACATGTCCCCTTTATTACAAAGTAATGGAACAGAATTTGGAAAAAACCAAAGAAGCATCTCCGGGTTCATAAATCAACCCAGTCGGAGGGAGACGCGAATAGCCAGCACCTGGAATGAGCCTTCCCCTGAGGAGGAGAGCAGCCTGAAGAATCAAACTCAGGGGCCAAGCTCCAGACTGCACTGTGATTAATGGCTTGAGTGAAAGGTCTCAGTTGCGGCTGAACAATTAACTTGTTCTCTCTACGTCTCAGAACTCTCTGCAGCATAACTAGGTCTTCCCTGATTGTTCATATTTGCCAAAATGCAAGCCAGTCTGGGAAGCTTCGAACGTGTCATCATCAGACTGTTTCTGACAATTGGAAGAGCCCTGGTGTTTGTCAGGACTACTTTCGTCAAATCATCTGTATTGACTCTGTATGCATGTCTCAACCTTTCAGTTCCTTTTCAAGTTTAAGAATCATCTTAAATGAGGCAATGGCAATGGCCTCGTTCTGTCAAAAAAAAAAAAAAAAAAAAAAAGTCCACAGCTCAGAGGATTGCAAATGGACAGCATATGGCCTGGCTTGTTTCTGGTCACTTCCAAAACAAGTTCTCAGGGAAGTGAATGTCCGTGAGATTAATGGTTCCCTCCTGTCTTGCCTTTAACCTCTGGAATAGGTTCCTCTAATCTCTTTCAGATCCTCTGAAGCATTTGCTTTAAACCAATTACTTATCCTGAATCTACAACTGAGACTCTAAGATCTGCTAGAACCCAAGGAAGTCTCCAAACCACTTTCCCTTTCTCCTGGATGTGAATTTATAGATGGGAAGGAAAGGTACCCCAGAACCCGATGTTGAACGTGGGAGTATCCAAGAGAAAGTACCTAAAGAATCGAGTTTCCTCATTTGACCTTCCCACACTGCTTCATTTGTGACAAATGGTCTACCAAAAGCCCCGCGCAAGGTAAGCCGGGAAGGTACTGGGTGCCTTGCTGAGAATATCCACCCCTTGCTGAGAATAACCTACCACAGGACTTGATTCTTCATCTTCCCTCTAGCCAATCCCAGTCACAACAACCTCTCTCGGTGAAGGCATCTTGTCTCCAGAAGAGATATCATCATAACAACAACATTAACAACAATAGTAATAATAATAATAATAATAAAAGTAGGAGCAACAACAATAGTAACATGCACTTACTACCAACCAGGAACTTTTTGAAATGCTTTCCTTCTATCAACTCATACAACTTTTACAACAACTTGCTAAGGTAGGTGTTATTATCATACGTATTTTACAGAGAGGGTCATACAGAGCAGTCATCTAACTTGCCAAAGGTCACAAAGCCAGTATGTAGCAAACTCAGGGTTCAAACAGGTCTCCGTCTTAATACTATCCTATACTGCTGCTGTGTTCTCTAGATGGCTGGGTCCCCACCCACCACCACTGATGAGGTTAGAGAAGCCACCCTTCTAACATGGTGCCCGCTTAGGATTCAGGCCTAGCGAATCCCATTTCCGCTACTCAGTGTAACCTCAAATGCGTTCGGAGTCTCTGAGCCTTAGCTGTGCTCATCTGCATATCAGCATGATGCCTAGACCTACCGCACAGGGCTTTTGTGAGGATTGGTGAGATAACGCAGATGCAGGCCCCAGCACAACGCCTAGAACATGGTAGGAGCATACTAATGACAGCTGTGGTTATTACCAGTCAGATTAGCTAACATGGACAAACGGGACACTAAGGCAGTTGGAGAAGGTAAGGCAGAAACAATCACAGCTTGGAATTTAGACCTGAAAAGTGGTGACCCCGAAGAGACTAGGATTCTAAAAAGAATGATGAGGGCCTGACCAATGGATGCAGCCTCTAGGTTGGTGTATCTCCGTGGAAGAACAAATTCTAATTTGAAATATATACTACATCAAGGAAACATGAAGAGAAGATGTGCAGACTGGCATCCTTAGATTATTCTCCCTGAAATTCCTGGTATAACAGCAAGAGAGCGACACATCCTGCCTAGCCTGTGTGGCTGCTGCAGAGTCAGGCCTCGAGTTGCACCCTTCATTCTGCATTTCCTACAGGCTCTTGTGGACTCCCGCCACATCACAATCTTTGCATCAATAAGGACTCCTGCCAGAACACACTAAATTGCCTTTGACTACATTTAACTGATCTAGTATTTTTTTATGATTCTTTCTTGTTGTACCATTTTTTACTTTTGACTTTATAATTCTCTGCTGACTTTAAATAAAGCTTTGCCAGACTACCCAAGGTGGTTTTTAATAGAGATTTAGGGGCTAGGTTGTGTTGTGGTTTGAATTCAGATTCTACTCCAGCAACAAGGGGAAATTAACTAGGTGGTTTCATCTCAAGTGCCCATTTATACTCGGAATAGGCAGAGAATTTATCTTCTTCCAAGCCTTGTAATCATGACACTACAAAGTGATTTTCAAGACATAAAAAATTAGGTAGCAATAGTCTCCACACCACAAAACCACTACACAGTGTCCCTGTAAGCCCAGACTACTGGGATAATATGAAGACAGCAGTGGAATCACTTGCTGAGTGTCAGGGAGGAATTTGACCACATTCTGTCCTGTGCCAAAGACAATGCTTGTTCTCCTGAAGACGGGGAACTCAAATGACCCCACACCAGCTCTGGCAGCTGTCTCCTGACACCCCTGCCCCCGCTGTGCTATTCCTAGTCCCCATTGCTTTCTGCCCAGATGAAACCCTGGAAGACAGCTGGCCTTCAGTGACTGGGAAAGGTGACATGACTAGCAAAGAAACTGAGTCAAATAGGGAGTCAGTCCCCCAAATGAAACGCTTTTTAGGAGAAGAATAACCTTGAGTGAATTATTTCTTGACAATGTAACATTGGTAACTCAGTGAGATTTGGGTTGTGTCTTGTTTTTCATTATCATGCAGTGCTTTTGTTCCATTACAAAGGAATAGATATAACATATGTAAAGTATTGAAAAACAATCAATAAAATCTATATACCTATTATCAAACTTAGAAATAAATAATTCCCTTTGGTTTTTCCTATCAGAATAGATTTCTTTGCCTCCACCTATCACCGGTGGTAAATGCAACCCTGAATTTTGAGTTTTACCTTCCCATGTTGTTGTTGTTTTCATAGTTTTGTCACATCTGTCAAGACCTTTTTAAAATACTGTTTATTTTCTCTTTTTGAAATTTATATAAAAATGAAATACAGTTTCATTCGGTGAGTTTCTTTCTCCCCCATTTTTGTATGTTCCTCCCTGTTGAACGTTATTCAACTGTATTTAATGAACCATTTGTTTGCAGTTTTTCTGTTTTGTTCGCTATTATACTCAATGCGAGGCATATAGTTCACATTGATCGGAGCATGTAAAAGAGTTCTGTCTGGGTTAGAGTCCTAGAAGTTGAATCACTGCATCTGAGGGTTTGAATATATTCAAATTCACTTGGTAATAACAAATTGTTTTCCAAAGTAGATACACTAATTATTAGGTGGGTGCAAAAGTAATTGCAGTTTAAGAGGTTAAAAATAACTGCAAAATAATACTCCCACCAAAATACCTTTTGAGTTTCTGTTTCTCTTTAACTTTGCCAATAGTGGGTACTGCCACATTTTTTAAATTTTGCAGAACTAGTGAGTATAAAACACATCTTGTAGTTTAATTTACATTTCTACCTTTAACTGCTTTTTTAAAAATTGATAATCATTGAGCAATTTTTGGATAGTTTGAAAATTCTTTGTTAAAATAACCTTGAAATGTAGTGTTTGTATAGAGTAAGTATGAGTCTATAGCTACATAGGTACTATGTACACAGAGATATAGGAGTTAATATATATCTATAACTGCTTTCCATTCTTACTCTTACAGCAGGAGTATAAAGTGAGAGCAGATGGGCCAAATCTAGCTCACCACTTGCTTTTGTAAACAAAGTTTTATTGGAACACAGCCATATCCATTTTCTTACATATTACCTACGAATACTTTTCATGTCATGTTATAATGGCATAGTTGAGTGATCACAACAAAGACCATCTGATCTGACCTGCAAAGCCTAAAATACTTACTCTCTGACTCTTTACAATAAAAGTTTGCTAACTCATAACTTAGAGCATCTCCATTTGCAGGCACAGGTATCTCATGTTCAGCCTGTCCAATCAAATCTGTTCCTCTCAGAAAAATGGCTGTACCTTCCACAAAGTTCCTCAGGCCAAAAACTTGGGGGTCATATGATGCTCTTCTTTCCTATACACCATTTAAAACCAATCAGTGGATATCACCCAAGTATTTGACCTTCCAGCCCTTTGTTCAAGACTTATGTTCACTTAGGCACCCCTCCCTGCAATGAGCAAGCCCTTTATGTCTCCAAGTTTCATAGCACTTGTAATACTTCAATGCATTTACTTGTTTGAGCTTCTGTCTGCTATCATGACCTAAACTACAAATTCCTTAAGGGCAGGGACCCTTGCGATCTCCTCTCACAACACAGTGCCTCGCATAGCAAGTCCTTCCTAATAACTTAACGTCCTGCAGACTGCTTAGTCCTCCTCAGAAACCCGTGAGGGCCTGACACGGTGAGACATTTGTGGCTGCCATGCCCCTAGTCAGCAGGGCTTGGAAACACTCACCACTCTCCTAAACTTCATGGCCAAGGGGACTTGGGAAAAGAGACTCCCTGTTAACATTATTTAATGCAGTGGTCCTCAAATTCTTGCATGTAGATGAATCACTAAAAGATCTCCTGAAAAATAACAGATGCCAGGGCGTCACCCCAGACCCACTGAGTCAGAATCCCTGGAAGTAGGTACTCAAGCATCTTTACCTTATGGATGTTCCCTAGCAGACTCTCATACAAGCTTCAAAAACACATATCTAACAACGACAGCTTCCTGAATACGTCCTCCCTAGTTCTAGCCCACCTTTCACATTGTCCTTGATGAGTAGCTAACGCTGCATAGAACTCCCCCTACTCATATTTACTTTGCTTGGGTACCAGCATTTCCCTAAGCTTCTCCACCCTCCTCTGGTGGCCCAGAAGAAGCCTGATTTGAGGAGATAATTGTATTCTTTTCTGAGGGATGAATTCAGATCTTCAATCTCCATTTTTCATTGACTTGCTTGCATTCCTGGTTAATGAAGGGTCTACTCCCTACACCGAGCAGCTTTAGTGCTCGGCATATCTAAAATCAAGGCTCTCCTGTTATATCTTAGTATGACTCTCTTGTATGTACCATATCTCCTAGTACCGGCCTGAGGGAAAAGACATGCAAACATTTATACAATGTATATATTGTAAAAGTGCTTGTTTTAATTTTTACCACCTCTTCATTTTCAACATATTGCAGATCACTTAATATGTAAAAAACACGTTAATAGAAGGGTTAGACCAACGACAATACCAATAAGATGTTATTAGTATTTGTTAGAGATTTTTTCTTATTAGACTTAATTTTTCCCTAAATTGCATGTGACCCATTATCATTATGCTTGGTGGATAATATAACAAAACAAAATTACCAGTCCATTTTACTGAAGGAGAAAGTCTAAGGTTCCTTGAGTTTTATAACACCAAGCATAGCACAAATTTAAGGAATTTTTCCAGGGCTGCACTAGGTGATTTTTAGGGGTTTATTTTCCCCAGAGGCATGTAAGTACTAAAATTGCACTGGATTGCGTTTCGCTCTCAGCGGGTGAGAAAGTGCATAGTCAATGGGTTATCTGCCAGTCTTTATTTCCGTTTTATGCAGTCACACACGGAGGTATCTCTCAGGTGGTTGTTGAAGTTTACTAGACACTCAGGAGCCATCTTGTGTCTTCTCTAAATGGTATTTACAATCCATAACCAAAGGGGTCGTCTAGGAAGCCACTGGTGCAGTACACCTAAATTCCCTCCGTGTTAATTCAGGTTAAAAAGATAAGATCTTTTGCTGTGAGATTCTAATGCAGGGGGAGGGGAACTGCATCATGTAACTAAACAATATTTATAGGACTACAAGCAGAGATACAAGGTCTGATATAGGTACTGAAAACGATCACAATATATTAGCGGATCCATTAATAACAAAGGGGCTATGCAAAAAATCACACTAGTGACTTTACTATAGCTTTATTTATTTGTAACAAAAACACTAAATTTTGTAAATGCGGTATTCCTCTACTTTCTTTCAACTAGGTATCTCCAATTAACCATCATTCATTTTCATGCTTCACTAGTGCCCTGATAATTGATGCTTGTAACAGGATTTCTTAAAGACTGAAAGAGCCAGAGTGCTTTCTTAAATCATCAAGAAACAGATAAAAATGTATTCAGCGTACTTGTATTGTTAAGTGTACTTTATTGAGGTTGGGACAGCATGAAACAGAGAAAAGAACACAGGTTTTGGTATTAGACCTGGTTTTGAATCTCACAAAGGACACTTATTAGCACTGGGACCTTGGGTAAACTAACGACATAATATCTCTCTAAGCTTCAATTGTCTCATATATAAAATGGGAATAATACCTAGCTTTAGGATATTTTCTAAATAATATCTAGCTTTAGGAATAATATCTAGCTTTAGGACAGTTCCAAGATTAAATGAGACCGCGAACAAACGTAGACTACTAGAACAGTGTCTGGCTGTAAAGAAATCACTCAGTAGCTATTATTAATTCTAATGCTTCCTTCCCATTCTAAGTAATTCAGCCATGTGCCTCTTCACTTTTTTCTCTGTATCTCTTTATCTACCAGAATATTTGATTCATATGAATATCCCATTGCCCAATAGCGATAGGATACAGAAAGTTTACTGTGGATTCTAAACATCGGATTATTTGAATTTGAAATAAAAGGAATGCTTTCACAGAAACTATTTATTTATCCCTAGCCTTGGAGAAACAAAGTTTTAAAGTCTCCAAAATGGTTACAAATTACCCAAAGCTCCCACCCTCTTTAGATCTTTCATTATTTTTATTTTCACTATTGAATAAGTAAAATAGTAGCATATATTTATAAAAATTCAGATACTGAAAAAGCTAGACTTTTTGATCCTCTTATACTTTTTGCCAATTCAATCTGAGTCTTCTCCCAGAAGTAACTATTGTTAGGCATTTTATGTCCATCCTTCCAAAGCTACTTCTCTGCATTTATACACATGTATGTGCATGTGTGTCTGATTTTGTGCTTTAAAATACATAAATGTGTGTATTGTGTGATTGTTGCTTCACATAGATTATATCACAGTGTACAAATGATTTATACTCAAAATGTTTTTTGCTCAGAAATACGTGTTGAAAATCGTTCAGTGTTAGTATCTTACTTACCTTAACCTTTTTAAAAAAACTGCTGCATACCGTGTTTCCCAGAAAATAAGACCTAGCCAGACAATCATCTCTAGTGTGTCTTTTGGAGCAAAAAATTAATATAAGACCTGGTCTTATTTTGCTATAATATAAGACCCAGTCTTATAGTACAATATACTATACTATACTATACTATACTATAATATAATATAATATAAGTAATAATATAATACCTGGTCTTATATTACTTTTTTCCTCAAAAGACACATCAGAGCTGATTGTCTGGCTAGGTCTTATTTTCGGGGAAACATGGTAGTATTCCATATCATGATTTATCAAACTTTAATCATTCCTTTCCTGATAGGCATATAATTTCTCTTTGTATTTTTTCACTACTAGAAAAATCCTGCAATGCACACTGTTCTGCATACTTGCTTTAGGATGTGTGTAATTGTCAGGTTATAGGCTACATGAATTTTATCTCAGTCTTCTAAATTAATTTTGTTTATTGTTGAATATTGTTCAAAATTTCAAAGTAAATGAAAATAGACAGGGAATAGCCTTTCTCCCACCCTAGTCTTCCCACACACTTAGTTCACCCCATCCATAGAAAGTCACTATTATTATCCATCTTTCAGAGTTGCTAAAGAAACATAGATTCTTATCATTACACCGTTGATGCATAAATATTATAGTAGTATGCTATGTATATCGTTTTATACCTTCTTTTATTTCCTTAATGATAAATGCTGCATAGACTTGTATGTAACAATGTAGGGAGCATTCTAACTCTTTTGACAGAGATACAAAATATTCCAGAGATTGGATATTCCATAATTTATGTAACAATTTCTCAATTAAGAGGTACTTTGCTTTTTTCAATGTTTAGCTACTACATCTAGTCTACAATGAATACGATTGAATTTATCTCATTTTACACATATGTAAGTATATTTAGGAGTGCAATTGCTAATCTATTTTTAGAGTGAGTTGTTGATCACATTTTTACCCATTTTCAGAAATTCTTCATATATGAGAAAAATACATATGATCTATCATTGTCTATGATTTCCAAATAGTTTAAAGCACTGTACGTCTTTTGACTTTGCTTAAAATCTTTTTCTTCCTGTGTAAAAGTTCTTTTTCAAATAAAGTCAAGAGTATTTTTAATATGGTTAAGATTTTAAAATTTAATTTTAAATCAGGGCTTCTGAATTCTCAATTTTGTTTTCCTTTAGCATTTTATGTTTATTTTTCTTCTCCATTTAAAATTTTAATCCATTTGTAATCTATCCTAGTGTAAGGTATGAGGTGTGGATCCATTTTTTTTTCAGATAGCTACTCATTTGCTCCAAGAACATATATTGAATAACCAACTTTTTTCCCACCAGTTTAAGATACCACTTTATCATATAATAAATTCCCACATGTGAATGAGTTTATTTCCAGACTCCTTTTCCATTAGTCTGTTTGGTGATTTGTGTGCCAGAACCACATTTTTTTTAAATTATTGAGGTTTTACAATACATTTGGTATCCAGTAGGGCTAATTCCTCTTCATCATAATTATTTTTCCTGCTATTATCTTCCCATCTAAACTTTAGATGCAGTTTTTCTAGTTTAAAAGAAAAAAACAATCTTTGGTAGTTATGTAGTTTCTAAATGAATTTATATTTTAACAAAGAGATCATTGACATATTTATGGTCTTGAATTTTCCTATCAAAGAATATGGTATGTCTGTTAATATTTTCAAGACTTCTGCCGTGTCCTTTTAAAGAGTTGCAAAGTTTTCTTCATATACTGTATATTTTTGTTAATATATGATTACAATATTCTTAATTTATTATCTTTTATGCTGCTTTTGTAAATGGAGTCTTTCATGCAAAATACTTTCTAATCAGTTTTAATATTAAAAGGCTAGTGCTTTCTGTATATTATATTAACTTTATACCTTCCTTTCTCACTGAATTATCTTGTTAGTCTTTCAGCTGGGTTCTCGTTTCCAATTGTCAAATCAAATAAAGTCATCTGTAAACATGATAATTTTGTCATATGTGTTCCATTTTCATGTCTGTAGTTTCTTTCTCTTGTCTAATTACATTGTCTAGTATTTCTAGTAAAATATTAAATAGTGGTGATGACAGATATATTCTTTTGTCCTTATTTTAATAGAAATATCTCGTGCTTGCCCATTAAGTTTGATGTTGGCTTTGGACTAAGGTGGATAGATTTTTTTCATAGAAGTATACTTTCAAGAAGTATACATCTATTTTTGTATGTTTTTTATCAAGAATATTTATTGAATTCGGCCTAAGCACTTTCAGCATCTATAGAATTATGGCTTTCATCTTTATATCTGTTAAAACAATTAAATAAGTAAATGGATATCCTAATATAGAAACTTCATTGTATCCCAGGAATAAATCTTATTTGGTCATAATGTTTTACTTTGCTATTTATGCTGTTGAGTGTTGTTTATAATTACTTTATTTAGTGTTTTTGTGCCTATACTCATAATTGAGTAGAGTAGGTAGTTATTTTCTCTGAATCCTTATACATTTTTATACAAAGGTTTTATGGACCACAGGCAAAGAATTTGGAAGTAATTTATCTATGCTCTGGAATAGTTTAAATAGCTTTGGAATTTTCTCTATCGTGAGCTTGCACTAGCTCACAAGAACATATTGTACATATCTCTTCCCAACTCCACATTAAGTGACGTCATGCGTGCATCTTGAAATCAGTCATGGTTGGAACATTCACACAACAGAAATTGGCAAACATTACAAATCAGGCGTGTGTGTGTGTGTGTGTGTGTGTGTGTGTGTGTGTGTTGTTTGTTTTGCAGAGACAGAGTTGTTAAACATTCAAAAGAGTACTACTGAATCATTTTGTCTTCTAATGTTTGATAAAAATTTCCCTGTAAAACCACCTAGACTTTGTGCTTTTCTGGCAGTCACGATATGTCTTTATGAACTGTGTTTTGCCTATGGAAAAACAATCTGTTTCAATTTCCTATCTCTTCTGGAGTCAGTTTTATGAAATTATATATTCCTAGAAAATTATCCACTTGATTTAGACTTTCAGATATTTGCACACCATTGAACAAAGTTAATTCTTGTGGTACTTTTTAATTTTCTCTGGTTTCTATGGCTTTTCAAGTTTTATTTTGTATATTTGAATTTTGTTTAATTTTCCTTGATTAAATTAGTGAGTTTTTCAAGAAATTAGTGTAAAGATTTATTATAGTTTTTTATTTTATAACTGAATAATATCTGGTTTTAGCTTTAATAATTCATTACTTTCATTTCATTTTGGCTTATTTAGCAGAGTGTTTTCTAAGTTCAGATTTTTAATTTATCTTTCACATTTTTTCCTTTTTTTAAAAAAAAAAAATATATATATATATACTTAAAGCTGTTTCCCTCTTGGAATGGCCTTGGATCTATTTTGTAGATTCTAATAGTTAACCATTTCATTATAATACTTATTTAGCTATTCTATAGTTTGGACTTGTTTGCTTTGAGATTTAAGAGTATTAGAAAATTTCTAGGTAGAAGGGCTCTTTGCAACCTGATTTTGTTATTAATATTTAATTTTATTACATTGTGATGTGACCTGAGAGTTTTTGTACTACTTCTATTCCCCGAAATTTATTGAAATTCTATTTGTGACCTAGTGTATTATTGTGGAAGACTGTATTTGCCAAAATGGTCAGAGCAGTATTTCTGGCCCCACACGCTCTTCCAGAACTTGGCCACTCCCCCATCAAAAGGTGGAGTCTATTTTCCCTTCCCCTAAACCTGGGCAGGACTTTTGTGACTAACTTGATGAACAGTTGAAGTGATGCTGCATGACTTCTAAGACATAGGTCATACTAGATAATATGGCTTTTGCCTCGCTCTTATTCTTTTTTGGTCCTCTTGCCCTTGGTCAGCCACCACGCCGTGAGGAAGGCTTTACCAGCCTACAGAAGAAGACCACATTGAGAGGAACCGAGACCCCTAGGCGATAGCCAACATCAAACACCAAGCATGTGAGTATATGATTTTTCAAATGATTCTAGCTCCCAGATTTCAAGTCTTCTTCTACTGAGGCCTCAGACATTATAGAGCACAGATAAGTCATTCTCAACAGATGATCAAACACTGTTTTCAATATCATTAATTATATTCCCTATGCTATACTTTACATCCCATGAATATCTCTATCAATTAATCTATCTATCTATCTATCTATCTATCTATCTATCTATCTATCTATCTATCTATCTATAGCTCTCTATAGATATATAGATATAGATAAAGATATATTTATTTAATTATAGTTGACATTCAATATTATTATTCTACATCAGCTTCAGGTATACAGTACAGTGGTCAGGCATCTACACAATCTATGAAGTAACCCTCCCCTCCCCACCCCCATAGGTCCAGGATGCAACTGGCACCCTACCTGAAACTAATATGAAAAAAAAATTAAATAAATATAAAAAAAGAATAGTGGTTCAAATCAAAACAAACAAACAAAACCCTATGTTTTCTAGTTAGTTGTTGGTTTGAGGTATTGTTTTTTTTTCCCTATAGGGTGTAATGTAGTATCATTTCTATCATTTCTGCTAACACCTTAAACTGGCTTCGTGCCTTAGGTCACAGGAAATGGTCTACAAGATGCTACAGTTCTGGCCTCTGCTATTGTTCTGACTTCATCTCCACCCCCCACAACCATCCTGTCCCCCTGCTAGATTACTATCCTAACCACTGGCCTCCTAGCTCTACTTCATGTATGCCAGGCATGTTCCTGTCTCAATACCTTGCACTTGCTCTTTCCTCTGCCTGGATGATTTTCCTCTCAGATATTCTCAGGTTTCCATCTCTCACTTCCTTCCAGTTATTACTCCAATGCCACTTTCTCCGTGGTGCCCTCTCTGGCTATCAAATCTTAAATTATGAACACATGCTCCCTTTGCTTTTCATCTTAGTAATTATCTCTAACATACAGATGAGACTTTTATTTTTTATTTTAGTTATCAATGCTTTCACTCAATTAGAAGTTAAGCTCTTTGAAGGCAGACATTTTTGTCTGCTTTATTCATCCTCTTATATCCCCCTATCTCCAGTGTTTGTAACAATGCTTGGCACATAGTATGTGCTCAGCAGATATCTTTTTAATTAATGAATGAATTTCTAAGGATTCAGGAGAAGAAAGGACGCTGTGAACATGTTCATTATGCTTAGTTCTCCTTCTGCTTTACAATTTCCCAGATATAGCTGCATTTACTGCCCTGCCTAGCCTGTTCTCCAGGGGACCTTGGCTATTTGATTCATACACTGTATGAAGTAAGTTCTAGAAAGATTCCAAGAGTCCGATGAAGAAAGGAAGAAATTAGATATAAAAAGGAAAGCTCTCTCTTGAGAGAAGAAATTTGAAGGAGAGGATGGTTATATCGGTTTCTTTAATCAAAAACAAAGAAAGGGACTGCATCTCATCCTCTTTGACTCTCCTTGATTTGGGAGAGACTGATGAGGTACAGCAAGATAAATAAAGGAATAAAGAGCTAACCCACAAGAGAGAAGACGGCTTTATTGTTCTTACACAGATGTCTGTCCTTACAACATAGGATTTTTTTTCCTCTTTGGGGGAGGGTGGGAATAGGGTAAAAGGCAATTTAAATTGGAATCTCCAGGCAGTCTGTGTTTTAGAATTAGCATTGCATTATTTTCCTGGCTCCCCACCCCCTTCTGTCTTTTAGTTGAGGAACATTTGCCCAGGAACCGCACTGAGAGTTTGCATTAGCATCCCTGAGGACAGAACTCTGACCCCACAGACTAAGGAAGCTACAAATGGAAAATTCCAAGTTGCTGTCCTCTTTTATTTTCATGCTAATGATTCTGCAGAGAGTATGTAAAGAAACAGATGCACAAGAATAATAAAGAGTTGAGGGCTAAGCACTCCTTTGACAACACTGGAGTGTTTTTTTCCAGGAGGGTCCTGTGTCTATCTGTGCTTCTAGAAGTCCAGAGAGGTCAAGGTGAAACCAGGGTTTCATCGTATGAAGAAGCTGAACTAGCACTGACATAGAAAACCCTGGCTCTGGGTTTCATATCCTGATTGGATTTGAAAGTTGTGTAAGTTTTATTTCACTTCCTTCGGGCTACTCTCTTCACCTCGCATACACAGATGAGCCTATCATCCACAAGGCCGTGGGGAATTCCCACTCTTCCTGGACCTCTTACCTGAGTTCAATAATACTCATCCTTTCTTTTGATCTAACGAAAATGGTACCCACTGTATTTTCAGTCTCTGGCGACTTCCCCTGTATTCTGTTCAACGACAACCTCCTCCCATCTTTTCCTTAGGATAACTTCATCCTGGGTATAATTCCTCAAGTGGGAGACATATAAGAGCCTACATTCTGCAAAGCCAAATTGTCTCAACCTCCTTTTCTTAATATGCAAACAAAAGTGATGTTTAACGTCACCACAGGAATGCCTCATAGAGGAGACTCTAATCAGAAACAGAATAATCATATCTAACCTCTGCTTTGAGGTTTCTTCTCACACACACAACCCACCAGAAATTGAACAAGAATGCCCTTTGGTCACTCCCTAAGTTCTCTTTCACACTCAGAAACCACCGAGGGGGGAGTTCCTCCAGATTTGGTACCTATACAAATGGTTTCTTTCATTCCAGCGGTGGCTTTAGAATTTTTATAATCAAAGTTCACAGGAGTAACAACTGGGTGGAAATGTGTGAGCGGAGAGGGAGGGGACACGATTTGTTTTAAAACTGCCTGTCTGTAGCAGGAACACATTTTGTTTTTCCTCCTGTGTAGGTTTCTATAAGGTGATTAGGGGAAAGAGCCTTACACATTTGCAAGCAGAAGGTGGGAGGAATAAAGCCCTTTCTTTACACCTGAGTAAAAACAACTTAGCAGTGGCCACTCCCAAGTGATATGATAAACTTGGCTTTCTCCTTCCACCCATTTGCTTAATTCAGCTCTCATTTTCATCCAACGTGCCGCCCAATCCTTTGATCTTCACTCATCTCTCACTTCTCTTCATTCTTACATCTAGTTTGGCCTCTGCTTTCTAGGCACAGGGACTTTTCTCTCCCATTAGACTATAGGATTCCTGCAGGCAGAGCCCACAGCCCCAGTGCAGGGTTCCTCTAAAAAAAAAAAAAAAAATTAAACAAAATAAATAAATAAAATAAAATAAACATGGTTGGGTGACTGATTGAAGAAACAGAAACAGGCCCTGGCAGTGACCTAAAGCATATGGAATTCTGATTAAGAGAATTGAAAAGTCAAAAGCCCAAAACCACACCCTTTATAAAGTACACACATCCCAACAAATCCAAAGTTATTGGAAAAGTAACAGCCCTCTCCCCTGACCAGCCCCAACGAAAAATTTCATTAGAACGGATAAAGAAGCAGAGCAGTAAATATTAATAGCTGGAAGGGGAAAGCTGGAGGACAGCAGGCTAACTGAGCAGGTGTTCACCTCACTCAATTGCAATCCACTCGCAGCCAACAACGTCATCGTTTGGCTTCCTCGAGCTCACCGACAGGCCATTTTTCATGATTTTACCATTTCTGGCCAAATGCAAACTTTTTAATTAAATGTACCACATAATTCCAGATGTTTGTTTATTTGTTCCAAAAGGGTTGTAAAAATCTCTGCATGAGGAAAAACCTGTGGCAGGGGTAAAGCTTTCTACAAGAGGCAGGGAAATGAACGAGTTGGAAGAACTGGCACTGGGAAGTTGACGCTGGGCACAGCGCTCCGCAGAACAAGCTAGACGAAAAGTTTCGGCTTCAAACATCTCTCCTTTGATGCACCTATGATGGAAGACTAAAACACACTGGCCACTTAATTAGCTTTTTAAAGGCTACAGCTCATCTTGAGCCAAAGACTGGGAGAGAACAAATTTGTGTGGCTGCTCTGCCTGCTTCATTTTTGTTTGCTGCTGTTGCCCCGAGCTCTACTGCATCAATTCCAGCAGTTTTCCTTCCATTTAACCAGCAAGATGATAGCTCGTGCATGAGGAGTAGGGGAGAATCTTGTGTGTGGGGTGGGGGGGGGGCACGAGAGAGGGAGTACAGGAAGAGACCACAGCTTTCCACACACCGTGCCAGCTTCCAAGCAGCCTTCTGCTGTCTCTGGGGCTCTCTATCCCTAAAGATAACCAGTCATTAAGTCCGTCTGTTGCATTTGCTCCAGAATGTTGCTCAGTAGCAACTGCAATATTTGCTTCCTTTATTTTCTGTTCCCCCATCCAGCCAGTAACTCCAGGCTTCATCATCCAACGCTAGATGATTTCAACATTAGCCTAAACGGATGCTGGGCTCTACATTTTGGTTTCAAAAGCCAACATCAGAAATACTTTGAATAACATGGGGAGGAAAAGCATTGACTGATCATTTTCTCTGATGCCCACGCCAGGGATACCCAGTGACCAAACCGTCAGCAACCCCAAACAGCATCTGCACCGTGGTCATAAGGTTCTCTTTACATCGTCCCCATGCCTGCTCCACTGGCAGTGTCCTGGCCCCAGCTGTCTTCCCCATCTGTTACTAAGTTGTTTCCTAAATTACCTTTGCTAGGAACGTGCTCTTTGGAGGCAACAGAGTCTGCAGTCACATAGTATGGTGTCAAGAAATGGAAAGTGTCTAAAACCGGAACAAACTCCCTTCAATACCACCACACAGTGGCCTCTCAACTCTAGACTCTTTTTTTCCAATTCCACCTGCACACTGTTTACAGTTTAACAACCCCATAGCACAGCTTTAAATCAAATCTAGATGCTTCTGCCTGTTCAAAGACTGCCGTAATATGGACCCACCCTGTGTAAGTAACCGTAGTTGTGACTTTTTCAAAACTGGGTAGCTTCCTTCAGTCCATTCTATCCATTCTCACCCCGTGCGGCTTATCCATTTCCTTTGTTTTTGGAATGTCCTTCTTTTGCCCTCCACCTACCAATGCCCTACGTGTTCTGCAAAGCTCAAAACCACCATCTTCCCAACAGCCACGCCTGACTATTCTAGCCTTGACTGATTCCCATTTTCCTAAACAGTTATAGCCCTGATCCCAGCTGGTACCCAGTAAAGCAACTCTGAATTACATAGTGCATAATATATTGTTTGGTGGGCATTGCTTCATTTTTGGTGTCTCCTCAATCAGACCATAAATTCTAGGAAGACAGATGCTACGCTCTATTTCTGAAGTTTCTGAAAATGCTAACATATACTTTGTACACAGGGGATACTAAATAAAGACACGCTGGAGGAGTCCATGACAGTGCTCAGAGCAATACTTGTCACTTCAGGAGTTAGATTTGACCAATGGAAGGGATAAGAAACAGCCAATAACTCTGAACTTTCAAGACATTTAGAATCTTCAAACCTGTCAATCTCAGACCCTCCATTTTTTAAGACAGAGGGACAGGTTTTTACTACCATTTTTATTTGCACTGACTGTTGGGGAAAGGGCTATTCTTATGACTGCTCATTCTACAGAAGTAAGGTTCCTTACTGCTAGGTGGGGGTTGGGCGGTGATCCTATTTTTCCCTCCTTGCTTAGCTTCTGGAACAGAAGAACCAAATTCCTAGCCCCTCTGTGTCTCTGAGTGCACTACAATTCTGCCCGAAAAGTAGAGAAATAAAGCAGTCCTGGAGACTGCAAATGAAAGATCATCCTTGGAGAAAAAGTACAGGAAATGGACCCTATGGATTTCAAATGCTTAAAAGACGTAGCTTAAAGTTCCTGGCTCAAGTCCATGCCAGTCTTGGTAATAGTCTAACAGATTCATCCATCTTCAGATTCCACTTGGCTTGCTCTTCCATCACTGCCACCTTCCCAGACAGCGAGTGCACACATGCACATCTATCTATATATATGCGGAAGTTTTAATCTACACTACCCTCCATTCCAATCCACCCAGCCCCGCTCCATACAGAGTGAAGCTATTGACCCTGCAAAGCAGCAGGGAGATGAATTTGATGACCCAGACTAGAGTTTTTAAACCATTTCAGCAAGCTTTAGAATCAAAGGAAAGTACAATTTATTCAGCACTTAGTAAAGTCCTTTTACTTTGGAACAGAGTGCACACACTGAAAATAGACTCCCACTGCCACGCAGATAAAATAAACCTGTCAACCACTACTGTCAAATCACTAGTCACCTCAATTAAATAAAGGAAACTTTAGCAGTTCTCAGCATCTGAGAATTCCACCAAGATTATAAACCCATAAAAGCATTACGAAGGAAAGAAAACTAAAGTAATGGGTTCTGTTGAAAATGTCATCAGAGGAAAGCATTTTACATAATTAGAAAATGCTAATAATAGCTCTGCTCAAAGAACCAACATACTCTCCCGGCACACAGGCAGGGCAGAGCCGTAACATGAAGTCTGAAAGAAGGGAGCCACTGATTCGACAGGACCCCTAGATGAATGGTGTCCCCTCAGCAGGGAGGCCTTCCTTGCCAATTGTTAATGTAAGATCCTCTCTCTCTCTCTTTCTCTCCCTCCCTGGCCTCTCCCTCCATCTCTCTTTCTTGCTTTCAATATACTTTCCATAGGGAGGCTAAATCTGTTATGCTTTTATGAACCTTCAATGAGTCAGTGACGTTTCTGAGAAGTCATCTGCTGGTCAGCTCGCTTGAAAGACTACAAATGACACTGGAACAACATGGGTTTCAATGCACACGTCAACGTAGAGAGGAGTTTTTTTTCTATAAATACGTACAGTACCTGCCAATATATTTTCTCTTCCTTATGATTTTCTTAATAACATTTTCTTTTTTCTAGCTTCCTTTATTGCAAGCATACAGCATATATGATACATATAACATACAAAATATGTGTTAATCAACTGTTTATCCATATGGCTTCCAGTCAACAATAGTCTATTAGTAATTAAGTGGGGGGGAGTCAAAAGTTATATGTGGATTTTCGACTCCACAGGGGGTCAGCACCCCTAACCCCTACATTGTTCAAGGATCACTTGTAATCAAAATATTCCAGAAAACAGAAGGCAACAAATAAGCAGGCTGCCTTAGTCACAGGGTCTGATCTCAGGTGAGACCTACCTGGCAAAGTCACCAAAATGATCAGGTTGTTTATTCCATCGATTTAAATGGCCCATGAGAACCAACAAGCAGTAGGCAAAAAGATTCCTTGAGGCTGAACTACTAAGATAACCTAATAAACGCATCTATTTTCCTTGAGTCTTTGTTATTATTCTGTGTAGATTTTGTTTATTATAACAATCAAACCGACTTAGCTTGCACACCTCCGGTGGGCTGACAAGGCAAGGTGGTAGGGATATAAAACATAGAAAATGTTTTAAAAATTGGCTGAAAGAGACAGATTACCTCCAAATCCTACAATCCTCGAGCAAATTGTGATGAACCATTTGGTGATCAGGCAGTCTCATCTTGAACCCTCCCGAAAGCATAGTGCTGGTGGCATGCAGTTTCTCTGGCGGACATCCCCATCCCAGATGTCTTTGTCTACATTGCCACATCTTCGCATACATCCATTTAAATTTTCCCCTTATTCATTTCACTTTGGCTTACTTAATAGTTGAAGCAAAATACTTTGTATTTATGGCTTTTGTGAAAATGTATTTGCTGGTATCTCAGGCTAAAACTATTTAAAAATTCAAAACAAAAACACCTGCAGTTTTTCTTTCCATCTTTTTCTTCTTTTTTGCATGGCCCACATTGAGCTACTTCTTGGAAATATACAGAAAAATCAATTGCGAGGTATAAAATACAACTCATATTAAGGAAACTGCAAGTGACAACTAGTCACGATAAGTTGCTATGTGAATCACTCTGTGCCAGTCCTGGCAATCAATTTCAAACACAAATAGACCAAGGCCCTGGAAGAGGATGAGCACCTAACAACTGTGTTTATAAAAATAATGGCAAGATTGCCAAGGTTGGCTAGAAGTAGGATGGTTATCATCTCCATGCAAGTTTTCATACCAGATTTCCGCTTGGTTTCTTTTTATGCATTTAAAGTCCAGTGCTTGATAGGACAAGCTAACTATGGCATATCTTCAAAGTAGCTGTATAAGCATCAGGCAAAAAAACCAATAATTCAGAGATGTTCACTGGGCTTGTAATAACTTTGCAAAATGTGTGTACAAACAAAGTGGAAGGGGACCCTCAAAGTGATAGCTGTTGGTGAGGTTGGATTAGGGTAGATGTGTCAGATCAGATGTTTTAACCGGCATCACCACCACCTTCTTCTAAGGTTTTCTCCGCAACTCAGAGGAAGAACTGTAAACTACACTTCCCAGGATTCCCTTGGCATATGGTTCTAGGTTAAAGTGGGTAAAAGAGAGACACTGGAGTATGATTTGGAAATCTGGAAAGAAGGAGGGGCGGGGCACTGCGAGGATAGCCCCAATGTTGGAAGCAGTATCCAAGTGAATTTCTTGAGAGTCACCCCGCATTGTTGCTGAAGATTAGAAAGTCAGTAGGAGATCCCCAGGGGTTCCTGAGATGCCCAGAAACTTTAGCAAGCTCTTGAAGATTATTGGACTCGGTGCCAAGGTGGAGACCCTAGGTGGTAGCCTCCCTGACTCTCAGTCCTTCCCTTATTACATAAGTCATTCCTTACATTAAAACGCTTCATAATTTGAATATATAGTGTGTCTTCTATTTCCCCTGTCTGAATTCAGACTGGTACCATACATAGTATTTTCCCCTTTGGTTTTTAAAATTTTGTCTGTTCCAGAATTTATAGATCTGTAATTTTAAAAAAGTGTCAGGGAGGAGAGTAACAGGTCATTCTTTTGATAGAAACAGGCAAGGGTGATATACTTCTCTGCAGCCTTAGCACACGCTTTGGAAATCCACCCTGGCAGTGGACATCTCTAGGTTTTGCCTGTCCATGTACTTTCTTTCCTTTCCCCCCAGCACAATACCACCGTTAGCCCTGCATTTACTTCATAGGTCCTGTGTGAAGGACAAATATCAGGGGTGGCCTGGAAACCAAGGACACAGAGCTTTAGTTTGTTTTCCCTTACCTCTGCTCCTGAGTGACTCAGTCTTCCCTAGAAATTCTTGGTGTCTGCCTGTTAGATGGGAATAATAATATTTACCCTCCCTACTTTATAGGGTTGTCTTGAAGATGATATGGTCTATGCTTTAAAGAGAAATTTCTTCCCCGAAAGACACAATGGTCTATATAAATGCAAATTCTACTTCTAACAGCTACCAGATAAATAATGGCAATATGTGTCATGCAGGGCTATGTCCTATACATGCAGTGTATTTAGAGACATTTCTCCAACAAACATTTCAACATTCTTCGTAATGGGAATGCAAAGATATAAAATAAATATATAGTATGTAGACTAGGTAACAGCTGAGAACACTGACCCAACCCATGTTCTCTGTACTCTGAAGACATGCTCTGAAGACAGCAGAATTCTCAGGGAGATTTCAGGTAGACTGGTCCAAAACCGTATCTATAACACAACCTACATCACACTGAGAGTTCAGACCCTTCTTTGAGAGCTTCTATTCTAGTAAAACAGTTCCATTCATTGCCTCAGTTTATCCCATTCACTTTCTACCATCAAAGCACCAGAGTTTGAAAACTATGACATTAAAATAAGTATCGACGTGAAAGTTATGCAATGTGGCTAAATCTGCCTGGCAATGGATCAATAGATATGGCTTCCATCCATGATCATTTGGATTTCTGAAAGCGACAGAGTTGAGGTCTGAGGTCCACAAGGCTGGCCTTTCACTTCAGTATGTGCTCACCTCTAATGGAAGATGGGTCTCCTTTCTCAGATGCAATCAAGTTATCTCACACAGGTATCTAAGTTACTGACTCTCCTCTGGATGTTTATCACTCGTCATTTACTGAACAAATATTTATTGAGCACTGATTAAGTATGAGGCCCTGTGCCAAGCACAGCAGAGATAGTGGTGACCACATAGATATAATCTCCTCCACTCCCCTCAAGAGCTTATAGCCCACCTAAAAAAATAGTCCCTGAAAAGGTAAAACTGACCTAATATGAATGTGTAGGGATGTGGGATCAGAGAATGTTCCTTGGAGTTATGCTACTTAAGCTGATACCTGAAGAATGAGTAGGAGTCAGTGATGTGAAAGAAGAAGGGCTCAAATCTGTACTGCTCCTCAGGGTGCTTTCATTTATAAGTTCGAGATATGCATTTACCTGACCTCTATGATACAAAGCAGAATATGAACAATTGTGCTAAGGAAATAGAAACAAATGTTATAAGTACCTCAAGAAGGAGGAAAATCAAAACAGATGAGGTCAGAAAAAATTTCACATAGGAAGCAGAAAATACTATGCATTACTTTCTACAATGTACAGATTATCTGTAAGTTACAGATGGAGTCCTCTATCTCCTGATCATCATTCTGAGCCCAGACTTTCTTTGCATTTGAATCTAGAGTCCTTAGGACATGAATCTTGGGCCTATCATACTCGACATTGGAAGTTACAAAAAAGGACAAGTAAAGGGAAAATGGCATGTATAGAAAAATAGCAATTTTCACAAGAACTACTGCCTGTCAGTTTGTGTAGTTGTTGGTGCGGAATGAAAAGAGATTGGGAACTGGACGAATCAAACATTATTTGCAAATAGAACTTCCACTTACGATTTTAGAGACCAAGTTTCAAACATCATGGAAGATTTCACTTGGGAGAGAATTGATGTAATTTGCCTTCACAATGTAAAATTACCTCTCTGGACAAATGTTTGTAAGCTGTTTCCAGGAGGGTATCAACAAATGATGCTCAAATAGTTTGCTAATTTATATGATCTGAAATTTAGAATAATTTCTTTAAATTAAATATAAAAAAACAACAACAAGATGACACTTAAGTGGTTTCATTCTTGGTGCCAAAAAATATGGCTTCCCCATTGGTCATTGTATAATTCATGCCAAGCTGAAATATATCAGTCTCATCTTTTCAGTCCAATAATTTTTCAGCCTTAATGAGCTTCTCATTAAGCTCTCTCTTTACTGGTCTCCTTATGACGTCAGGCTCAAAAGACCTGGCCATCATTTCATGATGCTGACTTGCTTTTTCACCATCCAAGTCCTTAGCACTGATCAGGCAACAAGGGCATTAAATGCAGAGGAAAATTCCTCAGTAAAATTGAGACATCAGTTGTTGGCTCCCTTTAAATAACATTTTCCCCATTGATGTCGGGCTCTGACGTCAACCAAGGGCACCTATTTTCACTCTAACCACCTTACGCATTTTCCATATTCCAAATATTACTCAAAATATATTATTTTGCTTATTTGTCTTATATTTTATCTCTTCAAGGTTTAGATTTATTATTTTACTATTACAACGACAGGTGATTTTTGTTTTATTGATGATTAACATTTATCTAATCATATCCTCCTGTTGTGAAATCTCAATTTCATGAGCAGATCAACTTTTACAAGTAAGTGGGCTTGAGGGCTCTGAGACTTTAGTTCCTATGCAGTGTACTCAACGGGCTATAGAGTAAAATTACCCTCATTCAGATACAAGAAACCAATTAATAAATCCAGGAGGATATGATGCTAGGGTTAATTTGTTTTTCTTTCTAGATAAGGTATTATTATTTGCCGAGGGGAATTAAAAAAAAAGTCTCTAAAGAGATAACGCTCAGAACCTTCATGAGGACATTTAGTGAAGAAGACCTATTCATGCCTCTCAAAATATAACATGTTGGCAGCTATTTATTCTACCTGTCTTTGAGCAAAATTGATTTTCACAAAAATTGACACACAATGAACAGAATCACCATTGAACCCTAATTGAACCAACGTATATTTAAATGTAGAAAAGTTCTACTGTGCCCAGACATCAAAGATGCAACACAAGCCCAAGTCACGGATAACTGGAACCTTCATTACTCTCTCGATCATTTCCTGCAGAAATGCGCCATTTGCCCAGAGCCTATGTGTCTTCTGAGAGGACTAGCTCCATCACTCTTCTCTATAGCCTTTCCTCCTACCCACCAACCTTGCAATGTAGCTGGATGACCAAGCTGGAACAGTACTTATTCAGTGTTCCCTGTATGTTCTAGGGGAATTTCCTGCTTGGGGAAACGATGTTTAAAGTATGGAATGCCCTTAAACTAAGCCTGTTCTCATTTACCTTTAGAAGGTAGGTTCACAGTTAGGAAACGTGGCTGTAGTTATATCCAGGATAAAATGGGATAAACAAGTTATAGCACCTGGACTTTTCGGTCCTAATGAGTTCCAACAAAGATGATTCACATAGTCCTGGGCCTAAGTAGCCAGCTTAGGGATAAGGCATTTTAAAATTATATTCCATATAGGCTCTAGAGATGGCAATATGAATTCAAGGCTTTGGAAAAATTAGGTAAGCCAAATTAATATTTCAAGGATCAGAGGATTCAGGGAAAATGACACACTGATTCTCTTAATGTTTCCAGGAAAACTGGAATTCCTTTTAGCTGCAATGCAGAGTTCATTCATTTTTAAATTACAGATTTCAACTATTATACTCCCCAACAATGATACTTCTACAAATATTAGTGAGTTTCTCCATTTTTCTTCATCCTTTTTGCTGGAGGTAATAATCTACTTAGTAATTTTTAAGAACTATAATCTCTTTATTTAAAGAAAAAAAATCACAAAATTATGCCGTGAATTTATCTGCCTTCCCAGTAGACTGCCACTAAATTCTGTTCAATATGAGTTAAAATCGCTAGGTTTGACAGGCATGGTTTTTTCATCAAGGACTTAAAAAGCACTATGTCCCTTCTAAAGTGCCAAGGCAGCAGTCACGAGCCCAGAGCCCCACATGGCCAAGTGTCCCTCCCGCAACCACTGAGAGCAATAAACAGCTGAGTTCCTACCGCGGTGACTGGTGAGGTCCCTGGAAGCACCAGGCAGGGGTGTGTAGTGGCATTCCGGAGAGGAAGCAGCGCTGTCACTGGAAACCTGCGCGATAAAAGCAAATGTCAATGTTGAAATAACACCAAATACTAAACACCTTCGTTTACCACACATGTCTCCTTGGGATCTGGGTTTGGAGAGAATATTATTGACCGAGACTCATCTTAGGAAGCAAGAGTGGCCTGAGTTGGGATAATATATTGGTGAGTGTAGGGTAGAATACACAGCTCTGAGGGGCCTTGGTACAGGTGGCAGTTGCTCTGACACAAAGGGGCTGTTTGTTTATTGTCTTGAACTGTAAGCAAGAAGGAGGAAAAGAGAGTGGTTGGAGGTAAGAAATGGTGCAGACTTAGATTTCTGTCGCGGGCATCCTTCCAGTAATTCCCATGGATTAAATGCTCACTGTGAGGAGATTACTGTGGGAACCAGTGAAGAGGCTGAGCTTAATCCCCGGGTGGATGGGAAAACCCGAGATGGTTTACATGGGCCCAGTGGCAGGAAGACAGAGAGAACACGAAGACTTAGGACTCCACAGCATGAGGTGGACATAAGGAAGGATATAAGCCCTTGCAGATCACACAGTTGGGGTTCTGACTAAGTGTAACAAGAGCACTGAGAAACCACCTGAAATTTGAAATATAATGGTTATCAACAAAACTTTGCTATTCCAAGGCCTATAAGAACATGATATGAAATATACCTATGAAGTTGTTTTGTTTTGTTTTTATTGTACACAAACAGCTCTTTAACCATCAAACTCTGTATGCGATGTGACCAGGCTGCTAATTCTCTCTTTTCCCTAACTACATCCCTCGGGGCTAAGGCAGGAAGAAAGGACCGTGGCTGTGAGGTTGGTTGTCACTCAGAACCGATGACCATTATGTCACATTCAGAATGTGGCTTCTTATAGCAAAAAGCATCACCACTGTAACTCTTATTGAGACTTCTGAATCAAATGTTACCTACTTTTTTTTTAATATCCAAAGAAGAACATCTGCTAGGCTCAAAATCCTAAGCTTACAACCTTTCCAAGCTTCATGAAAAAGTAAATTTCATTAATGCTAGATTTTTCTTTCTGGAATAGGAAATACATTCTATGGGATATATTTGCTCTGCTAGGAGCAAGCTTTTTCTCCAAAGAGATTATCTACATTATAGGAATCAAAACTAAATAGGAGATTAGACGTACTTGCCAGAAAAACCCTTTAAATCCCGTTTCTGACATTTGAGATATTTGATTAAGCAGCTTTCAGTGGAGACTTATATAAAGAGCTCTGAAAGGTGTAGAACCAGAAGCTCTGTCCCTAAGGTCGAGACAGATTTCAGGGAGCATTACTTCACTCCGGCTCCAAAGAAAATATATGATGTTTAAACTTGATGCAAAGGTAGTGAGTCCAGAAAGATAAAAGTTCAGAAACTAAGAAAAGTGTTTTAAAAGGTAGGTAAGACTTCATAGGTCCTACATCATTATCACACTTAGGATGCTGCAATAATATAAAAGAGTCACAAAATAGATTAAAAATTCAAATAGTAGAGTCACCATGTATTTCTCCGTTTGGCATTCAAGGTCTCCTGTAGTGACTATGTGATAAATGAGACATAATGACAGTGTTTCAAATATGGCATCTATTCAGTGCTTGAGGCTGGACATATGGGGTGGGAGTCTGGGCGCCAACCTTCCACAGGTCTACCATACTTCCTCCATAACAGGCCATGCTTCTCTCTCTGTCAATGTTTTTGTTCCACTTTATCACCGAAAAAGCCTAAAATTCCAACATGAATCTTAGGTTGCTATATTGTCATATTTCTTAGTACTTCTAATCGCAATTTGGGCTGTTGACAATTTAATGACAGCTTTTCCTAAAATTACTGGAAGAAACTACCTTTCAGCAAATACCTCTGACTGGGCAAAACATTCGAGTTTTGTAACCAAGAGTAAAATAGCTATTTCATTTTATTTCCAATTGTAGTCGAAGCAAAAAGTGTGCAGCTCGAGCTCTGCCTTGCAGTCATGGTTCTATGCCGAGTATTTAATCCCTTTTCTACTCAGTATCCATTTATAAACTCAAGTCATGGGAAAGAACCCAGGAAAAGAACAAGATTGCCAACTATGCCTTTCAGTGGGACTTTCCATGGCTGGATGTTTAGGAAAACTACTACAAATCAAGATTCTAACTGCCGTGTCTTTGACTTAAGCTTTTATCCAAATGAAGTCCACGTGATGTTTTCAATAGAGATATACACACTTGGTCTCTGAATATTATACTTAGAAGCACAATTCAGAAAAGCACACTTATCGTATAAAAGAAGCAGATAAGATGATACCTTAAATTTGCCCACTACCTGCCCAAGAATAAAAACTCCCCTTGAAACTGGAGTAATGTACCCATAGTAGAGCAAGTGTGAGACAATAGAAACAATCTAAATAATGTGTTTTGTTTTCTTTTGTTTTGTTTTTACCTGGATTAAGAAGATATGAGAATAGGGAAATTTGGGTAAATCTGAATCTTCAGAACTATAAATACTCTTAAATCTTTGAGTCCTTGCCAAATTTCCTAACTACCTATGGCAAGCATTATACTTTTACATATTACTTTTTAAATCACTCCCAGTAGAAGATATTGTAACATCTACAATAAAATATTAGTATCCAGAATACATATGTCTGTCAGTAAATAAAAACACAATAGAAAAATGGACAAAGGAAATGCAGACAATTCAAAGAGAAAACCTGAATGGTCAATAAATAAAAAAGTAGATGGTCAAATTTACTGGTATTAAGGGCAATGCAAATTAAGAGAGTAAGATACAATTTTTCCACCCACCATATCGGCAAACTTGTAAGTCTTATACTAACAAGTGTTATGGAGAATGAAGGGAAACAAAACTACTTTCTCATCCCTTGCAAGTAGGAATGTACATTGGTTTAAATACTTTGGAGAGTAATTTAGCAATATCTAATAAAATTGAAAATTGGTACAGCAATTTCATTTAAAATATATACACTGAGTGAAATGGAAAATTCCACTCAGGTCTGTGAGGTGGAACATAAAATAATGTTTACTGCAGCATTATTTATAAAAGAACAAACTGGAAATAATTCAAATATCTGTCAATAAGGAAAATAAACAAGTAAAATGTTGTATATTTATATGATGGAATGATATTTAGTATTTAAGAGCAATAAACCTGATTTATATATCTCAATTTAAGGAGGTCTAAAAATTTAATACAGAGTGAAAATGCAAGTTGCAAAATGATAAATATAGTATATTTATGCAATTATGTAGTTCTTTGATCTCATATGTCTATGTAGACATCGAAAAATTATGAAAGTTATACACCAAATTTAGAAAATGGTTGCATCTATCACTGGGCAGAGTAAGAGTATCGAAGCTAATGGGATGGGGGAACTTCTATTTCATATATAAGGTTTATTTCTTTCATTTAGAGACAAAGCTTGAAATAAATATGTCAAAATATTAGAAAATTTCAAAATTTTAAAATTTTTTCTATTATTTGAAATTTCTCAAAATTAAATATGAAAACTGAAAATAAAACACAGACTCCTGTTTTATCTCGGATTCACCCAGTCCTATACTGATATGAACCCATATTATAGGAAATTTCCTCCAACAATTTTCAAGTACTTGCATAACATGGATTAAGCCATCGCTGGATGACTTTTTGGTGATGAAATATCCCATTTCTGTTTCTTCTAAAGCTATTGAGTGTGACAATAGAATGGGGAAAAAAGCTGGGAAATAATAGTAAATATGTATTTCCTTCACACCAAGGCTTGAAATCCTCATTGCAGCTTGATAAGTCCTTCTGCTTAAGATTTGTCAAAGCATGCTGAAGGTTTCTGCATTTTTCTCCCACTCACAATTTGAGAGCTGCTAATACTCACATCAATAATGATAATAGTCACTAATATACTGCACTCTGCAATTTTCATAAAGTAGGAAGGAAGGTAGAACTTTGGCAACCTCATTGGAAAAGATTCAGTGAAGTACAGTGCACGCTATAAGAGACTTGCTAAGTGAGAATTTAACTCTGTGGTTACAGAAAACAAACATCTTCTGATGAATGTATATAATTCCAGCCCCTTCACACTGGGTGCATTCTGTGGAAACCTGCATTCCAGTGTATATACCTGAACATCATGCCTGCCCTGAAAGAACATGATACAGACCACAGGAGGAAAGATTTGGCAGCCTTCAAAACAAGAAGGGGTGGCTACAGAGTTGTTTAATAGCCATAAATCTCCTACTATTTTTCACAAAACATCATCTAAGACCACAGTTCCACAACTCATTCCCCATCACTCAGCTCAAGTGGAGTGCTTTGGCGTGCTCACTCACCCTTAAATCATACACTGTATAAAGTGATCCCGGGTCTGGGAAATGTGTCAACCTCTTTCAAGTAAAAGCAATCTTCACTTTTCATCACAATTCATTCCCTGAAACTGTGGTACAAAGCTGACTCTTCTAAAAACATTTATTTTTTTTCTCGTAAGAAAAAGCATCACTCATTTAGTTATCAAGTATTTAATAATCACCTACTATATGCCAAGCCCTGTGCTGGGAATACCGAGAAAAGTAAAACGAGGACCTTGACTGTATTCCTAACTCATCAAGAAAAAAATTATAACTATGATTAATACTGGTTAGTAAGAGTCACCAACTCATAACAGGACTGCCATTATCACAGAGCTTTGTCTCTGACCTCTATTATGGCAGCTAAATATTTGGGATAGTAATTATGTCCTTGCTTGTTACTTATTCAAACTAATAAAGAGCTTTCAAGATTAACTCTATTAACTCCCAAGATTAACTATACTATTAACCCTTGTACCCAACATCCTGCCAAAAAAACAGAAAGAAGTCAATGCATGATGCTTGAATGAATAAAATATTTGACTGTCAAAGACAAAACCATGTACTATTCACACAGAAATGTGAGCCAAGTTGCCAGAATCAGAGGTAAAGACTTGCCAGCATCTGAAGAAGGAAGTTAGAAGTCAAAGAGCCAGCCTTAAGTTAGAGTCATCCAACCTGCCCCCAGGTCGGGGCACCACGTCTTTCAGTGTGAAGCAAGACAGAAACCTCCGCCATATATGCATTGCATTGGGAATGACAGAGACAGGGATGGGAGCAGAAACAGCTATATCTTGTCCAGAGCCAGAAGCCAAGAAACTGGGAGGAATAAAAGGGGTGGAGGGGTAGGGAGGGATGAGGGTGAGTGAGTAACCAAAGAACCAAGACAGAACCCAAAAGGATCAAAGACTGAGTTTGGGCAAGGGCGGGTCATTCAGCTGAGTTAGGACGCTAAAGGGAAATTCAGATCGGAAGTTAGTCAGAGAAGGGGTAGGGTATGGTGGGGGTGGAGGGGAAAGGAAGGGTTGTGCCAAAGGCCTCTCTGGAATAAGGAAGCCCTTTGTTGGTAATAGCCCGGAGCTTCCCATTGTTTTTATCTGATCTAAAGGGGGTCCAGTTCTGCCAGTGCCTAAAATGGCATCAGGCCCAGAGTCCTAGTTCAGAAATATTTATGGGAGGAAAGGAGGAAGGAAAAGAACCAGGAATGGATAAAAGAAAGGGCTATGGCTTGGGCATTTTGTGGGCCTTTACATAAATAACCAAATCATAGAATGTAATATTTTTAAAAGACCTTACAAATCATCGAGAGCAGTGGCTTTCAAAATGTTTTTTAGCAGACACTAATATAATAAGAAAAAATAAGAACCACCTAAATACTAGGCAACCTGAAAATAATCATAATTTCTTATGGCAACCAACTAAAGTTATAACATAAGAGAGAAATACATAACTATTTTATTACATAATATTAAGTGAATATTAAAATAGTATACGCTGTTATTTTTAACCATGTAAAATTTGCCATAGGTAAAAGTTAATGAGCAAAGATCGAAAGATTTTTGTTAACAGTGTGATTTATGTCTTTGGTCCTTTGGGGCTGACATAACCAGTGGTATCTGGAGTCAACCTGGCCCAGCTGTGTCAGTTATTAAACACAGCCATTACTGAAAATGAAATTATAGACACTTAACAATTGGATATATTATATTAAATTAAAAGTCAAGTTAATATGACTCATCACTTCTTAATTATTTTACAAATTTTTACTATTGTTTATGCCCTTGAAATTATTTGTGTCTGTTGTAGTTACATAGTGAACTGTTGTTACATAACAATGTGCTATTTCACATCTCTTCCCAACTCCATCATGACGTCACTTTGGTAGCCTGACATCACCCATGGTGGGACTATTTACAGAAGAAATTGGCAAATGCTGCAAATTAAGGATGGATTTTATTATTTTATTGATTTCCTAAATTTAAGAAAGTGATGAAAAAACATTAATGATGCAGATTCAACATAAAGATATATTATGTCTGTAGCCATTACAGTGTGAATAGAACAAAAAAATGAGGACATATCTTTCCAATATTAAAAAATATATACATATGATACAGTAAAGAAGTTGCTCATGTCATTGACAAAAGAGTGACGTTCTGATATACTCAGTAAGAAAGGAAAATAGCTGATTTTCCTGTCGCCAGAACTATACTTGTTCACCAATTGCAGTCTTAGGTTGGCTATGGATACATGAATTTGGCCAAAATAATCGGAAGTATTCTGTGAGAATTGATTAGCTGACTGGAATTTATAACAAAAAGTATTCTACATTTAAATTTTATTTGTAAATTGTGTGTTACTGAGTCTTTATATACATAAAACTTGCAGTAAGCTTATGTACACATATACATGCATAATTGTTTTCCAGAGAGCTGGTTCTTGACCATTTACCAGCACAAAACTATACATAAGCCTTTTAAGTAACATCTGCAGCATGTGTGGAGCTATGGAGAAAAGGACCCTTTTATGGCCTAGGAATGGAAAGAGTAGTAAGAGAAAAGCTAATTAAGCTTCAAGGATTCTGTCCTTGACTTATTTACAACTTGGATATCCTCTACTTCTCTCTTCCCTATGCTCTGATGCCTTACTGACCAAGATTTAGAGCCAGGCTCCATCTGGCTGTATTGACCTTGGGCAACTTACTTAAACTCTTTAAGCCATACTTTCCTCCACTGTAAAATGGTAGTCATAATTATATCATGATGATAGTTGAAAATAGCTAATACTTATTTGTGCTTACTTTGTGGGACTATGCTAAACATTTTCCATGTATTAATTCATTCAATCTTCACAATAGTTCCATGAGGCAGTTATAATCCTATCCCTGTTTTACAGGTGAGGAAAAACTGAGGCCCAGAGAAATTAAGTCATTTGACCAAGGTCTCATGTAGGTTCTTGGGTTACTAGTACATGGCAGAGCTGGGACACAAATCCAGGAAGCTTGCCTCTAGTGGCCACTGTCTAAAGAATTATCATGTTATTCTGCCTCTCTTCCCAATAAAGGTGAAGATTAAATAAGGTAAGAGACAAAGATCTTAGCATTGCTCATTAAATATTAATGATGATTTATTTTTACTTCACTCTAATTTTGTATCGCATCTTGTCTCTTCAGCGAGATTTAAGTTTGTTGAGAAGTAGGGCTGTTTCCATGTTTTGTGGCTTCCCCTACCCTTCATAGTAGCTGTGACAGGGACATGCACATCATTTGTAATCAAATATTTATTACATGAATAAACTCTATTCCTCTCTTGTCAAGCAGAAAAGCAGAAAAGCACCACTGAGATACCTTCTGAGGGCAAAAGCAGTGAGATCGTTAGCCAAGTACGAATCTGAATTCATCCGTATCTTCACGGCACTATTGTGATGGTCTAACTCTCTTTAGTAAATAGCACATATGGCATTTCTCTTCTGGGTTTGTAAGGTTGACTTAGAAATAATATTAAGTCATGGTAGTCCTACAGGCTTGATTTATTTTGGCTTAAAAGAAGCAACTTGCCTCATGTGTCTCTCTTCCTCTCACAGACTTTTTTTTTTTTTAAATTCTCGAGGGCTACAGGTCAAGTTCTGTCCTTGGAACTAGAGCGGTTTTCCGAAATGAGGTGGAGCCAGCTCTGTCAAGCTAGGCCAGATCTGCTGTCAGAGCCTTTCCCAAATACATCAGACCCTCTGCTTGTAAAAATAAATTGATACCAATGTAAGAAATTTATTAGGAGATGACAGCCTGGTTCATCATGGAAATATGGAGAAAACATCATCCTTCAAAACTGACAGTTTATCCATCATGCCTCAGATTCCTGAGATAGAAGCAGACACTGTCACATACAATCCGCTGAGGACACGTCTTCTTGGATTTCCTTATGACAGGAAACTATGAAATAATCCAGAAGAAGGGAAGGACTTGTGCTGCCCTTAATGTGCTCAGCCATAAATTTTTAGCATTAGCAGAAGAAACATGTGGCCAAGGAAATGAATAATGGGGGAAATCAGGAGGTCTGGAATTCTCAAACGGCCCCTTCTTTTCTCTTGGGGGTGATGAACTGAGACAGGGTCAGAGAGGGTTACTGCACCGCTGTGAAGGACATCAATCCCCTGTTATGTGTAAGCAAAGCCAACAGGTGGCAGGGCACCACTGCGGACACACCACAGTCGGCTCTGCTGGAGGTTTGGGGGCCGGGTCATCTTGCCCTGCTAACTCTACAACTGGGGTGATTTTGCTTAGCTTGTGATTTGTATTGATAAACTTGAGACAATTTAGAAGGGTCATTTTAATTAGGAATAAGTGCAAGGATATTTGTGGGGCTCACAAGAGGCCTGATCTTTGCAGGCTTAATGAGGTGACCTACCCAGACTCGTATGAAATAATTGTGTATTGTATGAAAAGCTGCTTTGGAAAATATAATCGTGGTAGTAACTTGGAATGAAATGAACATGGTATTAAAAGGGGAAAAAATACTGCCAATTTTATAGGGCCTTAAAATATTTATGTTCTAAACTGGCATTCTTTGGAGTTTTGCTGAGTGTGGCTAGAACTAGGAAACTTTTATAATGAGATACATGCGTATTCTTTAAATTTACTGATCTTTTTTAGCAAAAATAGAAGGTCATAAATGTGAAACGGAAATCTAAAAAAGGCAAGTACAGTCTTAATGGCCTTGTATCCTAAATTCACTCTTTATATTAGAAAAACATAAAGGCATGGGAAATTTCATTTAAATGTGAAAAACATGCAAGGAATCTTTGATGTCTGTTTCTGCCTGATTAAGGTGTAGAGAACCTCAGCATGAATACGATATCCCAAATAAACTTGGGTTTTGTTATATTCATTGCTTTATGTGGCTATGAATAGGATATGTACATTCTTGGGTTACTTAAACACAAATACAGAGTTTCGATCCAGTCCCCACAATAAATCCCAAAGAACAGCAGCAAAATAAATTACATGCTGATCAACTCCTGCTTCATAGGTAACAATGGTGTTTGGAAAAACACAGCGAGTCTGTAATTCGTAGACACTGAATCCTTCTCTAAATGCTCTCATCCTCTAAAAGAGGTAAGTGAACTTCTAGTTGTTCACATTTGTTTCAATCTTCCTGACTCCCTGTCTCAAGAAAGACCTAAAACTCTGTTGACGCTACATGTCCAAATTAAATATATCTGTGTTTCCTTTTGCTTTCTACATAAGTGCATGCCAGCATGACTACATTCATCCAGAGTTTATTTCAATATTAGTGGAAAACAAGCCTTTTTTTTTTCTTTCAGTTTAATGAATAGCATCAGTGTCTGCCTTTTAACCAAAAATGGGACCTTAAACTTGGTGGATCTCACCAGAAGGCACATTTTCAAATTATTTTTCTATTGGAGGTTATGAATATCGTTTCCCAAATTATTGTGACAGCTGTGGAGGGAAAGCCTGCATCGCAGATATGGCACCTTAGAAACAAAACTCAACCGAACAAAATGGTAGTTTCATTTGTGAAACAAGAAAAAGGGGACAAAAAAGCAAGCATGAGCCTTATGAGAGGGGGAAAAGAAAAAAAAAACCTCCTTTGAGCTTTCTACAACAGGAGAAAAGAGTCATGTACTGCAGCTGAAATTCCCATACTTTTCTGTTACTAGCATTTTTGTTTCCAAATCATTCTAAATTGGGAAGGTGAAGGCTGAGCATTACTGATTCCAAAAAACTCTAAGAGGATGTCTGATACGTCTTCCTTATTAAGGATGATAGAGTGTAATTGATGTGCCTGGTGCAGGGCCAATTCCAACTTTTTGAGAACGCCGCTTAATGTGCGGACATTATTTTTGGACTACTGAATGCCAGAGAATAATGAGCTGGCATTCAACTTTGGTGAATAAGACCCTGAATTTTCATCTAAAAGCAGTTTTGAGTTATTGCTGTAGATAAGGTGTAACTGTGCAAGGGAATTTTATCCATGTTTCTCCCATGAATCATAAATGAGGAAAAAAATTACAGTCTAAATTGCACTTAAAAGGAATAAAGTCTTTTCATGTCATACATGATTTATCAAAATGATCTCATTTTAAGGGTACTGTGGTGTATCTTGATTAATCACATTAGGAAGCGTGATGAATGGCCTCTTTAATGGTAACTCAGGATTTATGGGCAACATCCCGACTCGAACCAGAAGGGTAAGAAGTAAAATATACAATAGATAGCTAATGCAGATAGGGTGTCAGTAATGCTCTGACTTGCTTTAAAATTTTACGGGGAGCCTTAGCTTCAGGAGATCTGGCTCCACAGGTTGGGGGTGGGGGAGGCGTAAACAAGCTCTGCACAAGAACTTGGGTGTGACCATGAATCCAGTGTACCCCTTCCCGAACCTGCTGCGACGCAAATAAAATCACCCTGCCGGACCATGAACAGAAGGTGTCATCTGTGCAATGGGGACAAACCGCGGAAATTCCTAATAAGAAGAGGGGACACTGCCTTTTGAGATCAGCGCTCCTTCTCCTGTTGCCCTATTTCAATATCCTCTTCACATTTCGCTTTAATATCCTAAATGCCTTTTTTTTTTAAGCCTCCTCTAGTCTGCCCCCACTAATTTCCTCTAAGGCTGACAGATCAGAGGCTTTCCTCGAACTGTTCCTTTTAGAGCTGAGGAGCCCTCCTCGTAATCCTCCTGCTTGTCTGCAATTAATCCTTCCAGTTGCCACATTATTAACACCACCACCCACAGACAGAGGAAGCCCGGACCCACTGGACACTGGCTCCCGACTGAAGCTTCAAAGGTGCCAATCACACCCTCGTCAGAAAGGTGCCTGCTGTCAGCATCAGAGGTTTCCATCCTCTCCTCCCTGCTGATCAAACATTCTTCCTCAGAAGATTAATTCAGAGTCTCCGCCCATTTCCTCCCATATCCTCTTTCCCTTTTCGGTTTACCCAACGATCCATCTTTGCCTCCAAAAGGGAAGCCACGGATAATAGAAGCCCTTTCAAAACAAAAGCTGGGCAAAGGCAAATTTAAGTCCCAGCTGTTATCAACTTTTTTTAAACTCATTTAAACACCTTAAGGCAGTGAGGATTAGGACCCGGCCTGAGATGCCATTCTTTGATCAAAGACCCCAAGACTTTACACAAACATAATCAGAAGGCAATGGACGCCTCTCTGAAGGCTGAATTGATTTGTTTGACTGCTGAGCCTGGGATGGGCAGAAAAGCTGCACACTTGTTTTCGACGCCCAACACACATACTACCAGGCCAAGTGACTTAGAAATTATGTATTTTTGTCTTATGTCTTCATTGCAGCAAAGTCTTTTGCAGATTCAGACATAGTAGCTGTGGGGAGAGGGTGTGGAAAGTGGACAAAACCGGTGCTTGCTGTAGCCTGTTCCCCCGGGGGCAGGGAACAGAGAGGTGAAAGCCCAAGAAAGGGAGGTGAGAAAGAAGCAACTCCATGGTCTCTGAGGTGGAGCAAAAGTAACTTCACCAAGAAAGACCTGTGTTTACATTAGCCAGTTCTACTGTAATCTTCTCCATTGATTAGTAACATAGTTACCAGTCCCTGTCTATTAAACTGGTCTTAGTAAGAGAACCAGCAGGACCCTTTTCTGAGGGCTAGTGAACAGACACCAGGTGATTCATTCGCCAGGTCTCTCACCATCCATCAAAGGGTTTTTGGACCAGATACCAGGACTGACTCAATGTAAAATACTCAATAAAGACTTTTGGGATGGCTGAATAAAAAAAAATTAAATAACAGCTCAATAGTATTTAAACTGGTATAGATATCTAGAAGTAAATAATTTTGAAGCTGCATAATAAAGAAAATATTTAATGTGAAGGTTTAAGGGACAATTGAAAATGAATATTCAAGCACATGAAGATGTTTTTATAAAGAGAAGGTTAATCAGGTTTTTGTCTTTGGATTTGGGGGGCGGGGTTTGGAGGGTGAGGTTGTTTTGTTACTTACACTACAGAGATACCATCAGAAAGTGAAAGTAAAGCCATACATAATTAAGAATTCTTCACTGATATGATTACATTGGGGCAAGTGACCACACATTTTCACGGTAGGTTGTAGAATCTCCCTGTTGAAAACTTCAAAAAGGAAAACTTTCCTTTTTGGTTGTAAGGGATGAAATCCAATTCAAAGTACTTTGGAAAATAAATGGTGAGGTGGGGCTTTAACGATTCTAAAGGTACAGAATTTCACATATGGTTGGATGCAAGTGCTGAAACTTATCAGCAGGACTTCTATAGCTTTGTACTCCTCCGTGCTAGCTTCAGTTTCCCCACATGGTGACCTCCCAGGAGCACCAGTTCTATATCTCACCATCTTCAAAGACAACAAAAACAGCTTCTGCTTCCTTAAAGTTTCAAGCAAAATCTGGGAGCCCAGGGCCTGTTGGGGTCACATGCCCATCCTTGAATGAATCTCCGTGGTCCGGAGAAGAAACTGCCTGGTGGAGCCTGACCATGTGCCCGTCCCTAGTGCTAAGGTAGCGGCTGGCCCCAGGAGAGCACTACAGATTAAAGGGAGCAAGGTGGTGGCTCCCCGGAGGTGACTTTGTTCCGAAATACAGTGTGATGGGTACCAAAAGGCCAAAGGAGCAAATTCCTCTTCAAAAGCACACAACTTCCTAAGTTAGCCTTTTGGAGCCCCTCACGGCATGCCAGAGACATTCAAAACATCTCATCACCATCTTTGGGCAAAACTGAGCCTGCTGTTCAATAGCCCAATCTGAGTCACCACCAACACCAACACAAAAACTCTACATCTTCCCCAGAAGGTCTCCCAGATGTCACATATTTTAAATCTTTCAGGCTCTCAGTTGGTACCACACAGCTTTAACACACAATTATTTATCAACAAGCTTAGGTATCCCACAAAAAGATTAAATAAGAACAGCTATAGCAATCTAAAGGAAACAGCATGAGGGAAGGGTCAAGGATAGCTGCTGGAGCCGCAGTGCAACATGGGAAAAGAAGACCGATGACAGAGACGGAGAACTGGACCACCAGACATCACAGCAGAGTTTTGGAATGATGACACCTCGTCCTCCTACCCTACTCCCTCACACATATACATGTCAGTAGGATAAAAATATCAGTTTAATGTTTCCTGCGTAAATCAGGAATTATATATTGAATTACTAATTAACATGTATCAAGCAGCTACTGGTACCGGCCATTGGGATGAGACATCATTCCCATTCTGTCTACACATGGAACAGATAACACCACAAGAGAATGAGCGACCAGTATGAAAGCATAGCACAGGTAAATGCTACCAGAACACCATGCTAAACACTTTCCTAAATATCCTATCTATGTAAATGTCAAATGGAAAATAAATTCTAATGCACATCTCTCATTTTCCAAAGGCATTGCCCTTTGGAAATCTGTCACTCAGGCCTCTTTTTTCCTCTTTCTAAAAGTGATGTCAAGCATGCTTGCCCTGAATGCATCCAAGAATCCAGGTCATTGCTATCTTAGTAGACGAGGACACTGTGTTCTGGGCAGCTCAGGTGATTCCCTGAAGATCAGTGTCATCTATAAAACCAGGACCCTGGCACACTTAGGACTGGCTACGACATTTGCGTTTTATATCCCCCTAGGGACCCAAAGAAAGTAGGCAAGGTTCTCTGCTTAGCAACTCAACAACACCCGACGTGGTGACTAAAGCAGGATACATTCCAATGCGAGGCTACAAATCTCTTCTGAGCTAGAGCCCATGTGCTCTGTGTCTACACCAGATGAGCTAAAATCTGAAGAAAAACCAAGTAACTTGGATAATGACTTCTTAAAAGGGTTGCAGAATGAGTGTGTGTGCAGTATATATGCGTGCATGTTGATTGGCGAGGAGAGGGTAAGCATATCAAAGACTTCAAGTGCCAAACACAGTCTTTCTTTGTAAAGTTAATAATAATCCCTGTTTGATGAACCTTCCTCGATAAAGGCTTTCTTTTGTCTCCTATCTTCTCCCAAGTAGCAGAAAACAGATACCTGTCTATTCTGGATATCCAATAGTCTCATTACTCTCTAGATTCGAACACATTACCTCTACATCATTAAACATTAATTTTCACAATATGAATGCTTTTATAGTACAAAATATAGTTGATGTAGTAGAATGGCATCGAGAGAAATGGTGGAAAATGGTTTAATAGTCATTCGAGAAACAGCCCCAAAACATCTTTACTCCTTTCTTTTTTCAAAATTCTTTGATAATCACTTACAGAGCTATTCATGAAAAGGGCCTTTTTCCCTTATTTTATGCTATCAATAATTGTTGACATGAAAAGCTTCATTCATCTAAACATAGATGTGTAAATCTATTTCCTTGACAGATTGCAGATCCAAACATGTGAGAGAATACCGCATGAAAAATGACTGACCAAGTATCATGCTCAGTAAGTCTTAGGTCCTATGCAATATGTCTAATCAGCCTAGCAACCTTATTCTCCCTGTGTTCAAAGGAAAATGCAAAATTGACTCACAGCTTTATTTTGTAAAGAAACCCTAACATGAGCCTTTAAAATCTTAGTCTTCAACTCTTCAAACACATTGTAGTCTAGAAGGATTCAGTCATTGACTAAGTATCCATGAACCTATTCCAGTGATATACGAACCTATCACATTCTGGGTAAATGAAATACGCAGGACAGTCCAAATGCCAAAAATTAAGAATGAACAGAAGGAGAATACATCAAAGAAAGAAAAAAGAAAAAAAATTAAAGAAAGGAAAAAAAGATGTTTTGGGGTTGTTTTTCAAATGAGAAATCCATTAAACTATTTTCCACCATATTTCTTGACTCCATTCTACTATATCAACTATATTTTGTACCAGTTATAAGACAGGAAAGCACTGTATGTTCTACAAACCCTCCCTTCCCTTTTCCCCAGTTCAAGATTTCTAGGTTCTGAAAGACAAACATGGTCACAGAAACCCAAGTTGGGGCAGCCAGATGCTCAGTTGGTTAGAGCATGAGCTCTGAACAAAACGGTTGCCGGTTCAATTCCCGCATGGGATGGTGGGCTGCGCCCCCTGCAACTAAAGATTGAAAACGGCAACTGGACTTGGAGCTGAGTTGCGTCCTCCACAACTAGATTGAAGGACAGTGACTTGGAGCTGATGGGCCCTGGAGAAACACACTGTTCCCCAATATTCCCCAATAAAAACTTTAGAAGAAAAAAAAAGAAACCTAAGTCTGCCTTCCTCAGCTCCTGCGTTTATCCTGCAACTGCACATTCATGACCAGTTTACAGAAAGGTAAATGAACCTGTGGTAAGAAACACAACAAAGACATGCAACCTGGATGATCACAAAAAGCCAGGATCAAAAGAACTCTAAATAAAGATTCACTGGGGAATGCGGGCCTATGGATTGGCCAGGATGAAGCAAACTCCACTACATTTTCTAAAGTCAGCCCCTCTTGCTGCCATCCTCACCTTCACCAGTGAATTCCCATAGATTTCAATCAACAGAGGGAACTTGGTTTAGAGAAGACTCCATTCCTGGCCAAGTTGCATAACATCCTACCCAAAGTGACCACCCTTAGCCCGTCTTTTTAAAACAGAATTTGATCATGCCTCTCCTCTGCTTAAAAACCATGTTGTTATTTACGTCGCTCTTGGGAAAAGCAGAAAGCATCGCATGTTGCCTAGAAGGTCCTGTGCTCTGGCCCTTGTCTGTTTCTCCAACCCATCTCTTGCCTTCATCCCCGTGCCCTGGGAGTCAGGGCCTGGCCTTCCTGCCCAGGACCTTTCCACAGCCTCGTCTTCTTCCTAACCCCACCCCCCACCACTACCACATGTTTGCCTAGTGAACCTCTTACCTTTCAAGTATCAACTCCTGCATTATTACCTCAGAGAGGTTTCCCTGACATCACTTTTACACACCCTTCTAAGGACCGCATACTTCTTTTTTGGGACACACCAGAGTTTGTAATTGTATTTTATTAGCGTATTTAGTGAGGTTCCTAGACAGTTCGCTCCTTGAGGGCAGGGTTCCATACCTTCTAAAAGTCAGGCTCATAGTAGTTTCTCAATAAATATGTGTTAAATGGTGAATTTAAAACACTGAACAAGCAGGATTCCTCAGCCTCCAAGAGCTGAGGATAATACTAAGCACATTTCTTCCCAGACTAAGTCACCCTCTATATTGCCCTCTGGGGTGATCTTCTTCCCACAAACACAGCTCCTAGATGCAGAAAAGGTGGCACATAAGACCCCCCAATGCTGTAATTCCCCATGTACATGCTCATTTCAAGCACAGCCTGATTGTGAAAGGACTTCACGTTACAAGAGATACTTAGGCCAGAAGGAATCATCGAGAGGCTTGTTAGAACAAACAAAGGAAAACCTCCTTCCTGTACTTCAGGCTGATCTACAAACAGAAAACACAAAACACGAGCACATTGTTTTCAAGATGCATTCAAGGGACTTCAGTCCGGGCTTTGGGGTCTGGCAAAACAGAGCCTGGCCTGAGTGATCTGTGGCAGCAGTGGCTTTGCTCAGCTTCCCTTTTGTTATACTGTCTTTCTCTGTCCCCTGATGAATGAGTAATAAAAAGTTTAATCTGAATAAAGCCACAGGCTTGACCTCAGGAGTGAAGGCAGCATCCCTTATCACTGTCCTTCCACTCCTCCAGAGCCCAAAGGTGAGGGCTGGGAAGGGGACAGAAGCTGCCTAAGGGTCTTCAAGGGCTGTCGTCAGGAGAGAAAACTGAGTTGTAGTGCGGCCCTCTTGTCACAGGGCTCAGTTGGCAGAAGGGGGTGCTGCAGTGTAACCTATTTAGGATGCAAATGGAGTGCTTCTGCGAGCTGCAGATGAAAGCTGCTGCCTGGCAGGTCCTCAGCAGTACTAAATGGTGGATTCCTGCTTGTCACTGCTCACTGCAGGGCATTAATAGAACTCAGAATGGTGTTACTAAACGTGAACATTAAAAAAACCCTGATAACCGAAAAAAAAAAAAGAAAAGGAGTGGCAACCCACTCAGGGAATTCAGCTCACCCAGAACTCAGCTCTATGGTGACTTATGTATTCAAGATCTCTGGAGTTCAACAATTTTATTCTCTTTAGATTGACAACCATCTACCACAGACTTACTATCCAGTAAATGATTGATAGATAGATAGATAGATAGATAGATAGATAATAGATACATAAATTGAGAGACACAGAGAAGGGAGGCAGAAAGGCAGGAAGGGGAAGAAGAGAGAAAGGAAAAAGGAAGGGAGGGAGGCCGGAGGAAGGGAGGAAGGAAAAATAGGAAGGAAAGAAGGGAACAGTTAAGGCCCTCTGTGTGTGTCTTTGTACAGCAAATGAAAAAGAAGGAAGAGACCTACAAATGAAAAGGTTTTATAGACAGGGGCAGGAGAAGTGAGTGCTGGAGGGAAGCTCCCTTCCTCTGGATTGAATTTCCATAGAAGTGGAGAAAAGCATCAGAACAAAACCCCCAGGTTCACAGCACCAAGCCAGCTGGTACTTAGGCTTGATTTTCTGACCAAGTCAGGTGCTCCTTCTGCCAAGCGAGTTTTCCCTTTTCCCTTTACTTCAGCCACTTCCTGTTTTCTTCATCTGGAACTCCCCAAGACTCATCAAAAACACGATTTAATTACATCTCCAAAAGAAAAAAAAAAAAAGGGAGGAGTGTAAACATGACTCCTTTTTATCTCCTGATACATCTGGACAAGTAGACAATGTGCTAAAACAAAATAAATCTGCCCTGACAGTCACATCAAAGAGTTCAGCGAGGGGCTTGCAGCTACTTAAAGCACAGGAATCCTGTTGCTAAGCACCGGCCTACAACTTATCAGTCCCTGGAAGAAACGCTTGTTTCTTTCTTTCAGGGGGAGATGAGGAAAGTTAGAGAGTGGGAACCAGACTGCAAAAGGAGATTGGGGATTTTCAGGGATTTTGAAGCTTAAAATGAATTGTGTGAAGAAAAAGGTTTTGTTGTGTTGTGTTTTCCTTTTGACACACTGTCTCTATTTTGAAAAAGGTAGCATGTAGAAACCTTCGAGAAAGGGTTACTTAGGACTCTAGAAATAGGTGATCGCACAAAACACTTCTGTACAAATCTGCCCCCTATCACATTGCTGTGAATTTCTCTGTTGTGAGGCAAGCCTACAGCTAGCTCAGGCGTCTGCGCAAATATCTCACATTCACCAAAGTCAAGAGTGAAAAAATCCTGAAGTCGCCATAGTAGTAAATCATCCAACATCACAAACCACAAACATTTTTTTTCTAAAAGGCAGGAAATGGAGCATCTACTCCAGCAAACACAGGCGCAAAGAAAACAGCAACTCTCCCAGAAAAACCAAGTGTGAACTGCCATGTGCAATGAAATAAATCCAGCCAGATGACCCAAAATACACACAGAGTCTCACAACTCGAGTTTTCATAGTAAAACACAAAATGGAACTGATCCTGAAATAGGGCCAACACCTTCAGGCTTCCCCCCCACACCCCCCCGAAGAATATACAGAAACGCATGCTGTGAAATTCAGTCTTATCTTCATCCCATATGCTGGTTCTCCAGAGGGAGCAACAGGGAGCGTTTCCTCTTCCCATGAACACATGCTCAGGTGGGAAACTGCCCCATTTCTTCCCTCTAGCATGGCTACTAAATTTAGTTATGCTGGGATATATGAATTGGACGTGAAATGGCATTGCTGATAAGTACACTCCATGAGGACCTGGGGGTGCTCTGGGGAAAAACACACACACACACACACACACACACATACACACACACACACACACACACCAGTTCAAAATAACCCACCAGTTCTCAATATTCCCCAGATACCGCCAGAGAGGTTTTGCCCTTGCAACAGAGGGGCTGAAAATATGCAGATGCATTATTCTGGCCTAGGGAAGCCAGGGGCTTTTTAAGTAAACAACTTCTTCTCTTTGCTTGGATCAGAGGAAACAAATTCTGAAAGTACAATGATCTCCACACAGGATAGCTATCAACGCCATGAACAATTACCAAGTCTGTGATAGTGCACAAATAAATAACACTTACCGTTATCTCTAGCGTGATCGTATTTATTAAACAGTGACGGAGGGCAGCAGTAACCATTTTTATTGTCCCACATAGCTCCTATTTTCTAATTAAACAAAAGGTTATTTCTACTGTTAACATCGCCGTTTGTTGGGTCTTACATAACACTGTTTGCCAAGCATGACAGAATGTAAGAAATTATGTGCTGGGGTGGTTTTGTTTTGGGCTTTTTTTTTATTTTTATGTTTTTAATTTTGCATGCTACTTAGAAAGCTCTGTCGGTTCATAATCAAAGCAAGAGGCGATTGTGTGGAGAATTCATAAATAAACTTTGGCAATTTTTCCTAAAACATGATGAAGTAAGCACTTGGTCCTACCCTTTAGATTCAATCCAAGGGCAATGGTCTGTATTATTAAAGATATAGGTCAAGCCAGCGTGCGCTTCTCTGTCCTGTGGGATATTTTAGAAGCTGCTGTCACATTACTGAGATCTGTTCTGTGGCTCCTAATTATTCCTCTTGGCAGCTTTGGATTTCAAGTGATTCCTCTCCCATGTATGTAAAAATTTATAAGCTGTTTCACAGACCAGCATGAGTTACTTCCTTGTTGTTTGTAACTGCTCAAGATACCAACTGGGAAAATACGCTAATTTCCCTGGTAAAGATAACGGTCACTTAATAAAATGTGCATTATTTCTTCTGCATACCACAATAATCCTTCAGATCAACATTTCCATTGTAATTTTTTATTTCAATACAACTCTGAGTGCAGGGTGATCTTTCTCCTGAGCATCTTAACAACGGGGAAAAAAACAAAAACAAAACAAAACAGGGATTTCCTCCTCATCCTTAAAATTGAATGTGGTCCAGAAACATGTATGAAATTGCCACTATGTGCAAAGGATGGAAGGAAAGAAGCCAGTGTTTACTGAGCATCTACTATGTACTTGGCACACCCACGTCAGCCATTTTATTTAGTTCCCAAAACAACTCTTGTGTGGTAGACAGGTATATCCGCAGTAGAAACCGAGCACCAGGACCCCACCAAAGAATTCCATTCTGATTCTATATTCCAAGTCAGCCTGACTCCAGCACCAGCTCCTTGCACCATACTGAGAAGAGTAAACCGTGCTGTGACTTAAAGCAGCATACAGTCTAGTGGGAAGGAATAAGATAAGTTAATAACTGAAATAACAGGAGGAAATGCTCCAAGAAGGGTCCAAACAAAATAGCCTAGGGGTGGAATGCTGGAAGAGATTGTGTCTGTTTCAGGAGAAAGGCAGAGAACCTGGTACAGCATCTGATTTTCACAACCATGTGAAGTTAGGTTGGAAAGGTATTACTCAACAGATGAGAAAATGGAGACTTAAAAGAAGAGACTTCCCCAAGAGTTGATGACTTGCCCAGGGTAGAACACAGGTTTCCTGCCTGCTTTGCTGCCAAGATCAATGATAATAATATCCTGACTTTTTAAAACACCTTCCAACTGAAGAGTTCTCTCCCTAGTCAGTAACCATAGACTGTGTTTAAATTTTGCACCATCAGCCCGGATTGGCCCTACAAGTAGCTGCATGACTTTTCTAGATTTCAAAAAACACCAGGGGTCTGTCTCTACAGGTGGTATAAGTAATGATATGTGAAGATCACAGATCTCACAGACTATTTTTAATTATAAAAATTTACAACTCTTTAAATACCACCACTCAAAAATGTTTATGAGCGCACGATTAACAATGTATCAATTTCTAATGAAAATACTAACTTGTTTCAGTTATTCTCAATTCTGCCACTAAATAACTGTCTTTCTACCAGGAAGAGATTATAACAGATTGTTCAGACTTAATATGCTATGACTCTTCTCCTGGTTGTTGAATGGGTTTAATTTCATTTCTTTGAAGGTTGAGTTGGAAGCGGAGGGAGATGTGAAGTATAATTTCCTTTATATAGATGGAAAGTGGGAAGCTGAGTAAATTGATACATTTTATCTGATGCCTAATCCTACAAAGCTCCCAGGTCTGTTACTTTGTACCATAGGGATGGCTATCTCTCTAAAGGACAAGATTGTTCATCCTCACAACCAGCCATAGGGTAGCTCTTACTGCTCTTGTAGAATGAGGACACCAGGTTGCATAGCGACTGGAGGAATTCTTCCAACTTTCTATTTAGCAAATGATGGCTCTCAGAGGTCCTGAGAGGCCCTGTTGGTCTCATGGTCCTGAGAAGAATCAGGAAGTTAGCCTGCAGGAACTGACTCTCTTTGCAGGGGTGATTCCCACCAAAGGAAGAGATGGTTCAAAGACACTGTAACTGACCGTGCACAAGCAGACCAAGCAAGAAAACGGAAGGGAATACACATCACACATCCCTGCGTCCTCTTCCCAGTGTTTAGCTGTAATAAAGGGGCTTCTGGGTTTGGATACAAAGCTTTGAGAGATAAACAGAAGATATTTAAGGGCTATGATTACTTGATTACTTGGAAGATGATAGATGGCGCACCTGGATGAGCTAACATAGCATCGATTCACATCTATAGGAATGAATACGTTACTAAATCTACTCTCCAGAGCCTTGAGGTCCAAGTCATTTTTTAGGTTCTATTAGCCATACAAACTGCAGGACTCCTGAGAGACCCAAATATCTCAGAACATATGGACACACAAAACATATGTAATATACATGGCACATGTACTCATAAAAGTCTCTTCCCTTTCATTTCCTTTTCTTGGTGTGTTTGTAGAAGCAACATCTATCTAGAACATTAAAAGTACCACTGCCCACTCAGTGGCAATCTGGCTTTGGCTTTTAGTAAAACAAGGATTGATTAGAAAATAAAAGAAGGGTTGCCAACAAACAATCCACTCCCAACTGTTCTGGAGCTATAAAGAAAATCAAGAATACTACAGAGGTAGGGTTCCTTCCCAGAGGGTGTACAGGATGGTTGGATAATCTGATGCCAGGAGCAATTAGATAGCAATAAGGGTTGGAGATAAGATGAGAGCACTCATCGGACCTTCCATCATAGAGTCAAACAACAATTTTTTAAGGCCCATAAGAAATTGAGTAGAAGGTTTGTTTCATGGAAGAAAGAATTCTAGAAAGGAAGGCTTTAAGGCCCAGCTCACGTTGTTCCCTCTACCAGATGGCTTCCTTGAGGAAACTCTATTCATCCTTCAAGGACCAGCTTAAGCATCATCTCCCCTTTGGCCTCCCCAGAGCTCTAAGGGTTGCATGGCACTTGGTAGGCAGGTGCCTGTGTTAAAGCCCTTGAAGGAATTGAGTTCTTAGAAAACTGTGAGAGTCTTACGTCAGAGTCCATTTCTTTTTCCATTTTCATAATTTCGGTACTGGTTCTAGGCCTGACACACAGAAGGCAATTAGCACAGGTTGAATGAATGAGTAAATAAGGGACAAGGGGACAGGAGGCAGCCATTTCAGATTATTTCTGTCTTCCTCTCCCACGCTGCTTGGAAGCAGTTGACAATTTCTCACCACGTTAGGCTAAAGCGACATGGGACTTCTCTACCACGCAGCTGGTACCAGATCCTTCCCCGTGTTGCTAATGGGTTGGGGGTGGGGGCAAGCGCTGTTAGCATGATGTTTTACTCAGCAGGCACAGCACCGAGGTGCATTCTTAATGATTTACCAGTTCTACTTCACTGAGCCTGCACCCTGTAAGTGGATCATATGATCAGCGATCACAAGTTAAACTGCTTTTGTTGCTCGCAAGGCATGCGTGGTGGGCTGGCTGCAGGCACCAGCAGCTCGCACGCAGCTGTGTGTAAGACAAGGCGAGGTTACGTACAACAGGCAGTTAATGGCTCATACCAGCAAGCCCTCGACTTCAGTAGGCACATGCGGCTGAATTTTAAAAAGGTAAATGACCTTGCAGCTGGGAGCTTTAACTATGTACTTTTACCTATTTGTACCTGGAAAGTAAACATTTGCAGCACGCCAAAAGGTCCTGAAAGCACTATTGTAGCCTTAGGCTAATCCCCTTCTCTCTGGATGAAAGACTCCAAAACAAATGGGGGGGAGGGGGCATCATTTTCTGCCTCAAGTAGCAGAAAGGTAAACGGGGGCATTGGTGATAATGACTTCCATTTGTTATAACTTTTCAGAAGTCACCAAGGCTCCAGTCCTAACCAGCTGCCCATATTTTGGATTCCACTTTCCAGGGAGAATGACAGAAACAACAGGCCCCCAGAACAGAGAGGATGGCTCTGGCCGCAGCCAAACAGAACTGCCTCCTACTTGCCAATGAATCTGACACAAGGAAGCTGGAATGTACATCTCCATGCTTGTTCTATCCAAAAGGGTTGCTTCTCCCAACTGCTGCCACTCGAGGCCAAAACAGCAGGCCCCTCTTAGTTCTCTTCTGCTTTCACTTCAAATCTACAGACGGGTAATCATACTGGGGAGTCTAGGTCTTCTACCACACACCGCTGGCATCCTGCTCGGAGTTACCCAGTAACCAACATTTAACTCCTTCTTGTACAAGGCCCTTCAAATACCTCCAACTGTCACTGGGCCACCAGAGCTACATCTGAAATATTGGCTAAGCACCCCAAGTGCTGTCCAAAGAGCAGGATATTTGTGATTTACAATCTGAGCAGGAACCTTGGTCATGTTGTTATTTTAAGAACTCGTCAATCAGCTGAGATTAAGATAACATTTATTGCAACATAAACTGAGATTGCCATGAGAACAGGCAGAAGGTATCTGTGGAACATTTAAGACATTTCACAGGCAATGAATCAATAGAGGGCAGTTCACTGGCGTGATAAGGGCCCAGAGCTGCGCGCTGAGGAGACCTGAGAGCTCCGGGCTTCTAGGTGGTTCTGCCCCACACCGGCTGTGTGACCCTGCGCTTCTCTGCACCTGAGACTGCAATCCCTTGTTTGACAACTCTGTGAAGTACCTACTGTGTGCCAGAGCCATATGAGGCACTAAACACAAGCATGTTGGGTTAGCCCATCTCTAAGTATCATTCATGTATGTATATGCAAACAAATTAATAAGTAAGAAAAGCTGCACTCCAGTGCTAGCCACCATCTGTTGAACCAAAATAATCTTTAAATGACCAGAAATATTTTCTTCCCTGAGATTCAGTTAATATGGGTCAGCCTAATGAGGTTGGTTTTTATCCATGAGAGAAAACAGCACTCCTCGGTCCAATATACAGTTTTAATAAACTTTATTAAATTTCCATTGATCCATATGCAAAAATAATTTGTTTACAATTTGAACTCAGCCTACTAAATGGTGCCTAACTCAATAAAGGAAGAGGCTGAGAAACAACAGCTGTATGGCTATTAACACATTATGCCATTAAAAACGTTAAACAGTTGGGTTTGGTGAAGGAGTCAAAGTTAACCCCTTGAATATCTCTAAACTGGAGATCAATTTTAGAAGACACTTTGTGGCAAAGGGAAGCCACAGGCTCGGATAGGAACCTCTCTATCTTTTGCATGCGGCTGCAAGAGTGGGACTTGCACAGGACTTGGTTGCACAGCCTCTAAGAACAGCCTCTCGATGTTCCATCTAGTCTCACGCAGACATGACAAAAGGATGGGAGGTTTAAAAGGATGTCTCAGCGATAAGTAAGCTGGCTTGACATATGAATATGATTCATGGGGTGCCCTATATTTTTGGTACTTAAATTGGTTAGTTTTCCTTGTACTAATAGGGCCAGAGTCAGGGCACAGCCAGATTTAGCCAGTTGGTTCTGTTTGGGGATTACATATGGAATCTAATCAGTAAGTCAAAAACAAGTATTCAGTGAGTACTGAGTAAGGCAAGGTCTCTTAGCCCAAATTATATACCATGAAGATAGGGAGATAAAAGTATGAGACCTGAAAGTTTGAGAACAATGAAGCACTGTACCGTGTAATTCTGAAGAACTATAAGGGCCTGAAGAAGAGAGATGAGTGAAGATTAGCAAAGAAAGGACTTTAGGAAGGAAACGGGATTGAGCCATACTTTGGCAGAGGGTGGGGTTCATACAAGGGCAAGGAGGAAATGAAGGGTGAAGAGAAAAACTGATGTGGGGACTGAGGAGAAGTGGGGGAGGAGGGGCACCAAGAGCTTAAGCAAAGGGAAAGGTGTCAGAGACGATAAGGATACTATTGGTTTGCTTGTTTTTGCTTGTTTTTAGCATGTTTGGTTATAAGGGCTATAAGAAGTAAAAGGGAGGAGCGCTGGAATTAGGGGCGTACCCACCCCACTACTGTAAAGGGTACACAGAGGGTATGCCTACAGAGGTGGTAGTGTCAAAGGAGTGCAAGACAGATAACTCAACTTTTAGAAAATCAAACTTCCCTTGGTGTCCAGTTTAGTGACCATCGGATTTCTCAACTTAGAATTCTGTATGACAACCTGCATATAAACAAGCAAAGAACTGAAATGTGTGGGTAAATCTTGCAATGCTTAGCACCACAGTGAATGTGAGCCAGAAGGGATCCTTGTGCGCTGTGAGATTGACCTGTCCGGTTGGCCACAAAGTTATAGATGTCTTTTCGACACCACTTTCTAAAATGGTCCTCCAGCTCCGGTCTCAAGCCTTCCAGGACAGTCAGCGTTCACTTCTGTGCGAGGCAGAATATCATGCTGTGCAGTGAGATCCCATAATAAAATTTCCTTTTTCCATTGTGCCAAAACTTCCTCCCTGGAGCATTAACCGACAAGTCCTCGGTTTGTCCTCAGAGCATCGGTATTTCCTCATCCACATGATATTGATTCAACTATTGGAAGGAAGATTCTAGTGTCACCTTAGCCTCTTCTATGCTAGGCCAAGTATTTACATAACACTCAACAGCCTCGTCCCTCTTCTCCCTCTCCACTAGTTTTCCTGTTTTTCTTAAAACATGAAACTGAGCTGAACGTAGTCCTCTAGATGATGCGTGAACTGTGCAGATCTCAAGACGACACTCAGTTTGAAAAATTAGGATCCAAAGCCTCCATTACACCGAAACTGAAAATGCCTTTCCAAGCTATATCCGGTGGTTGTGTGCACCAAACCTCAAAATATCCCAATACTTTTGATGTGAAACACTGCCAAGCCACACCTTTCAAGAACATACTTCTGTAATTGATTCTTTTAAATGTAAAGCTAGGACTTCAAACGAACAACTCTATTAAATTTTGTCTGGTAGGTGTCAGGCAGTGCTTTGGCTTGTTCAGACCACTTAGAACTACAGAAAAATATCCTCTGGTAAGCCTGACTTCTGCAGCATTGTGTTTTGAAAGTTACGGAGCAAGGCCCCTTTCCAGCTCCTTACACATTGTTGATAAAAATGTTTGCCAGGTCAGGGACAAGGACAAATTCAAGTCTGAAGCTAAGATCTATGGATAAAGCCTAAGGCTTAGGAAAGGAGATAAGACATTTTACAAATTCTTTGGGAAGGGTGAAGATAGATACCAAGAGGTGACTTTAGTAGTATAAAGGCATATACTTAGATGAGCAATGCTATTTTCTTTTTTTCCCCTGAGAGCTATGTGTATTGGGTCTGGAGCAATCGGCAAACGAAAGAATTTCCAGTGTGAACTCTCTTAACTTAAGCAAGAAAAAGAAAAAGAAAAACTGAGGACTATCTAAGTTAACCTACTGCTCTTGCAAAGATGACCACAAAAGCAACCTGAACACACAGAGTTCACCTTGCTCACTGGTCCATGAACTTGATACTAAGTTTAGAATGAGTTTTTGCCCTAACAGATTGGTACATGAATTTATGAACAAACTTCGGCACAACCAACACCAGAACACCCATGCTTGTCAACTCCCTACTGTACTAAGTTGCACTGGTTATAGAAGCTCAAAAGGCATTCAGAACAAAAACCAGAACAACCCCCAACTGTAGCACTTTGGCGGAAGAATAGCTGCCATACCCAGGAATAGAGAATACCAATGTGAACTGCCTAATTATGAGTGAGTGACATGACGCCAAAGATTATGGTGTCACAACAAAGCAGAGAGTAAACAGATTTAAGGGTCCCCAGTTATTTCTCAGAGACAAATGTGAGGGCTAGATGGTCCCGCTAGAATCGTACATCTAAGAGATACGGTAACATGGGAACTTGACGTTTGCAGAAATCATAGATGACCCTGCCACATGTGGCCATTGGCTCATTAATTGACTAATTACAAAGACCCCTAACTCTTAATAGTAATCTCCCTTGGATTTGAACTTGAAGAACCAAATCACATGCTGTGGAAACTCAGAGTCTTGTAAAAGCTAAATTATGACGTCACCAACATAAGCCAAATCACGTATAATCACCTATATGATACCACTGAAAAGATGCGTAGGAGTAAAAGTCTGAAATAATACCAATAGAAACACGAGACCCCACTTGTATAATTCTTCACCTTTTTCTATATTCGTTCACCTTTCTAGACCCTCTTACAAATCCCACGAGCAACATAAGGGAAGCATCAGGCTCGCATTTTACAGGCGTGGAACTAGAGAGATAAATGAAAATATTTGCCTAAAGATATACAGTGATGAAAACACGGCCTGTGGTCCCTTTTTGCAAATTTGCAAGCACAGCCACTCCTTTGGTTTTGGAATCCTTTGGTGTTCAAAATTTTAAAGCGAAGTTTTGTTCAACAAGATGGAACAACCACGTGTAGTAATGTCTGTGCCATCTTAGTGCCCTGTTGGGACAGATTGTCTGCCACGTCTCTATTATTAACTGTCCAATGATGAACATACAAGTCCATTGTCACACAGGGCTTTCTGATGTCAGTCAAAGCGTGGTTGTGTGAGAAACATCAGTCAAATCCACCTAGAAAGCAGGAGCAACCAAAGTGTGTGCGTTAGGAGTCATAAAGTAATATCATGGGGACTTGTCACCAGAAACGCCATTAGTTGATAAAAATGGAAGTACAGCCTATCATTATTTCATCAATCTAGTCAATCTTCATTGGAAACAGATATACACAGATTTGCTGTTATATTCCCAGCTATAACATGAGCAAAGAGACTGTATATCCAGCTACATGGCAAGCAAAGTACCCATTAGAAGGCAACACTTTGACCGGAAGCCACCCCATTAGGAATCCTGAGACTAGAAGCAATATGGGGAGACAAGCAGGTATGATTCTGAATCCCTGGGTTCCAGGCTCTGCTTTTTCACCTCCCCGACTATGTGAGTTTGGTTGGACAAGTCATCTTACAGCTCTGAGCCTTCATTTTCTTCTCAGCAAAACAGTGGATATAAATATCACCTTTAATTCCTTCAGTGATTACTATGGAAATTAAGTGGGACACTGCATTTGGAGGCTGTATACATGTTGTACAAATAAGAGGAACTAAAATGCAGCCTTATTTCTGTGACTGTTTAATGCAGGCTGCTGGGCAACCTTGTATTGACCTCTCCTGGCCTGTGCCAGATAATTTAGTGCCACTGTCGTCATTAGTAAACATCCACCGGGGGCCTGCTATGGGCTGAATTATACACTGGCTTGTACGGTTCACTGACATTTTCATGTGTATATGCCTGGTCTTCTTTAAGCAACTGTGTGCTCATCCAGGGGCCAGAATCTGTATATATACAGGTATGGGTTTATATATCCATCTTAGCCCAGTAAAAGAAAGAGTACATAAGAAACTCTCAATAAAGAGGTAACTTGATGGTCCTAGAAAACAATCAAAGATAGAAAAATAGAAAGGTGGGGAAATAAATAGACTTAGAAAATGAAAAACTCTTACTCGTGGGAAATACAAGATATTTTTAAGGAATGGGCACAATAGCTACATTTCCATCTGTAAACTCATATAGAAAAATGTTTCAAGAGAAAAAATACCTACCAAGGGTCTTAATCAAGCTATTCCACTTAAGAACATTAATGCTAAGTATGCAAACGTTCACCTGACTGATCATTAAGGTATCAAGAACTAATTTTCCTCCTTTTAAGAGCTTATATGTCACATCCCACCCCTTGAGCCTTCCAGAAATGCATTTAAATGCCTAACTAGGAGAACGAAAAGCATTCCAGACAGCCAGGTGTTAGTGATTCAGCCATTAAAACTTCAGTTATAAAATATCCCCCACAATTGTAAAACATTTCAGTCATTAGAAGATCATAAATAGATTAAGATGACATTTTAAATTATTATGACACCATGTGTATAAAATGTACATTGTTCATCACAATTTCCCAGATGACTACAACTCTGATTATCTGAAGTTAAAGATGAAGTGCATATGTTATTCATTTTAAGACCCAACAGCCAAAGACAGGGAGGGAGGGAAGGTGGAGAAAGCCGACACACAAGTGGAAATTGTGGATGTTGCATCCTTCCTGAGGCAGTGAAAGACTTTAGATTCATTTTGCAATAACACCCATTTGCGGCTCCTTGAGAAAAAATAAATCCTTGTTTCATTTTTAGAGGATCAGGCTGAAGTATAAAAGAAAATAACCCCCAAATTCATCATTTTGAAACCATCATCGAAAATGTTACGGGACCCACTCTTCTTTGCGCTAATTGAAAGGTTTTAATTAATGTTCAATATTAATTTATGTCTAAAACTAGAAAAGTCCCTCTTGTCTCTTTTGCATGTCACCCACACCCACAGCTGCCTCTCTCAATGTCAACTCATCTCTCATCTCTCCGCTACGTAGTATAGATGCCAAGCATGTCTGGAGCTTGAAGGTTTACAACCCTCTGATAGGAAGTGTGGCAGCTTCCTCTAAAGAAGAGAAGTCCATGTAACTACCATCGCCAGAGTCCCAGATGACCATTTAATGTACCAAGAAAAGAAACCTAAATTTTACAGTCACTCATAACATGGTCTTAAGAATCAATGATATAAATAATTCAGTCTTGCTTGCAAACCCATGCTTTTCAACCAAGTCTTACCAAGGAAGCAAATTCCTTTTAGGATTTAAGTATTTTGGGAAATGTGTTCTAGGGATAATGTACCCAACGTAAATCTTTACCAGCTGACTCACATGAAGGATTAGACCCATTAAGGCAATTATAACAAGTAGTGGGCAAGTTTGAGAACAGTATTAAGGATACCCTATTGGTACGTGATTCTGCTACACACATTGGTAACTCATTCTGCCAAAGTAAGCAGAGGTAGGTGTGTGTGTGTATATGGACCTGCACATACAGCTAACAACGGATATAATTTAATTTTGTACAAAGAATTTTAAAAACTTGATTAGCACTAGAGAAGCGAAAGTGGCACAGGCATCAGAGAACCTTATATAAATACTCCCCTTCTATTCTCTCTGAAGCAATCAATGAAAATTTCCATGTTCCTTTCAGGATTATCCTGGCTTGTTGGAACAATCTTTCTCGTCTGTTCAAAACATAAGACGAGACCAATAACCTGCCCCCACTAGATTCTCCAAAAGGATCATTGTTAAAGAGGGTAATTAAAGGTCAATTCATCAGGACAATGAATCATCCATATTGCTTGGTCAGTCATGGGACACTTGAGAAATAACCACCAGATTTTTGCTAGGTTAAAAGCATTGGAAGATGTCAGGTCCAACAGTTCCTGAAAACTCCAGACAAATCTATCTGTATAGCCACTGTAACATGGAGATGAGACCCAGCACCCTATTAGAGAATACTTCCTGATAGCGAGCAGAAATCTACTTCCTTGTGACATCCCATGAAGTAGGACAAATGCTCCATTTCTGTGGAGCCCTTTAACTGTTTCCACATTATCAATACTACGGAGGAGATGCTGAAAAAAAGAATATATACTTTAGAAATAGTCATAAAAGAAGGCAACCTCACATTCGTGAAGGCCGATTCTGCCACTCTAATGATTTCGCAGGTGTGACGTAGGCTGTCAGAAAGAGACTGTTTATTTTTCTGTCTGTACATATTAAAAGCTTCAGAATGGAAGACAATTCAGTAAAGTCCGTGTCCAGTTTTTTGTGTTGTTGTTCTTCTCCAAAGCACCTGTTGATTGAGGAGCGCTGTAGAAACATCTACTTCAGCATTACAGAGGACAAGTTCTACCCTTTTCAGAGAAAGATCCCATGAATGTCTGGGATGTTTATGTAAGTCCAACATTCCACCTCCACCTTCCCACCATGACTAACACCCTCTTTCTCTTAGCTTGAGCAAACCATTGCTAAATTGTTCACTCATTCAATTCTTGAACATACCCCTGCTGAATGTTCCTCTTGTTAAATACTTTTTATGTTTGTGTCAATAATTGCCTTTGTTGGAGGGAATCTATTCTTGGAAGAGAATTTCATGGGCAGAGAACAAGGCTTCATCTGATTGTCAAGGACACTGGTACATCATCGCGTATTCTGATTGACTCATTGGCTCTGCATTTATACATATCAAGGGATTTTCCAAGAATCTCTGTCTACTACACAAAGGAAAATACCCTTATTCAACCCTGAGAGTCCCTAGTATGAGCCAGAGTACCTTCTCATGTTGTAGTAACATTGGGGGGCAGGTGTATAAATCTCATCATAGTATATTGAAAATTTATGAACAATTCTACTCAAATGAATGAATGCATTGTATGTAAATTAACCCAAGAGGTTGAACTCTTTGAACCACCTGATTCAAGGCTTGTTTTCTGGGTGTCTGTCCCCTTTCCATTACCAGAGTAACCCCAAATCATTTATTCTACTATAGCAATGAGATTCAAGTGGAATGAAGGTTCATGTTAGATCTGGCAGGCCTGGATGTGGTTGTGGTCCTCCAGAGGAGATTTGTTTATTTGCTGGTCTTTTTACAGAAAAGAGTTTTAATTTTAGCAAGGACTTTTTCCTCCTTTGGAAAAGAATTGACAGTGGTGTCACCAGAGAGGGTTTATGAACACAATGCTAAAAAGTGGACTGAAAAAAACACAGTTTATTTGTGCTTACTAAAATGCGTTGCCTTCCCTAACGGGCAGACTGGCACAACTGCGATTTTATTACAGTAAGTATTTTCATTAATATCGTTACATGTCTACCATCAAAAGATACCCATGACTTGCTGGATCTCTGTCCTCAGAGAATTTAGCATCAAATTAGATTAAGACAACTGAAAATCTATAATGCATGTCCTAATATACTGTGTTTTGTGGTGGGAGCATGTGGGGCCCTAACAAGATTCTGAAAGAGTTCAGAACAGAATCTTTCTGGAATCTTCAGTGGCAGAGCAAGAGTTCATGTACAGATAAAATTTCCTCTAGCCCTTTAAAAATGGGATGTGTTTGGATAGCGATCAGAGAGGCAAAACTAAAATTACATGAATGAAGAAAGTCCAAACCCGCCGATGTGCCTGGGGTGATCGTTGTTACAGTATGTTGTTACTCCCTTTGGACAAGGGGTTAAAGGCTGAGGGCCTGAGCATTTTGGCTGGTCTTATCCTTAACTGCTGTGCACCCCTACCCTCACCCTGGTCTCTCAGCAGAACTGCTAAGACACTCAACATATTTGTATCTCTGAGAGTGCAACTTGAAAACTACAGTTTTCTTTCAACTCTCTCATTTAAAAAATTTGGAAACACTAAGGCCCAAAATGCACAAGGTCACTGAGTTGGTTAATGGATGGACAGGGATTAGAATTCAGGTCATTTGATTCCCAGACCAACGTGTTTCTCCCACCCCACACGGCTCTTTAATGCTCAAGTTGACAAATGATCTGTTTTATAATAAAATGATCTAATGAAACAGAACATGCGATAAAAAAAAACTCCAATGGGAATATCTTCATTGTCTTTTTTACCTTCCATACTGTGTCAAATACTGATATTTATAAAATGATGGAAGAACTGGCATGAGAAAATGCATTCTCTCTGGCAACTCTTTGAATGAGGGCCAGAAAGAGAATAAAAAGCTTAGAGTGACCTACTGTATATCTACATTGCTTCCCCAATTAACTCCAAACAGACTTTGTCTGGGATGAAATGATTTAGTCTCAATGCAAGGTCAGGCCTACATATCCAGAATAAAGATAGCCAAATATGCTTATTTGAGCTGAATTACATTTGGTAGTTTAATAATATAGATTTACTGCCTTTTCGAGAGGGATTCTAACACGGGGGAGAACTTTAAAATGCATCACACTTAAAACATAAAATTAAATTCAATTAACTTTTATTGGGAGGCTAATACACTAGTACCCAAGAGGGAAAAACGAAGCTCTCAGCTTTCTCAAGATTTTCAAACCAGGTCCCTGGAATCCAGGCCACTGATACTGGACTGGCTCACCCCCTCAAAAAGAGCTGCATGGGTGACTAACATCTGTACTCAGTGGACAAGACCATACCTACAAGTCTACAGCTAAAAGACCCTCAGGGTTGTTAAATCAGAAATAATAAACAGAAAGCACCACCTCTCAAAAGACAAAAGCCAACCAGGGGATGGAAGCATATGTACTTCATTAAACCCTCCTACCTTTTCTGCTATCAGGATAAAAGTTCACCTTTTTTATATTGGGCAGAATTAACCACTCATATGGACTTATTAGAGATTCTTAAGTCGGTCTTGGCTTTTCTAGAACCTTACTGCTTCCCCCACACACACACTGTTGTATTACAAATTTGTAGGCAAGAATAAGCAGGGATCCTCATGACTCCCTCTGAGACTTCATAAAGAGCAAGAGATGACATCAGCAAGTCATCCTGTGGAATAAACTGCATTCTGAACAGACTGAACACCTATGATCTTGGAGACAGGGTGAAGTAATCTCATTTACTCATTTAACACATATTTATGGATAACTACACGCCATGTACCATGCTAAGCACTGGAGATTCATGGGTGAACAAAATGAATGATCACTGCCCTTATGGCCATGTAAAGAGGAGAATGGAAGAATACAGACATTAAAAACCACCTGCTTCAAACAAATAAACCGAACCTCTCATTAAAGGCAGGGTTGAACTCTCAGTAGAGTAGATTAGAATTTGTCCAAGACTGGATTAGTTTCCTGTTGCTGCTGTAACAAATTACCACGAACTTAGTGGCTTAAACAACATGTAAGTTTACTGTCTTAACGTTCTGGAGTTAGAAGTGTAAAATGAGTTCTACCGGGATAAAAGTGAGGTGTCAGTAAGGCTGGCGTGTTCTGGAGGCTCTGAGGGGAGAACCTATTTCCTTGCCTTCTTCGGCTTCGAGTGGCTGACTAAGTGCTGTGTTCCCTGTGTCACGTCCCATCCTCCATCTTCAAAGTGCATGCCTTCAGCCTCGGCTTCCTTCATCACACCACTTTCTCCTCTCAGACATCTTTTGTTCCCTCATATCCGCATCATTGTGTTTATATCAGAACTACCTGGATCATCCAGGACAATCTCCTCATCACCAGATCCATAACTGAGTCACATCTACAAAGTCCCTTTTGCCATACACGGTAACATTGTCAGGTGTGGAGGATTAGGACATGGAGATAGTTAAGTGGCCATTATTCAGCCTACCTCAAATACCAAAGGTAACTTCCCAAACTTTAGGTACCTGGAGGAAAGAGAAATGACCTGGGCTCTTGTGGATATGAACAGCAGGTGTAAGAGTGGTACGGTCTCCTTAATATTCACCTTCCCCCCTAAAAGCAGTGAGACCCAGTGGTTAAGAACACATTTGGGGTGAAATACCCCAGGGTTTCAGAACTAGCTCGAATCAACACCTGACTGAACATGGTCAAGTTACTTGAGCGCTCTAAACCTCAGTTTCCACATTCTCAGATGGAGATCACAATAGACTTCACCTTCTAGGTTTATTATGAGGCTTAATGAGATGATCTATGCAAAGCGCTGATTGTGGCACATAGTCAACTTTCAATGAAACTTGTTACTTCATTGTTATTATAATTACTAAATTATTGACTACCCAGTCTGGACTTGAACCTACAGCTGGATATGGTGGAAGCTTCCATTCGTGCAGATAAATGAAGTACCCAGGATATCTCTCCTTTTTACTTGAAATCCCATTTATCTATCAGGCACTTATTTGAGTCATCTTCTCTGCCTTCCCAGCTCATATTCATATTCTCTCTCTCCTTCTCTCTGACCTCCAACAGTATGTGTACCACCCATTTAAGGCTATCATGTAGTCTTGCCCCTTCTAGTTCATACTTTTTTGTAAGTACCATATGTAGATTACAAACTGCTTGAGGGTAGAGATTGCGATACTAGTCCCTAGTGCTGAGATGTGTCCATGGTACATAATTGATAAACTGGTTAAACAAACTGATTAGAGAATTTATTCCCCAGACTCGCAGGGGAAACACAATTCCACATTTCATATTAAAGGGGAGCCATCTGGATGCCGTGAGCTATTCTGAACCTTGAAGTCAAGCTTTCTAAATCAATTTAATCCTCACCCCCCTTTCATATCATGCACTCAGAGGTACCCTATATCCCAGATGACGAAGGCCCCTCAGACTCCAGCTGTATACCAAGAAGTTCAAGTATCAGCCGCACGCCCAGGGAAAACAGGAAACAGACTTCTCCTTGGACAAAGAAGTGAACAAACAGCACATACCAGTCAAAGCCAGTCTGAACCAGTCTGTGCTACTCTGAAATCCTCCCCGCCTCTCTCCTGACAGAGCTGGCACAAAGAGGAGAACATCAATGACTCCAATCTTTGGCCTTCTAACCAGGAAAGGACTTGTGAAGGTGAATGGTTTGCAGATGAAGGGGATATAAAAGAGACAAAACCGGGATAAAAATTAAATAAAAAGTAGCTGTCTTAAACTGTAATTGCAGTCCTCTGCTGAGCACGCTTGCAGATATATAAATGTGATTTACCATCAGCTTGCAACTACAAATCAGGTCTTGAGAAACACTTGTGCTATGAAATTGTTTAATCTCATCAAGCTCTGCTTTCACAGCAAGCCATAAATCACAAAGTCTTTGTTATCATAGACCTCCACCAGCGCCTCTCTGGCAGGCTATGGATCGTGGGTATATATAATCTTGACTGCACAAACACTGGGGTCGGCGCAGGCTGAAATACTTTCATAATAGCCACTGTGCAGCTGGTGGAACACAAGCCTATGATGGATATCTCATTTCCTACAGTCGGCATCTATTTCGAGCAAATTATTACCACATAAATTTCTTGTCAACAGAAACGGCCAATTAATTAAGTTAAAAATTTACTTGTGATCACATCTACAAACCAAATAGAACTGCAAGGCAATTTTCCAGTTACTGAATATACTGCAGGTCAGTTTAATGAATAATTTTTAACTTTGTCATAAACTCAAAGACAGGCTAATATCTCCAGAAACCTGAATGGAGACCAGCTGCCGACAGATTTACACAAAATATATTTATGTGGAATTTGATTGCTGACATCTGGGGACAGAAATAAACTTTCTATAATTACAGAGGCATCTTTGCCATATATATGAATTTCTTTCACCAAAAAATGCAAATGTGTCCCCAGGAAGTATATTTACATTTTCAGGCAGGGCTGCCATGGAGCTGGATGACTCTTGGAAAAATCATTGCATTAAAATTCCTATGCGAGTGATGGGTTCATTATCATGGGAGAAGACAATAACGGGCAAAGAACAGTTTATCACTGTCCCCCGCCTTCCACACCCCAAAAATCTGGATGCTTTCTCACTTTGAGGTTGTACGCCACTCAATACATGTCCAATAGTGGAGGCAGTACTGGAGGACTGAAGGCTCTGTCAGGTGGGGTAGATTGACACAGCTTCTCCTTAGCGTTATTATGCATATAAAACAGATTTACATGGAAAGAAGGCCAGCAGAGGGCCATTCATAATTCTTGCTCTAACCATGTCTCTGAACTAAAGAAAATCCATGGGTGTGGATAGTTCTTCAGATGAGGATAAAGGACATGAATTTGGGGAACACAAGAGATATGGCTGCTAACAGTGATTGACTCAACCATCCACCCATGACATATAGAATTATTATATGGGATTCTTTGATGTATTTATTTATATTTTTATTAGTTTCAGGTGTACAAAGTAGCATAACAGACATTTAAACCCCTCATAAACTGATGACCCACCCCCCAAGCTACTACCCCTCTGACATCTTAGATAGCTGTTACAGTACCATCGGCTATCTTCCCTATGTTGTAATCCACATCCGGTGACTATGTATACCTATATATTTAGTTATAGTTGACATTCAATATCATTTTCCCCCTCCCCTCCCCCAACTCCGATTTAAGTCGTTGTTCTCAGTCTAGTTGTGTAGGACACAGCTCCCTGGCCCATGTTGGTATTATGAGCCTTGCGCTGCACCCGACTGAGGCAGTACGTCACTGGCCGACAGTCGGCCGCTCACAGTAGCTCACGGCAGCCCAGTCCAGGTCGAGCCATTGTTCACAATCTTAGCTGTAGAGGGCACAGCTCACTGACCCATGTGGGCATCGAACTGGTGACCTCGGCATTAGGAATACAGCGCTTCAATCACCTGAGCCACTGGGCCGTCCTACTATGGGATTCTGACTCCCATTAGGACCATTACGTATCCCAAATGTAGAGGACATTCAAGGTCCTTCCCATTAAAGCCCCAGTCTAGCTAAGAATTTCACTGCTACCCCCCAACGTGTCATTGCTAAATGATCAAGCTAGACCATTTGGTGTGCCTACAACATGCCCTTCACTTTTGTACTTCTGAGAGTATATATCTGCAAAGGATCTTTGAAGTCCTGTTCCAAATACCTCCCTATACCAAATCCACACCTCTTTGTATCTTTCCATTTATCCTATACGTACCTTGCTCCATGGAAGAATTAACAGTAAGATGGTGATAATGACAATGATAGCAGATAACATTTTGCCTAAATTATGCCCCAGGCATTGCTGTAAACATTTTACATTCCTTATAAACAGCCCAAGGATGCAAATACTCTTATTACCTCCAAATTACAGATGTGACCTAGATAAGTTAAGTAACTTGCCCAAGGTCATCCAGCTATAATTAGTCAAACTCCTGCTTCATGCTCTTGTAATTTAGTGTTACTGTCTTTGGTCAGCAATTCCTTATCACTATATTTCTCTGATTTATACTCCTATAGGTATTGCTCATGCCCTCCTTCATCCTCTATTTTTCTAGAACTGTTTTAATCATTATCCCTATCCCTGAGGACCTTACAGCTAAAACAAGGAAAATGAATACATATGAAAAGCACATCCAAATAAAAACATCCAAACTTGTTCAAACCCACGTAGCTCCATCATATGTATTTCTATCCACTCAGCAACAAAAGTGTTTGAGAACATATATAACCATAGCACCAAATTGCTGATTAAAGATTTTAGGCAAAATAAAGGAGTATTCCAGGAAAATTCAATTAGCTTGTGAGTTCAGACTCTGCACACATAGTACTGGTTTTTAGAAGGGAGGGAACGGCCAGGGGAAGTTCCAGAGTAGAACTTTTGTAAAATTAAATTCAGGATTTCTCTAAAAGACAATGTTTTATCTGAGACAATGGACAAGAAACTTGCATGTAAAGGGGGTCACATATATGGTGATGGAAGAAGAACTGACTCTGGGTGATGAACACACAATGTGATATATAGATGATGTATTACAGAACTGTACACTTGAAACCTATATAATTTTACTAACCACTGTCACCCCAACAAATTGAATTAAAAATGAAAAAAATAAGGATAAAAATAAAAAGTCAACCTGTGAAGAGATAGGTGTTGAAACAAATATTAATTACAGTAGTCAGGTGTTGAATATGTGGCTATATACCGTACAATTCTTTCAACTTTTTCCGCCTGTTTGAAAATTTCATAATAAAGTATTAGGAAAAAAAGTGAAAAGATAGAATGAAAGGAAGGAAGGAAGGAAGGAAGGAAGGAAGGAAGGAAGGAAGGAAGGAAGGAAGGAAGGAAGGAAGGAAGGAAGAAAGAAAGAAAGAAAGAAAGAAAGAAAGAAAGAAAGAAAGAAAGAAAGAAAGAAAGAAAGAAAGAAAGAAAGAAAGAAGAAAGAAAGAAAGAAAGAAAGAAAGAAAAGAAACGAAACTTGGGGAATTACCTATATGCTGTCTGAGTGCTGCTAACAAAGGCCAGTAATAGTCCACGGTGAGTCACTGCTGACTGTCAGATTATCTTATGGAGGGGTCACTGCAGCCAGAGGATCAAGGTCAGGATGAGACAGCGGAGCAGTGGAACAAAGGAGCAGTGAACAAAGCCTGTCCTCCAAGCCAACCTGCTGGTCATTAGTGATGTAGGTGACATAAGTGATGATTAGATCATGGTCTTACAAGTGTAGAGCACTTTATAGTTTATAAAGCACTTTCACAGTCATTATCTCATTATGTTTTTGAAGAATTTCTTATGGAAGACTCATAATGGCCAAACCTGCAGAGGGAAATTTCACTTTCAGGAGCGTTATTTCCACAGTTTAAAAAAGATACCTTTAGGTTTTTCTGCCATCTTGGGGCCTGTGGAGGCCTGCTGGGAACAGGACTTCTGAAACGACAAATATGTCTGAAGGCTGTGGTCCAAGGCCACTGTGCTGGCCGTCAGCGGGGTCTCCAGAACCAGAGAGAGCACACAGCTCTTCTTGAAACTAATGGTGTTTGTAGTCGGGATGCAACTGAGTTCTGTCTAGGCAGGAGACGCGCTCAGATGTACAAGGCAAAGAATAACACAGTGACTCCTGGTGGCAAACAGAACCAAACCAGAGTAATCTGGGGAAAGGTAACTTGTGCTCATGGAAACAGGGGCGTGGTTCGTGCTAAATTCCGAAGCCACCTTCCTGCTAAGGCCACAGGACACAGAATCCATGTAATGCTGTACCTCTCAGGATTTAAACTTATTGAAAAATAAAGTGAAATTGTTCTCTTGTTAAAAAAAAAAAGTATTTTTATTGAGTTGGGTAACCCACATGAGAGCAGATAAGCACAGGAGATGTTGTTGATTCATTAAGAACATATCTAAGATACTATCCCCCCAAAAAAATTAATACGCAAGTCTCTACATTCAAAGAGACTTTGGGCTAGAAGAGGGAAGAACGCACATACATAGTAAGAGAGAACAGTCGCTACTATGCACAGTGCCAATGAGAGTGCCAATGAGGTGCAGTATTTACTGTTGAATCTCAGACAGATAGAAATGATCACCAGGTAGAACACTTGAAAAATGCATCACAAAAGATAGACGATATGAGTTAGGTCTTCAAGAATCCTTAGGATTTAGATAGTTATGAGGACAAAAGTGAGGTTTGTTAACATAGTTTATATATATATATATATATATATATATATATATATATATATATATATATGCATATGTATATTAATTTTCATGCTTTAAAAAAATTCTGAAATTTCTTAAATGAAATTATACTACCAAATTTCTTCCCCTTACATATAATAAAATAGTAAAAAATTAAAAATCATGAATAGAAGCTAAACAAGGCAAGGGACAAAAGCAAATGCAACAAAATTTAGGAAGTGGAAGTCAATGAAAAATCAATGAAAGGAAGATTATGGGGTTCACCAGAGGTTTATACAGCTCGTCTCCAAACAACACAATAAATCACCGATAATTATACAGGGGAATCCACAAAATCCTAAAAACTCTCTCGTTCATTAATGCTGCCAAAAGGGAAGCAAACTTCACTATAGGCATTCTTATCTTCTTCTGACTGAGTAATAGATTCAGCAACTACTGGGAAAGACAGGCGAAACACAGAAAACTAACAAGTGGGCAAACTCATGGGTGCAAGGACTAAGACTACGCATTGAATCGGAGAAGTGATTCTCAGTCCAAAAGTAAATTCTATGAAGGACATGTAACAGAATGTGAGATGAGAGACGTGAGGCTGGGTATTCTTACAAAGATCACATGCCTCCTTAGCAGAGCTATTCTCCCTCCTACACCATTTTCTCAAGCTACAAAACATGGATAAAACATGGAATACTTGTTTCTCAAACTGAAATCTGAGGGTAAAAGAAACTAATCTTATATAAGATATAAAGATAATTAAGAAGCCATCTACACTGCATATTCTCAGAGTCACTCAAACATTATCACGAGGAAAAGAGATAGCATGACAAATATGCAGACCTGCTAGAAAATAACAATAAAACCAGGAAAGGGAAGACAGACGCATGTCATGCAAAAGACAAAGAACCCAACACTTCAAGGAATGGGGAAAATGTAATAGCTTTATTCTATAAAACAACTAAATAAGAAAAAAACTCTAGCTACATTCAACTGAGTGAGAGTTCTGCTTCCACCATAATAGGGTAAGCCCACTACACCCTATGTCTTCCACTGATTACAACTAAAAACTCTGCATAAAATACAAAAAGCAACTACCCGGGGATGCTGAAAGGTAAACAAAAGCAGGTATATTGTACAGAAGCTACCTACTAACAGGTGAGTTTCCAGGTTTATTTATCTTTTTCCTTGTGCCTTTGCCCCAACTATAGACCCCAACTACAGAACTATGTGACAGAGCAGCAGTGCAGGAAGCTAAAACTCTGCTTTCTATTTCTATCCCAAAATTCTGAGCTGAATTGGTGAAAAAAGGGACCCTTAAGGACTGGAAAGTATGAAAGGAATTCCATAGTGGAAAGAGCTGGAGAAGGGGCTCTTCTAATTCTATATACAAAACTACCCAAGTTTCTGGCTCACCTCTGGCTGTGCATGTGCAGGATGCATCCAAAACAGATTGGCAAGGCCTCTAAGAAGTGAGCTAAGGCTATAAACTACCACCCAAGTTTCATACTAGCTTTTGAGTGGTACATGAACAAGACAGATCAAAAGAGGATGGCAAAGGCTTTGGAAACTGAACTGAGATTAAAATCCACAGGAGACAAGGTAAGACAAACTCTGTGGTCGGAAAGTAATGAGTAGAATTCCCTGCTAAAACAAAGAGAAATCAGTATTCTTCTTAGGATTATAACACAACTTAATGTCCAAGAAATATAATGTTCAAGATGTCCACGATACAATCAAAAAATTACTCAATATATAAAGCAGTAGGAAAATATGGCCAACACTCAAGAGAAAAGAAAATCAATAGATACCAACTCTAAGATGATATAGATGCTGGAATTATCAAATAAAGTTTTTAAGCAGCTATTATAAACATGCTTCATGAGACAAAGTTACACACATTTGAAATTAATGGAACAGTAGAAATTCTCAGGAGAGAAATAGAAAACATAAAAAATTTTGAAATTTTAGAATTTAGAAACACGCTACATGTGAAATGAAAAATTCATTGGATGGTCTCAGTAGCAGAATGGAGATAATGAAGGAAAGATCCAGTGAAGTTGGAGATGGATGAAAATAAATTATCCAAGATTAGAGAAAAAAAAAATTTCTTGTAAATGAATGGTCTCTGGGACCTGTGGGTCAATAATACAAAAAGGTCTCTCATGTATATCATTGGAGTGACATAAAATGAGGAGAGGAAGAAGAGATTGTGGGGGGAAAAATCTGAATAAATAAAGTGCAAAAACTTACCAAATTTAGTGAAATCAAAATTTAACAGATTCAAGATCAGCAAACCCCAAAGGATAAACCATTAAAAAAAATTATTTTTAATAAATTGAGAAAGACCTACAGAGACAAAACAAAGACTGAAATAATATCATTCAGAACTAAAAAGCAATTTGGAAAGATCAAAGAACAGAGCTGTCACACTGAAAATCAAATTACTGGCAGAGCAAAGACTGACGTAATCACAGTGAATGCACATAAAAAATAACAAAACAAAAATTAAAGTAATTACATTAGCTAATACTCATAGAAGGTAAATACAATAATATTTGTATTCTTAACAAAATATGGAACAGAAAATATATTCAAATATATGCTACAAAAAAGTTCCCAAAACAAAGAAAAAACTGCAGATCAGAAGAGTTTAACAAGTTTCAAAAAATGATACACAGAATGATCAACAGATAAATTTTAATTGAGCCACTGAAATTCAAGGAAAAAAAAATTCTCTAGAAATCCAGATAGAAAAAATAATCACCTACAAGGAAGAAAAGTCAGGTTGACTTCATACTCACCCAGAATCACATGCAATGGCAGGAGATAATAATAAAACATTCCAAAATTATTTGTTTTAAAGTGTATATCCTAAAAAATATTATACCCAACTAAAATGCATTCAAATATAACATATACACAGAACTTAAGAAAGCCAGGATTTTATGAGCCCTTTATGAAGAAGAAAATATCCTGAAAAGAAAATCCAGCCAATTAGGGTTTGCATAAAAATTTAGGAGAGGAAAACCTATGACTCCAAGAACTGGTAATGAGCCCTGAGTCCGTTGAATGTAGAATCCATACTAAACAAATATGGAAAGCACTGTTTTAGAAGACAATACAATTGTCATTGATAATATGAAAATAATAATGCAGCTAACAAAAACTGAGAGGTATGTGGAATGGTAGGAGAAGCTGTGATCTTCTACCTTCAGAGCAGAAAGCCACTGATCCTGCCTAAAATGGACACATGTGGTTAAAAAATAATAACCACTCTAATCTCAAAACATGTATATTCTCATTTCCTACCATTAGAGTGACTGTTAGTTCCATCTTACAAAAGTAGGAGTGCTCCATCATTCCTTCTTTCCCTCTAGCAAAGCAGCTCCCACAAGGATGTCATCTGTAATTTTTACCACACTGGTACTTAGTTCTAACTAAACAAGATAACTAGCCAGAAAGAACAGATATATTTGGAGTGTATTAAGTATTCTGCTTGACTTTGTAAACACACACACACACACACACACACACACACACACACACACAAATGCATACAGTATTCACCTCTAATATCTGGCCATGCATTACCTATTCCTAAGAAATGGATTTTACTCTTATAGACTTGGTCACTTTAGAAATATCCCAGGTGGCTTTCAAATGAACATGTACAGACTGTGCTCCAGGCCCATTATAGTCAGATGATCTAATTTGATGTTAGAAATGCCACTTTCTCAACTCATTTCTTTAATTCTTCCAATTTATATGCAATAAGTTTAGATAGGATTAACTACAGAGAGGAAATATGAGCAGATATATTTCTTTTCCTAGTGTGTTTTATTTTAAGATTTTTATAAAAGACTCATGTAATGACTTATTCTAACACCTGAAACTTGTGATACTGATACACTTTATGATCCACCATGAATGATTCAGATACCATTAAGAGGTAGAGTTACAATATCAATGACAGTGATAAATGTCTTCAAATGTTCAAAACGTATATTTTGCTTTATCTGAAAAAAAAAAAGGCAGCTTACAAAAATCCATTAAAGATATTTGAAGATAGTAACAATCACAACGACAATAGAAGTACTTGTTTGATCCTTCCTGTACAGCAGGTACTCTGCTAAGAACACATGTATCATCTCATTTCATGCTGAAATAGTCCCATGAGTTAATGTCTTTTTCATTCACCCAATCCAGGGACACTGAATGGGGAAAACTACTGAGCGACACAGGATCCTGCCTCCACCTCTCTGTTTCTGGAGAAAAAGTTGCATGCCACCCTCAACCCCTGCCCACCATTGGAGAATAGTTCTGAGTAGAATTAGGCACAGTGACTTTATGTCTAAGTTTGTATTTCTTTGGAGAGTGCTGTCACTGAGTTTTGTCATATGTACCAAGTACATAACTGGACAATTGCATGAGGACACGGGGATGTTTATGAAAGTAATGCACAAATTAAAAAAAAAGATTATATATCATTTTATTTAAATATAAGAAAGGCAACACACTTTTAACAAACTCTGAATGAAGTAGTTTGTGTCTGATGATTATTATTCCCTAATTTATATAATGTGTCATTAGTAATGATAATTGCCAGTTATGTATCAGTTTTAAAAGTTTAAACCCAGTGGTTGTCAAGGTATAAATATCCTAGGTATTTACATAACATGCAACAAAAGGAATCCTACAATGCATAGTTCTTGGATCTAATGGTACACTTTCCCAAAAGGCTAAGTCATTCCATGAAGCCAGATTAGGAACTTCTTTCTGATTAATGTTGATGTACTCAAACTTGGGAGCACAGATCTCCTCCATACAAACAATTTATATAGCACTGCTGTGGAATCCACCACTAAGAAGTCTACTCACTAAGAAGTCTGAGAAAGGATGCTCACCCATGTATGGTTATATACGCAAGCCCACAGGAAAAAAAATAAGTAGTCCTCCAAACCAGCGTTTTCCAACATGTGTTCTGGGGAACAGGCCTGCTTTGACAAAGAATGCCTTGCTTGAGTATGCTTGGAAAATGCTTAGACATTTTCCATTCTCTAGGATCTCAATCTTTCGTATACTACTATGTATTCATGTCCATGAGGGAAAAAGAATTTCAAGCATTCCCCAAAGCCTTTCTGATGACAGAACCCTTTCTCCATGGTTCACACACTAACATCTACCACAACCTGGGACACTGTTTCTCCTTACAAACTGTGGTTTCCAGGTTCTATAAAGAGCCATAGAAATCTGGAAACAAAACAGCCCTTGGATGAGAAATGTGAGAGCCATGTCCCACAAAGTTCCAGTCCATCACTAAGTGGCTCACCTTCCACTGAGGAAGATCACACATTGTAAACTTCTTCTCTGGACAAATCTTCCTGAGTAAAATTCCAAGGGGGTCTCTGTGATTGCCCTCAGGTTTCCTGATACTTTCATCTCAAGGGAGGTCAGGTGGACATGATGATGTGCTATCCTCTGAGGAGTGTATCATGGAAAACCAGTGGTGCCTCCCTGTGCCTTCGTGGCTCTCTCATGCTGGGATGGGGGAGACGGATGGAGCTCTAAGCATCTTAGCTTTTCTTACTAGATGACATCAAAGGAAGGTCACATGTAAGTTAGGGGCCCTGTCACTCCCCCTAACTCAAGGTTCACTACTCCATTCTACAAAGCGGAGCTCCCGTTTTAGTGTACTTTAAGTCTGCTGCCCTCCCTTGGTCACACGTACATGGAATAAGTAAAGCAAAAATAATAATAGACTCGGGGTACAATTAGCTTCCAAAATGATGCTGACTCCACTTAGCTCTTCCTTTCGATTTTCCACTGTCCATGTGATTGTGTACACATCCACAAGTAAGCATTGTCCAGGTCTGTTCTGTGTCCCCTGAACCCGTACTCCTGGCCAAAGGAGATCACACACTGGCCTACAGGAAAACAATACAAAAGATCAGATAAGGCTAAAAGAGAAAGTGCATATTTAATCACCTAAATTGGGAGCATTCCTTTGCCACCATGCAAAAGACTGGAGAGTGGAAAACTTCTGTCTCAACTGGAAAGCAGAGAAATTTTCATAAGGCAGGAATGCTTGATTGCGTGTAGACCTGCAGTGAGATTGTTTAAGAGGTCACTCTTGACTGGGCCTGGATAGCCTAGTGTTTAGTGTTTGGGCAGAAGACAACGGGGAAGAGACAACTATTCTTTGTGATTATTTCCACTGCACTTACAGAATCAATAAAAATAATAATTATTATTGATGGAGACCTTACCGCTGATTAAACAAACCAACTTAATTGCTTCTGTGAAGTCACACAACTCTCAAATGTGCATCATGGTATCAGTAAAAAGCATGCAACTGCTCCCAGATTTGTGGACAGGATGTGCAAGGGCATTGATTTAATTAGAGCTCTTACATGGCAACCTGTACTCCTTCCTGAGCCATTCTCGGCGGGAGACTTCCTCTGTTCTTCTTTAATGCTGCCCTGAGCTGCAACAAACAAGATGCCCAGCGAGAAGCCTTGGGTTGCATCACAGAGGGGATTAAAATGCCCATTATGAGGTAAGACTGGAGTCACGGCAGAAGGAAAAGAAGACAGGCCATAAAAGAAAATGGGCTGCAGGCAGTAAAATATTGATTGAAAGAAACTGAACACACCACAGCATTCAAACTCCTCACCCTGCTCTGTTTGATATGAGCCCTGCCAACCTCCTGATTCCTTCCTTAATCTATCCTTTCTCCATGGCTAATAATGCTTCCATTACAGGGGTCTTCCTCTTGGCTTTCCAACACAAGACACTGGTTCCTGCCTTGGGTCTCCGCGCCTGCCTTTCCTCTGCCTGAACCTACCCCCACACCCGAGCTCATCTTGATCACGTAGGGCTCAGCTCCAATGTCCTCTCCTCAGGGAGGCCTTGTCTCACCATCCTGGCTAAAGTAGTCCCTCTCCCCATCTGGACACTTTCCGTCGCATCGCTCTAATGCATTTTCTTTGAGGCATTACCCAGTGTTAGAAAGTAAACGGCATATTTGTTTATCTGTTTATTGCCTGCTGCACCTACTGATATATTAACTACACAAGAGCAGGGGCTGCCATCTTCACTGCTGTATCCCCAGTGTCCGTAACAGGCCTGCACATAGTAGATGCTCTACAAATACTGACAGAAATAAATAATGGGTAGTGGATTGACTGAATGGGAAATTAACGTTCATCTCACAACCAGTGCTTTTAGCCCACCCCACATGGTGGGACAGGGTAGTGACCAGAGCATGCATTAGATAATATGACACGTAGGCCTAACCGTGTCACTTACTGGATGGCTGACCTTCAGTCATTTACTTACCCTCTCTCAACCTCAGTTTCCACCTCTGTATGTGGGTTTATAAAAAAACAAAAACAAACAACAATAACAACAACAACAGAGCTAATTGTACAGGGATGTTGTTAGAATTTTTTTAAATATATGCAAAGGGCTTAAATTCAACTTGTAGTAAATGCTTAAGAAATGTTGCTATTCTTGTTGTTGTTATTGCTATTATTAATTCTTACTGTATACCATGAAAATGGTCAAGAACTAGGGAAACTTCACATGTGTGCATCCCTCTTAAAAAATTCCTAAACTACCATAGTCTATTCATATTACTCAGCCATAAAGAAGAATGAAATCTTGCCATCTGCAACAACAAGGATGGATCTAGAGGGTATTATGCTAAGTGAAATAAGTCAGACAGAGAAAGACAAATACCATATGATTTCACTTATAAATGGAATCTAAAAAACAAAATAAATGAATAAACAAAACAGAAACAAATTCATAGATACAGAGAACATTTTGATGGTTACCAGATGGGAGGCGGGTTGGGGGATGGGTAGCAAAGGGAAGGGATTAAAAAGTTCAAATTGGTAGCTACAAAACAGTCATGGGGATGCAAAGTATAGCATAGGGAATATTGTCAATAAGATTGTAATTACTGTGTGTGGTGTCAGATGGGTAGGAAATTTATCGGGGTGATCATTTTGTAAGTTACGTAAATGCCTAATCACTATGTTGTACACCGGAAACTAATATAATATTGTATGTCAACTGTAATTGAAAAATTAAAAAAAAATATTTTAAAAACTAAGTAAAACATTCCTAAACTAACATAGTCCGTTCATCCAAGATAACAGCACATGTCTATAGATGTTCTCTTCCATCTCAACATATCATGCAGTCAAAACTTCCAACAGCCGAGTAACCTCACCTTCTGGATAGACCAGCAAATGTGTACTGCCCGTACCTGCATGGCCCTGCCCCCTTTCCGGCATACTCCTGAGCATCTCTCATGAATAATTTGATGGGAGAAGGCAAAGTTTCCATTGTTGAAAGCTACGGTGAGACTCTTAACTCAAACAATATTAGGTTGGTGGATGAGGCAAATTTGAGCATGTAAAATTTAGTGGACATCATAAAATGGAAGCGGGAAGAGGGCCAAGAAGATAGGGGGTTCAATTACTGCTGAATTGCTAGCATAACAACCTGCAGCTCGTCACAGGGCTACAAGCACTCTCCCCGATGATTGCTTTATGTCACCTCCGATGCTACTGGCCCATCAACTACGACCCTGGGAGCAGCAAACCCCATCGTGAGCAAGAGAGAAATGTAAATTTCAAAATAGATATATAAATATTCGGTGGCCCAGTGTTCCATTAGTCATTTATATTCCTGACTTCGGAATGCAAAAATGTAAATCCCGGGCTCTTCTGAAGTCAAAAGTCACCCGGGGTTCACATAATAATCTCTCTGACAAGCGTTAAGCTGTGGTTGGCAATAAAACCTAAGATGACAATAAGCTCACTAAACACACTGGGAGAAAACAAGGGAGAGATACACTCTCAACCTCAAATGGGGGTAGAGAGAGATTGACGGACTAATCAAGTCCATCCCACAATGTCAGAGATTTCCCCGATGCAATGGGGGCATAAGGCCCGAGCTGATTTACTCACTGACAGGCTGACATCCCTGTAAGCAAAATGCTCCAAAGCTCATTCTCCAAGTTCTAAGGGGCATGGCATTATTTTCCTGATTTACTGCCATTTTCTCACTGCTAGAAATGGATGCAGGGCAGATAACCACAGTTCTAAATGAAGCTAAGTGATGTCCTTGATGCAGGCGCTCCTAATATCCTCCTTAAAAATGAAATCATTAAGAGTGACATCAGATTGAGTTTGATCTAACATAACAGGCGTGAAGGAAGCAAAATGGGAGAGGGTGGAAAGACTACAAACCCCAAGAAATGGAAAGCTCTCTAGTACAGCCTCATGGAACAGAACTGCAGAAGCGTGCCTTAGCCCTGTCATTTCTGAAGATCAGAGAGGAGAGAAGCACAGCCCCTGAACATGAAGGAGCAGGAGGAGAAGAGATGATCTATCCCAGCCTTCCTATGAGGGGAAACTGAGGCACGGGGGACAATATGGAGATCACAGAGCTGACTGGAGGCAGTTTTGGCCCAGAACCTGAACCTCCTAATTAATTCCCATGCCAGCCCCTGCACCTTCACACCAGGCTATATTTGTCACAACTCCCCTCTCCTTCATTTCATATTGCATGGTGAGGGTTCCATGTCTATTCCAGTACTTTTATGAAAGCCCACCCTCCAGGTTTGGGGGTTAGAAAAGTGACTTATGTTGTGTACTAGACTGAGGTACAGGAGAGTCTTTAGGAACTACACAAATATCTTATTATGTCTTGCAATATTAATTGCAAGACAGTATTTATGTCAACTGATTTCATGAACATTTCTCAGGACAAGATACAGTAGGTATTTAAGGTTTAAAAAGAGTACATTGAGTTAAAGGAAAACACAAAGTAAATAACAGTATCGGTGTCGGTAAAGTACCATTCTAGAAATACGCTCAACAACTTTCCCAAGTGGATTTTGTTGAGTGAGACATTTGACACATGATTGATTACGTTCACGATCGATGGCCATGGATGGAATCTGTATCTTCATTCTGCATTCATAATGCATGTGCATTCATAATATACATGCACATGTATATTATGTGCATGGTGGAATATTAGTCAGCCATAAAAAGGAATGAAATTCGGATACACGGTACAATATGAAGGAACCTGGAAAACATGCTACCTGAAATAAGCCAGATGTAAAAAGACAAATACTGCATGACTCCACTTACATCAGGCATCTAGAACAAGGAAATTCAAAGACAGAAAGTAGAATAGGTGTTACTAGGTACTAGGGGGCAGGGAAATGGAGAGTGAGTTATTGCTTGATATTATAGTTATGGAGTTTCTGTTGGGGAGATTTAAAAGTTTTGTAAATAGATACCGTGTTTCCCCGAAAATAAGACCTAGCCGGACCATCAGCTCTAATGCGTCTTTTGGAGCAAAAATCAATATAAGACCTGGTATTACACTACATTATGTTAGAAAAGACCCGGTCTTATATTTTAGTAAAGTAAGACTGGATCTTATGTTAATTTTTTGCTCCAAAAGATGCATTAGAGCTGATTATCCAGCTAGGTCTTATTTTCAAGAAAACATGGTAGCAATTATGGTTCCTCAATGCTGTGAACGTAATTAATGCCAGTTTTACACAAATTGTACCCTTAAAATGGTTAAAATGTCAAATTTTATGTTACACATATTTTACAATTTAAAAATTAATAATGTAATATAGCAAAAACCTTTGACCTGTATACTTTAAATGTTCGAGTTGTACAGCATATGAATTATATATTAATAAAGCTGTTAGAAAACAAAAAATATTATGTACGTGAAGCCAAGAACATTCTTGCCCAGAAAGAGGAGGTTGCATATAGGGACCTATGGAAATTCTCATTAACTATGGGAATGTCATTCTATATCAAATCATCTGTTTCATCATGTCCCTGAACAGTCCCTAAAGAAATAAGCATCTTGTATCCATCTTAAAGTTAGTTAAATTTTGTACTCATCAGGACTCTTGATGATGTGTCCTTTCTATACTCGTATCATTGCCTGATAAGAGCTATCTAAGAAGTTCCAGACTATATTCATTTGGATCATCACCCAGAGATTGAACGTTCTCTGGAATCAAAACAAACTTGTCTCTTGTTACAGCTCTAGTTTCCAAAGTCTAATGAGTAGAATTCGGAAATCAAGTTTTAAATTGCCACCCACTCAATTTACATAAAGTATGAGGGTATTGCCCAAAACTTATCAAAAATGCCACATTATACCAATTATAAAGTTAATAATGATACGGTACCAAATATATACATTAGTAATTCAGGGTCCAATGTACTGAGTTATAAGTGAAGAGGCAGTATAGCATAACATCATAAACACAGAATTTAATAAACAGACCTAAGACTAAGGGCAGCTTTACCTTCTACTAACTTTTATTAGTTCCCTGTACCTTAGTTTCCTAATCTGGAAAATGAAGATAATGAATCTTTCCCAAACAGGTAGTGTGAAAACTACATTAGGTAACATGATGAAGAGCAGAATATTACTGGCATGTAGCAAGTGTCCAATAAATGGCAGTTCAATACATAAACAACGTAACAAAGAATCTGGAGAAAGAAGAGCTGGTGAGTAAGAAATTGTCAGTTTGCCTCTAGCAGGGAACAGGTAATCCTGTCCATATAAAGAAGTACTCCAGGGAGAAACAGGTGCAGTTCTCCAGATTCTATTATTTTATATAGGATTTATTTCATATATTTCATATAGGATGAAATAGCCTGAAAACACATCCAATTACCTTGCTTCTGAAACAAAAACAATTATTAATACTAATACTAGTATTAACATTTATTGTACACTTATGATGTGCCAAGTACTTTGATACACCCTGTTTTGATTATCCTATTGATTTTTCCAACAGCTCTGGGAAGTAAGTACTCTTAGTATCTCACTTTCTAGATCAGTTAATCGAGGCTTAAAAAGGGTATGCAACTGACCTGAAATCACACTGGGTTTAAGGGTTAGTGCCAGAATTCAAAACTCAGGCAGTCACTCTGGCCTCTAACCTTAACAACAGTGCAATCCTCCATGCTCACTTAGAAATCTTGCAGACGACTCATATACTTCAACAGTTTCCCAAATACCAGGAAAGGGACCCCTAGACAAAAGATGTGAAAAGTCCGGTAGCTCCCTAACCACTGCCCTTCACTCAAATGCAAATAACACGTTAGTCTTCCAGTTTGTACATAAGGTCCTTATGGATGAACTAATAAAACCATCTCTAACTTATGGATGAACTAATAACAACACCAAAGCGAGACACATGCAAAGCTAAAGAAAGATGTGACTTGTCACTCACAGTGAGCAATGTTCAGTTACCTTGAGATGCAGCCCAGAAGAGCCTGATGGGTCTCCTCTGACCTCTTCCTTAAACCCACCCTTAAGTACAAACATGGGGCCCAACACCAACCCTTCCATGTGCTCATTATAGACCTGCAAAGCTCCTACCCACGTAGAAAGTGAGGAGCACTTCTCAGGAACGGGCCCACCATTGGAGAAAGGCACACATTCCAGGACAGAGCAGATGCAAGCTGGTTTCCTTGGATGCGAGCATGTCAAGGAGAAGTGACTTTGTTAACCAGCGGCCGATGGTGTTTGATGGAATCACAGAGCCCGTATTGATTCTAAAGTCCCTCGTTACTGATACTTGACAGATGATACTCGACTCTAAGCCAAGATGGAAGGCAATAATAAAAACATTGCCCTCATAGGAAGAACTCCACACTGCTCAACCTTTCTTTTGAAAATGTGAAGTTTCTCCACAGACACGTGGAGTACAGGGAACAGCTAAGGGATGAGGAAAGACATAAATTGGACAAGAAGAACAATTCCCCTGCTTCTGCCTCCTGCCGTACAGACACTCACACTCATGGTGCATCTATACAGGTCCCAGAGGTCACGGGGATCAAATATAAATTTTGAAAGTTGAAAAGAGGGAATCCATTTCAAATGACTTAAAGGATAACTGTCAGAGGAATTAATATGGTTGGAATGTTTAAAATTGCCACAGGTTTCTTCACTTTTGAAAGGTGTCAGGTTCCTGTCTTGAAAGTGAAATGTCTTTCTGCGATACCACAAAGAAGGGCTATGCTATCCTAGACAGTTCCAGGCTAAGGAAAGCTTATTTAATTTACCAAACCGCCCGTAGAAATGGGCAAGGATAAGTCCAAAAGGTTAAGCAAGCAGGGGTAGAATTCTTATCTCTCTCCATTTCCCATACTACAGTAGTGTCCATTACATTTTCCTTTCTCAAAGATGTCTGGAAATAAGTTTTATATTTCTAACTGTGTGTCTTTCTCTTCAGCACTCGGGACTCCCATGGAATAAAAACAAGCCAAAATAGGAAAAGGAACCCAAACCTCTTTGATGAGGCAAAGCTTCTGCATTAAGGGGAGCGAAATCTGAAGTGCTAAATTGCTTGCTACCTGGGCAGATACCATGAGAGGCAACCAAGTTGATTCAAATCCTTGTAGCTACATTCCTCCAACTAAAATGACCACCCCACTTACAAATGAAAAACACATTTCAACATGCTTCCTTTCAACATTAAAGGTAAATGTACAAACTGCTAAAATGGGGGACAAAAGGTGAATGAACCCAAAATCTCATATTTCCTTTAGAGTGAATCGGACCCTTCCAAACGGCAGTGAGGCATTCAGTGCTTGCATGATTACCTTCCAGTGTGTTATGGTGAACCAAATCCATCATTGTGATGAGGGAGAGTTTGAGATGGCTGAATAGAGCTTTCCATTCTTTTTAAACCTGTAGGAGGTATCAGAGTTGATAGAGGTTTTGCCACCATAACAAATGAGGGCCTCCAAGTTAGAATCTTAACTATCTCAGGATCACCCATCACCAAAATCAACTGACTTCTTCAATATTTATGCCTTTTCAACAGGTACATCTCACCCTTACATGCTTTCTTCCATTGAGCACACAACGAGTATTTACCACACTGAGCATGTACCACATAGCAAAGTGCTGTGCTGGGTGGGATGTTTAGGAATAAGCAAGGCACACGTCTCTGACTGGGCTTACAGTCTAGTGGGGGAACATACGTTGTAAATACATGAGATGAGTTAGGTAGAAACCTGAGCAATGTGTCCAAAAGGCAAAGAAAAGTCAGGGTGACCATCACACAAACCTGGGAAAACAATGGCTCAGGGGAATCATCAGGTCCTAGATCAACTCTATTTTTCACACTGGGCTTTTTGTTTTGTTTTTCTTTTTCTTTAAATTTCATACTGCTTTGAACTACTTTTTCACAAAGCATAAAAAAGAGAAAGAATGAGCTACATCGATGACCATTAAAAAAACGACTTTTTTTGGAACTTCCATTCGTAGTCCCAGATCTTAATAAAACAAATGGAAATATTTCATTGGAAACAAGTTTACCTTGGAATGAACTTCTTAGAGAGGGAAAGGTGACCTCAGAGGGACCTTCCAACGTAATAACAGACCATTGAGAATTTGGAAGGTGTCCTTCAAAAGAATGACAGTAGACTTTTTTCTTTTACTTCTGAAAAGGAGTTTATAAACAACTGGAAGGAAGACTTTGACTAAAATGCAAATGTGAACTTCCTAAAATTCCACAAAAGTGATCCTTTCAGGAGCACATTTGTATATGCTGTAGAGAAAATGAGTATCAAGTGTGTAAGGGAGGGCAAATTGCTGGTAGCAAGAGCATGCCAGCTGACGTATGGCACGGCCAGGGCCAACTGTGCCAAATAGGGTCACAGGTCACATGGGTCAACACTACTCCTGGTGAACTTGCTGGAAATCATGAATTTGTCAAGAGAATTCTCCCTGGGGACGGAACTAGAGACCAGCAAAACCTAAGAACCGAAAGCCATGGATTCAGAATCCTGGGAGAAGAAATGCGTGTACAGGCCCAAGCCAAGGGCTAAGTAATTTACAGGGAGGAGAGATGAATGACCCAAGACCAATCAGAGAAGCTGTAGGTGCCAAAACACAATATGTGCCAGAAGAGTTCTTTGAGATCACTTACCCTAATCATCCTCTTGATAGATGATAAAACTGAGGCCCAGAAAAGGGAAGGGACCTACAAACTCCACCCTGTGGCAGAGTTAGAGCTTAAACCTGAATACAGGTGCGTGGGCATTCCATCACCCCACTTTGCCTTCTTCACTGGGAATCACCCACAAAACTAGGAAGCACATCACTGAGAAGCTGGTAGCAGGAGTGGAGCAGGTTGGGAGCATGAGACTGGCAGGAATGAATACTGGTGACGGATATTTCAATCACTGAGAACCCAAGCGGTTCCTGACTCCACGTGGCAGGCATTTGGAGTTCATTTTCTAATTCTACGTCCAAAAGGTTTGTTCCCCATTAACATTTTTCCTTCTCCAATAACTTTAATTCTGTGTACACTGCTCAAATGTCATTCGGAATTTGTTTTTTGGGTCATGTTCCTCCTATGTGCTCAGGTGGCATATCGGTAAATTTACATGATGGGTGCATGATGAAAAAATGCTACCTCCCTTTGTAAATTTGTTATAAAAACTATTTGTACACAAGACTTTAAAAATATGCAAAACAAACATTTGCAGACCGATTACTAAAGATGTCTGTGTTGTTGATCAAGGCTTATGAGCTGAGAAGTGAGATTAAACAACAATAAACCTAAGTAGACAAGCCAAAATTGAATTCTGTCCTTGATGCTGTGACTAAAGCACATCAGTTTAGTCAAAGGCTCTTGTTTTTGATTGCCTGGCATTCACTCATTCTTCTTCTGGTAACAGTAAGACAAGTTTATTTGGAGAACCAGTGCTTTCTACCTTTTATCTTTGATTTCAGATGGTTCACATGGGGCTGATCCCAACTCGTGGTACAAGATATGGGCCTGATCCTGGTGACTGGTTCATAAATTGGAATGCAACTCAAATGCAGCTGATGAAAGTCGGTCCTACAATTTTGTTTGTACCATTTGTTTCCAGTGGGCTTGCAAAACTGACAAGGAGTAACTAACTCTTCAGCTGATTGTGACTATTGTACCAAAACTTGCTTTAAAAAAAAACAAACAAAAAAAAGCCTATCTCAACTACACAGGATAGCAGAAATGACCCACGAAAAGAAAAATTACTGACAATGTTCCTTGAACGTTTGAGGCTAACACAACTTTGAGTGTATGTGTTAAGTAGATTATTCACAAAATGAGGGCAAGAATCCTTTTTATCCCTATATATACTCCATTTTGCAACGTGATCTTGTCGTTCTTCCATTGAGAGGTAGAGTCTATTGCCCCATCCCTGGAATATGGCCTTGGCCATGTAACTTGTTTTCGGTCAGTGAGTCATAAACACATATGATATAAGTAACTGCGTGAGAGGTGCTTGAGCACTGAAGTTTGCCCTCTCCTATTAGGGGAACCTTTCTGCCATGAATGAGCAATCCCAGGGAAGCTTACTTGAAAATAAAGACCACATAGACAGCTATTTCAGCCATCCCAGCTGAAGCCCCAGAGAGTGAGGCTATCCTTGACCATCCAGCAGAGCCAGCCCAGAAAGGAAGCATCCAGCTAACTTAAGGATTATGACTTAATAAAAAACTTTTCTTGGTTTTTTTTTTAAATTTTCCTTTTATGCCATTACATTTTGAGGTGGTTTTTTAAAAGCAAAAACTAATTGAGTATTACATTACATATTTTTTTCTTCGGCACTTTGAATTGAATGTGTATCACTTACAGCCAAAAAGACACAAGTATCCAGTGCCATTCCTAGCACTTGACACCTACACCAGATCACCGTCAATACCCTTCCTCCCTACAACAAAACTTCTCTTACTTGTCATCACACAATAATTGATAATTATTTTTTCTCAATTTGCATTTTAAGTTTTTTATAGTGGAAAAGGTAAGGCTTTTATTTGCAAGAATTTGCCCTCTTTTTTTCTTTTTTGAAATACACATTTGTGACCAAAAAAAGTGAGTATGATAATATAGTCTCTTTCCTAGAATTAAAATTAATTGAACTTTAATAAGTAATTATTTTGTCTCTTTTTTAAAAAGTATACAATCTTATCTTCGTTATATTAGTTTCAGGTATACAATACAGTAATTTGACATTTTTATACTTTATAATATGATCACACCACTAATTCTAGTAATCATGTTTTTTAGTTTTAAAATAAGTAACAATTAAAATGAAAAATAAATTTTAATTTTAAAGATATTCAAATGCATTAGAAAATTTCATATATGAATGAAAATTTGTACTTACCAAAGAAAAGTAGTACACCTCACTGTACTCTATTTTAAAGTTGTAAATGTTAAATACAAGTAAATGCCCCAATTGGTCGCATAGAATTACAGAACTGAAATAATTCAAGACCGGCTTCTTCACCTTTCAATCATTGTGCTATTGTGCTTTATTTTTTTTGCTAATGACTTATTACTTGTTTATTTTATATTTATTTTAGGCGATGGAAATGATGTTAGACAAAAAGCAAATTCGAGTGATTTTCTTATTCAAGTTAAAAATAACTACCTATTTCAAATCCATTGTTTAAATGCAGAAATGTGCACTACTATAGTTTTGAAGACACCAACTGCCGGAAGTAATATCCAATGATGCCAAACTGCTATGAACTTAATCTCAAATACATGTAGCTGAGTTCACCTGTTCTGAGGCCACCTGCACAGCTGGGAGTTCTTCACATTACAATGTGTATTAAAAGATCATTTTTAAAAAACATTAATTCAAACTATAATTGTACATTATTAGGTTGGCGCAAACATAATTGCGGTTTTTGCATTGTTGACATTTGCTGTTTGATATTGGAATACATGCTTAAATAAATGTGGTTATGTTATACATCATTTTAATGCACATTCCTCGCTTTATTTTTTTTGCTAATGACTTATTACTTGTTTATTTTATATTTATTTTAGGCTATGGAAATAATGTTAGACAAAAAGCAAATTCGAGTGATTTTCTTATTCAAGTTAAAAATGGATCGTAAAACAGCAAAAACAACTCGCAACACCAACAACACATTTGGCCCAGGAACTGCTAATGAACGTACAGTGCAATGGTGGTTCAAGAAGTTTTGCAAAGGCGAGGAGAGCCTTGAAGATGAAGAGAATAGTGGCCGACCATCGGAAGTTGACAACGACCAATTGAGAGCAATCATTGAAGCTGATCCTCTTACAACTGCATGAGAAGTTGCCAAAGAACTCAATGTCGACCATTCTATGGTTGTTTGGCTTTTGAAACAAATTGGAAAGGTGAAAAAGCTCGATAAGTGGGTGCCTCATGAGTTGACCGAAAATCAAAAAAATCATCGTTTTGAAGTGTTGTCTTCTCTTATTCTACAACAATGAACCATTTCTCAATTGGATTGTGACATGCAATGAAAAGTGGATTTTAATGACAACCGGTGACGACCAGATAGGTGGGTGGTCCAGAAAATGCTCTAAAGCAGTTCCCAAAGCTAAACTTGCGCCAAAAAAAAGGTCCTGGTCACCGTTTGGTGGTCTGCTGCCAGTCTGATCCACTGCAGCTTTCTGAATCCCAGCGAAATCATTACATCTGAGAAGTATGCTCAGCAAATCGATGAGATGCACCGAAAACTGTAACATCTGCAGTCAGCATTGGTCAACAGAAAGGGCCCAATTCTTCTCCACAACAACGCCTGACCGCTCATTGCACAACCAACGCTTCCAAAGTTGAACGAATTGGGCTACGAAGTTTTGCCTCATCTGCCGTATTCACCTGACCTCTCGCTAAATGACTACCACTTCTTCAAGCATCTCAACAACTTTTTGCAGGGGAAATGCTTCCATAACCAGCAGGATGTAGAAAATGCTTTCCAAGAGTTCATCGAATCCCGAAGCATGGATTTTTATGCTACAGAAATAAACAAACTTCTTTTTCATTGGCAAAAATGGGTTGATTGTAATGGTTCCTATTTTGATTAATAAAGATTTGTTTGAGCCTAGTTATAATGATTTAAAATTCATGGTCTGAAACCGCAATTACTTTTGCACCAACCTAATATTAAAGTATAGCAGAGCTATAGCAAATATCCAGAAGTTAGACTGGCAAAATACATTTTTGATTTCTTTTTCCAGAGAGGAGGATTTTACCACGTCCATTGCTTGAATTGCTGGTGCACAGTGATGACAAAATGCAGGCTGAATTTAGTTGGTTTTATTACTGTTTTAAAACTTTCCATACACAATGTATTGCCTGCCCCAGAGCAGACCACTCTTGCTGCCCTGCCCTTGATACTCCACTACAAAAAGCACTGTAAGTAAACCTTATGAATATTGAGAATTATGTATAAAATAATATCTCTCCAAAGAACTCTGAAATACATCATGCTAGCACACGGGAGAAAATTTCCAGGGACAGACCCAATGATTTCAATATTGACCTAAACTTTTCAAATTTTCTAGGAGAAATGAAGATAATTGATGGCACTGAGCCTTTCAGCACAGGGACAAGGTAAAACTACTTTTCACTGGAGGAAAAGGTAATTAAGGAGCCCACACCATGACACTCTATCGTAAGTTATAGTAAAACCCCCTTTTAATTCCAGAAAATCATTAAGGTTCTCTGGACCAAGACAAGCCAACAAACGATATCCTGTTTCCAATTAATTTCCAATTAATCATAAGCCCACTTTAGGTGAGTTCTCTCTGTCAGGAATCACACAAAGCCTCAGCTTTTCTTGGGGCATCTAAAGAAATCACACGAGTAATGTCACTGCACTGCTAGGATGCAACTGACCACATGATGTCATTGATCTATATTAACCTATTCTTATTGACTGTACATCGGCCTTGACTCCATATTTTATTCATTTGCTTTATAGCGGGTCAGTTGCATCTTAGTAAATTCAATACCCTTCCAAACTGAAACATATTTTATCCTCTCCAATATGTGCCTTTCTGCTACATTTTATTCCATTTGGTATACTTCCTAATCAATTCTTTTGTGAGCTTCATTTCTTTCGGCACAATGTGTCCATTGTTAGGATTTATTTCTCTCAGAATGATTTAAATCTATTTGGCTCAATGCTGCCTTAAAGCTGCTATATGCCCTATCTATTTCCTCAGCAGTCCCATCCACTGGGCCATGCGATCTGGTTCATATTCCATCTTCTTGGTTAAGGAAAGATGTACTTTCCTAGCTTGGTCTAATGTGAAATGACACTTGCTTTTTATCTATTCTGGCAATGGTTGTGGACTGGATAATAAGAGTGATATGTAGCAATGTGTAAGAATGTCAGTGTATTTCAGGTATTCACTGCTGAGATGGGTAACTGCAAGCTCCTAATGTTCCCAGGATGAAGTCATCTCTCTGAATCGATGCTTCTGAAATTCTACGTTATCGTTGCCAGCAGATGGAAGGCAGTACACGATATCCACAACTCTCTCTCTTGTAAATCCTTGTTGACTTAAAGAACAGCTGAAGACTGCCTTCTTTGGTAGTATTAATTATGAGTCACTTTTAATTTGGGTTGGCCCTAGATTTTATGTTCTCTCTAAGACTTCAAAAGTTCATTGTGCGCAATAAAATTATTTTATTATTCATAGAGAAAAAATAAAAGGCAATGAAAGACATGGCATGTTAATGACCTTTTTAGTGACTTGCCTTGTAAGAGGATTAGAAAAGGTCTAGGGGACAAGCCCGAAGAAGTGACATAAGGAAATCCTACAAGGTAAAGCTGAAAAGGTTCATGGAGGGTAAGGTTAAGGAGACCTTAGAAGCCTGGTTAAGAGTTTGTGGCCATATCCCAAATGAAAGGAGAAACCCCTGAATGTTTCTGAAGAGAGGAGCTGACATGATAAAAGCACACTACTCCTACAAAACAGGTTGTAACTTCCTAAAGTAAAATGAACTTGAAATAAACTCAAGGTCATTTGTGGGTGGTCATGCCCAGAAGGTGACAATAGTAGAGTACATCTTGTTCAAAAGAAAGTTATTTCCAATAGAAAGAAAAAAGAATCGCAGTTGGGGGTAGGGCGGGTGAGAAGGGGAAGTCTTCTTTGGAAACCAGAAAAATTAAGCAGGAATGCTTGATTTAGTAAACATATAAAAAAAAAGTAATAACATTACAGCACATGTATTATAAAATATAACAAATGCTAACATGATCAAACATACAAAATAAAATGACTGGTGGCATGGAAGATATGAGGTCCTTCAGAGAAGATTCTTCAGAGAAAGTGACCATGCCTAATTGGAATCAATGACAGAAATATTTGGGAACATAAATATACAAATACCCTTGATTTAATTAACACTTTTTTTAAATCTGAGAAAATAAGAACAGTATTTCTATATTGACCTTAATATGGGCATGAAGCTCAAAAATGAAAAATATCACTACAAATAAAATTCTGAGTATATAATTAATAAACATTAACAACAAAAAAACATTGGAGAAGCAAGAAGGACGGGGAAACAGCCAAAGTAACCAAATCAATATAACTGTATGGGAAACACTCTGTTGCACTCAGATTTTAAGAAGTCATTTATGAAAGGAATGCCCAAAGGAAGAAAACAAGTCTGCTATTGGAAAAGAACATAGAAAACAAACAAACAAAAGTTAAATGGTAAAGAGAAGGCAGAATTACTAAAGTCCTGTTTTGTTGTTAATTTCTCCATCATGTAATTATATGTTCAAGTTGGAAAGATGAGTAAACAAATAGAAAAGAAACAGAGACAAGAATGAAGCCCTAGAGAGCTTATGAGACACAAGAGAAGCTTGGTCTCTAGACCCAGTCAAATCGTATTTTAATTTATGTTAGCAACAAAAAAAATCTTATAGATCTGATCATAGAAATAATGTCACCAATTTTTCAGAAATCACAGCATTTTCAGGTAAATCTCTTCATTGTAAGAAGGAATAAAAGATTCTGAAAACAGTACAACACAGATTTCCATCAAAAATGTAAAAGATTATTTTAAATGTATGATATGTGTGCACTTTGAAAACATAGTAACAACTTCTAAGAGCCAGCCAGAACCTTTTCACCTAGGATGAGCTAGGCCAAATTCATTCTCTCTCTCTCTCTCTCTCTCTCTCTCCCCCCCAAATGGTCTTTAAACAGGTAGATCAGTGAGACATAATACAGCAAGACATCTGACAAAAATATCTCCTGATATTGTTCTGCAGAGAGAGAGAAAGAGAGAGATTCAAGTCAATTCACAGCAGATCAAATCCATATACTGAAAAATAATGTTGATCCCTGAATCAATGCCAATGAGAATGGAGTTTCCTTGAGCCTTTCTCCCATATTCCATCCTCGCCTCCAGACTGGTGAATAAAACCTAGAAATCTATTTTCTAACAATCGGCTAAAACCAAAGACAAATGAAACAAGAATTAAAGCAAAAGTGTCCATGTAGGTCTGAAAACTCAGTCTTCCAAGGAAGGGATGGGTGAGTTTTTCTGGGCAGTAGTTTATGTAAGAAGAAGAGCCCAGCAGGCACTGGTTGTCTTGACTCTATTGTAACAACACACAGCAGATGCTCCGTGTCCGTGGAAGTCCTCCAGCTGACACAACATGACTATGTGCTTATCCTGGGTGCGACGTGGGACAAAACACTTCTTCCAACCCTAAGGTCCCATAACGCTAATATTAATACAAGTCCCTGCCTGGTATCTTGTATGATTATTGCTAAATAATTGCAGAGGAGGAAATCACATTTAAAAAAAGCGTGATTAAAACATTTTCTAAAGCCACTGATTTTATAACAGGCCGTATACAAAAGCCTTTTTGATATTTGCACTAATAACCAGAATGCACTGGTTTTCCAATACCTCGTGAGTTTAGGACAGGCAGAAAAATCCAGCATCTCCCTACCATGACAAAAGCAATGAGAATGGCCAAATCCGATACACAAAACATTTAATTTATAACAGTTAAAACCTGGCCTCTGACCAAGTCCAAAAGAACTATGTCTTATTTCACTTGCTCTTGAATATGTCTCTTTCAGAGATAAATGACTCTGTGCTTTGCCAGTTCTCTCCTCTGTTTGGTGTTTTGTTTAGCTGGGCTTGTGACAAGCCAAGAGCTGATGCATCTGCTTGAATGTGTAATTTACCTCGCTGGTCAACTTAGCTTTTTTTTCCTTGACAATATTATGTCAAACAATCACATCACAACTGGCTCTGATCTCTTTGTTGTTAGCTAATAAATTAGAGAGTATTTATTATCTGCAATCCTTTTTTCCTCTTTTAATGGTGACACATTTGTGGTGAATTACAGGGCAGCTTTATAAACTAGGCTCCGGGCCAGTCTCAACCCTGTGTCCATGTGAACATTCCCTCTCCCGGTTGGCCTCCCGGACTGGTGGTAAATCAAGGCAGCTGTCACAGCACACTAAGTTAGTGTGCGTCATTGGGGAGAGCAGGAAGCGTTGGGGGTATAATTCTGTCCATCAAACTAATATGTTATATCAGTAGCTTTGTAATCTTCTGCCATAACTTATGGGAAGTGACACCTAAGAATTCACTTTGAAGGCAATGTGTGCCTCAGACTTTAAGCCAAAACAGACCCGATTCGCAGCAATAGTTCCTCTGTTTACATGAGTGGATTTCTAGAGCTGGAAAACGAGGCCCCTATCGCTGTGGCAGTATTTTACACATTCCACCACCAGCTGAACTCTGTTTACAGCCCTAATGGCAGGATTTGTAAACTTCTCAAACAGGATTTCTTCTCTTCTTTTTGTTACCCTTGCCTTAACCTCCAGTAGCCAGATAGATAAATATGCCCCTTGAATGTTATCATGACAAAGTGAACCTCTGACAGGCAAGGATGGATGGGTACCCCGTTTCCCTTGTCCGTTCCCCCTCAACCTCTGCCTTGACCAATGTGGGAAATGGCTGTCGGACAGAAGGATGTTTACGTCGCTGTGACAGCAGTGTCAGCTTCCTGGGGTAGTTGCTAAATATCCACATGATACTTAAAGAGGTGAGGGCAGATGACCTTACATAGGCAGTGCCCTTTCTAAAGCATGGCATCTGAGCTGCCCGACTCACATTGGATGTCCTTTAGAAAAGGATGCCTTATTTTCTGGGATTTGGTATCGGATCGTCCCTGTCTTCTGCCCCCACCTTCTTCCCTGGCTGTTTTCTCAGCAGGCCAATGAAAAAAGCCCTTTGGGGAAGATTAAGTAGTGCTGTGAGCTGCCATCTGATGGAAAAGAAATCTACAAGAACTATTCAAAGGAGCTCTTCCTCCCCCAGGCACAAAACTAAACATGCACAGTAAAGACATTTGAAAAATGTCTGCCCTTGCCATCCCCAATACCCCTTTGATTGATAGCAGAGAGGGTTTGCTATGATAATTTTACTTTGACAGGTCCCAGGCATAAATCCCACAGAGTTGTCGCTCTGGTTTCACAACCTGCCAAGGGCTCCAGTTTGGAACAGGAAACAGGCCTCTATTATTCACCCTCAGTACTCCTTCAGGTGCAAAGAAAAGACTGTATGGAAAAAATAAATCCTTACCTGAGGGGGAAACCAAATTCAAAGCACTTTTAATACTTCTTCATCAGAAAGAATGTCCAAGAGGGGAAGATGTGACCTCAGTCCTACTTCTTCAAACTTACATTTAAATCTTCCAAATACGAGATCTGAAACCAACTCACAACGAGAAACGGATACTCCTTTTCCATTCACATTTTGGTTTTACAAAGTCGTGTTATTATTTTACTTCAACGTCAGCCTAGAAATGTACCGTGATACTTTATAAAAATCATGGTTTAAAAATAAAAATGTGTTTACACAATAACATCCATAATTTACTACCATTTACTTACAGTGGGCCAGACTCTAACTCATTACATCCTCTCAACCTTCACAACGACCTCAAATGAGTAAAGCCTCAATTAATAGGGATGTAATTTTAAAAAGAGTCAAAGTAATGAATGTTTTTGGCAACCCTCTTTTAGACATGCTTCATGACATGTCAGGGAGTATCTGGGGATACGCGTCTTCACTCCGCCATCTCCCCTGTGCCATCTCAGAAGGATGACTCAGCAGTAGGAACCCTAGCCAAGCAAATCATATTTAACTGGGTTGAATCAAGACGAATCTATGGTTTTCCCTAAGTTAACTATGAAATTAAATGAAACAGAGTCCATTCTTTATGAATGTGAGTTGATCTCACCTAGAAATGCAATATTGTGACCTATTAAAAATTATGAAACAGTCAAAAACAGGCAAATGTGTAAATAGAGGGAATATTTCCAGGTCCTTAAAACTTTCAGAAGTTGAAGTCTTTTCCTTCCCATTGTCTACCTCGTATAAATGCAAGAAACGATTTTCCCCTGGCTCTGGGGTTCCATTCTAGCATTAAGAGAGTGTCTATATGACTCCAATGCTGTAAGAACAGATTCTTCCTTCAGTCCTACCAGGCCTTGGTAGGCCAGATATCCTACCAGGCCTTGGTTGTGGGGTACCATCAGAGATCTGCAGAAAGTCTGCAATACTGAGAAGTTCCAGCAGCAGGGAAGCTAGGATTGAGTCTTGGCACTCTCCATAAAAACTGGAATTTAACAGGACTATGTAAAACATGAACTTCACCCCAGGTGAATTGAGTCCTCGTTTTCTGGGGTCAATATTTTAGCACTATACCCATCTTGTGGAGAAACTAACCATTGCCCAAGGAGTTCTAAAAATTGGTCCATGGGTCAGCCAAAAAAGTCAGTGGGGAAAATCATAACAGAAAAGAATAAACTTCTCATAAAAATGGGAGTAATATATGAGTTTTTTAAGTCATAACACAGCTTGAACAAATTTCAAGAAAAAGAAACTTACAAAATAATTCTCTTTTACTCCATTGCCCCCCTAAATGCTAAACAGGATGTGCTTCCTTGTAAATGTCTATAAATTTGTGGGGGAGAAAAACAAATCTCGTCTTGTGTACAGGGTTCTAGGCTGCAAGGAACATGGTTAGATTTCTGTTTCCTTTAGAGGAAGACGCCAGAACAGCATTTTCCCATCAAGTGTTGATAAGAAAGGCATTTAGCATTTCACGGGATGGGCCTGTCGTGAGTGGGTGGTATGACATGATAAATTATGGCCAATGTCATATTAAAAATTACAGGCCCATCTGCACATGCTCACTCGAGCCCATGATACGCTCTCCGGCGCAAAGCCTTCAGCTGTGGCAGATGTGGTAGAGATGTTCGTCTCCCAGGAAAACTTTAGAAAACAGCATTCCCAAGATTTAGAGAGGTTATAGCTGTCTTTCTAGCCCATAAGCCAAAACTAAACTAAACCGTTACTTTCTGCACAGTCAGCCCTGGTTAGGTCTGACTTGCCACCCTGATTCATGTTCTTCCCTCAGGGGTTCAATATACTTCTCTGCAGTATGAGCATAAGAAGAAGGAAGGCATTTTAAAATTAGAAAACAATCTCCTCTGTTGAAACTCAAAGAAGCATCTCTTAGGGCATAGAGAGACATTTCGAGGACTCTGGAGAGGGAATGTGGTCATGCAGACGATGCGGATTGGGGAGGAGAGGGATAAGGAATTGTCTGAGATATCAAGGAAGTCTGAAAAAAAACTGACATTTAGTCCGCAATTTCCTCTACCAGGGTATCTCACACTTGACACTATTCATATTTTGGACCAGATAATTCTTTGTTATGAGGGTTGTTCTGTGATTGGTAGAATGTTTAACAGACCCCCTAACCTATACCCACTAGATGCCAGTAGTTCACCCCCATCCCGGAAGTAAAAATCAAAAATGTCTCTACACATAAGTAAATGACCACCGGGGGTATGGTGAAAACCATGCTAGTTGAGAACTACCATCCTAGACCCTTTGGGTTAGGTCATGCCGATGAATCTCTGTGAGCCATATGTTTTCCAATAAAGAGGTCTGGATTCAATAGCACATATTGCCATATGTGTCTTTGTCCCATTATTTCCGGAATCGTGATAGGACTGCATGTTGCAACACCCGTCAGGTTAGACTTCTTAAGCAAAATCAAGGTGCATTTACTGTAAGGCGAAAGTTAAATCAATCATTGTACAGGTAAAAAGAAAACAATATCTCCATTAAATATTTCTCCATGAGGTGAGTTTTGTTACATTTTTCACTCTTTCTGTTCTAGAGACATTAAAACCTACTGTATAATTCAATACAGGGAATTCAGTACAAGGTATTTATTCAAAGGTATTAGAAGAGCTGAAATAACAAGGAAGAGAAGAGAAGGCTACGCTGAGAATGGCAACTTCAGAAAGCTGCTGCCACCTCTACAGTAAGGGGTCGAAGGGAAGAGGCCGTGTTCCCGGAATCCGGAGCCAAGGCCCCCAGAAGAAGCTGGACACACAGTGGGGCACTCAATGGGAGCTGGGACCACAAATGGAAAGGGCTTCCCATAGGAGATGGAACCATGGAGACATAGCTACTGCCAAGAATGGCCACCTGAAGCAGAGAGAGCAGTAAAGAAAGACCCTAGCTTCTTTCTCTCTTCTGCCCACCTGTAATTTCTCACCAGTGCCTTTCACTGGCTGAAACTGGCTGGAATCCAGTGGACAAGGGAGCCTGGAAAATAGTTGACAAGGATCAGACCCTGCGACACATAGGGAACCAAACAGGGTTTGAGAATGGATCTGAAAGCAAACAGACCAAAGGCCAACGTAACTATCGAGTTCAACTGTCAGGACAATTGAAAGCAGTTCAGATTTATGAATCAGGAAGACAAAGTATATTGGATGAGTCTGAGAAAAACCTTAGGCTGAGAAAAAAACTTCTCAAAACATACACACAAAAAAAGCTTTTTAAAGTTCCCTCCTCTTTCTCCCCTCACAGACGAAGTTAAACTTGGGAGGCAGTGGGGGTGCGGAGGGAAGTCTAGACTGAGATTGTAATTGTATAACTCTTGTGAAATTGAGCTAATACCTGAAACGACAATTTCTAGAAGAAATGCTAGCTATATATTGCTACCTATTGCTGGAACAAACCACCACAAGCTTAGTGGCTTAAAACAACTACCACTGTATTTACTCAAGATTCTTTTGGTCAGAAGTTTGGGTGGGGCTCAGCTTGGTGGTTCTTGGTTCTCATCTGAGATGATTTCTTGTGACTACAGTGAGGTGGAAGATTGTCTGGGGGCTGGCTGGTCCAGGGGGTCTCTGCTGGCATGGCTCCTTTCTGTTCCAATTGCTTTATACTTCCAGTTGGCGCTCTGACTTCTTCACATGGCAATCTCAGGGTGTTAGGAGAGAGAGCAGCCCCAGTGTACAAGTGCTTTCTGAGCCTCTGCTATATCATGATTGCTAAGGCCCTGCTAACTAAAACAAGTCACCAATCAAGTCACCCCAGATTCAAGGGGCGGACAGAGCAACTTTACTCTTAATGGGAGGGCTATTACAGTCACATCGCACAGGGGCATGCATTAGGGATAGGAAAAAATGCGGGTATTTTTAACAATCTGTCACACTAGGTGAATGGAATTGCTGGCAAGTGTTTTTCTAGCCAGACTATTCCAGCTCTATCCACACCTGAACATTTTAAAAGGTTATATTATTTATTTTCCAAACAGCAAATGTTTTTGGTTGTCACAGAGGCACTGTGCTCTAAAATAGCTCTTTCAAACCCCTTCAACCAAACCCAGTCTATAAGGGTTTTATGGTTAATAGCCAACCATCTCATCCAAGGTTAAAGATGCTCCCTCACGTTTAAACTCAAGTCCAGAGGAGAAGTCCCAAGACTCCCTTCCTTCTCTCTGTGCTGTAAAGAAAGAGAAATCCAGCTTTCAGTACAATGTTATGGGGGAACATCAAACTAAGGATCAGAAATTGGGGTTTCGTATTCTATACTGGAACCAACCATCTATGCAAGTAACTTGGATAAATCTCTTCTCTCCAAGTCACATTTTCCTGATTTGCAAAATCAGGAAGTTAAACTACTCTGGGATGGTTGTGGTGAGAGAGTGAGAGAGAGAGAGAGAGAAAGAGAGAGAGAGAGAAAGGAGGGGAGGGGAGAGGAGAGGAGGGAAGGGAAGAGAAAGAAAGGGAAGGGAAGGGAAGGGAAAGGAAGGGAAGGGAAGAGGTTGAGTTGAAAGAGTGAAGCCAGCTGGTGTAAAATAGCTCATGAGGATTGTGCGAACCTGAAGAGTGTGTGCCCTGTTAATGGCATTAAAGTAATTGTTTTCCCTAAAATATTTTAGTACTTGATCTGATTGCGATCTATGACAAGATTATCTCCAAGACCTCACCCAGCTCTGCTGTTTGCCAGCTCTCTCGTTCTGTTTCCCCACACGCCTCCTCTGTGCCCATCTTTGCCATGGAGTTATCAAGTCTGTCTGGCCATCAGGACAAGGAGTACTTGTTTGCAATGCAAAGAGCAGAGCACAGCCACTGGCCTCTTCCTCCAAACCATCTTGTTTCAATCCCACACACCCCTTAAAGTGAGATTGCAATTGACAAGGCTCTTGCTTTTACATAAGCAATGCCACTTGGACTGATCCAGGACCATAATTCTGCTGTACTCACTCCTATCTGTGCTTCTGGAAAGGCTACAGGACTTGACAGCCTCAGATCCTATCACTATCCCACAGTCAGCAGTGGTTAGCATGACTTTCCTTGGGCCCTGGTTCCAAGCACTGCTTTCCCCAAGGAAGACATGTTGCAAAAATATTTAATTTCTAATGTCCCTATCATTTCAGAGGGAATTCTCAGGAGGTTAGAATTCAAAATAAAATAGGTTGTTTGCTATGAAACATGAGATTAGAGGATTTGAAAAAGCCCTGCAACTATTGCAAGGTCCTACTTTGGTAGGAAACTGCATCATTAGAAATGTATTCCTTGATATGACATAAAACTGTTTCCAAACTGGACTCTGAGTTCTACTTCTTCCATGCAGCCCACCAGGATAACTTCAGACCAAATTCATCTCTCCTACTAGTGAGTCTTAAGTAGGCCTTAAATTCTTTGGTTAGAATTAATATTAGCAGTGGGGCATGGGAGCCAAACAACCTGGATTTGAATCCTAGCTCCATCACTGGAAATCCAAATGCTGTGTACTTGGGTCAAGTTTCTGAATCTATCTGTGCCTCAGCTTCCTCATGTGTAAAAATTGGACATAGAGTCCAATGGTGATGGTTAAAAGAGAAAATACTTGGAGAGTCTTTAGTGTGTGGCATATAGTAACTATTCAACAAATGTTAGCTGTTATCATCATGTCTCTAATTACTATATTGTAAAAATAACATTAACTTGCCATGTATACACTTTATGTTAGCTTTATTTGCCTAATGAAATAATAAATTCAAGAGCAAGAATGATGCATGTTTCTCTTTATTCCAATTGCCCCCACCCATTAGCCTAGTGTATTGTATACAGGACACATCCAGACGTACGGGTCGGCCGGCGGGCCCTATCATCGTAGTGTAAGGGAGGACGCTGTGGGGAAGAGAGCACAGACTCAGAAGGACATGTTCAATTCCTGGCTCTTAATAAGTAGTGACTTGGCCAACTTAGCAAGCATCTCCTTGCCGCAGGTTTATAAAGTATAAAATGGGGCTAAAGTGATTGCCTCAGAAGGTAACTGTGAAGACAGAACCTTCCCGATGGGGTGCTCAGCACAGGCGCTCAATAAAGGCTTATTTCCTTCCATTTCCCTCCCTCTCACCATTAATGAATTGATTAGATCAGTGCCAGGAGAGATGGAGAAACACGAGGAAACCGGTCCCTAGCAGAGAAAAGCAAAGGAAGAGGGACCAATGTTCCAAAAGTAAATACCATGGATCTAAACAGGGTCACAGCCCAGAGATCGTCCTCCCTGCTTAGGATCCAGACAGAGGAGTTTCAGTGCCACTTAGAGATGGCAAAGCTGTCATCAACACAGGCTCCTCAATAGAACCAGGCTGTGGAGGTCTCAGAGTCTGTAGGAAATCTCTGGTTCTCCCCTTGATGACTGTTGAAGTTCTGGATGATATGTAGAAGAGAACACCCTGCTTTCCTTCTAAAATTTTCTTCCCTTGTTGCCTTCCTGAAATTCTGCTATCTTCAGCAAGCATACCAGACAAAAGATTGGGCTAGACGAACCTACTGGCCTGATCTCACGGAGATCACCCCAAGTTTTCAGGGAACCATAGAATGTTGGTGCTGAGATGAGAGGCTCCAACAACCTCACCATAAAGGTGAAGCCATGAAAAGATGAATGGCTGGCCCACAGTGAGGCAGCCAAGCAAGGGCAGAAATGAAATCTAGACCTGTGCTCTTTTGAACTTCTCATCTTTCCGATGCCTCAGAAGAACATGTACCTCTGGAAAGATTTATTTAAGTCAGTCAAGCTCTGAATTCCAACACAGACTTCTCCAGCCTGTATGGGGTGGGATGTGACCAATCTTGACCTTCTAGGTCTAAAATCAGTGAATGGAAGACATCCAGCAAAAGCTAATTACATCAGCTTCTTTCTACAGCACAGAGTATTATATGTACCCCTCTCCCATGTGCTGTCTGTTCTCCGGGGCTGAGAACGCACCCTGAAACCTCCTCACGTGAAGGAAACAGATGCCAGCTGGCCAGCCACACTGTGACTCCAACATGGATGTCAGCTGCTCCACTATAGGGCTGCGTTCAATGAACTGCATTTAAAAAAATGTTTTAATATCTACATGGCTCTCACCCAACTGCCTTAAGAATACCAGCTGTGCCGTGCTTTTTCCTCTAATTTGACAGCCATAAGCACAACTCCTGAAGAACAGAACATTCTTCAGGGGAGGGCTGTTGGTTTCACAGACATTTTAGGAGGAGTAGAAGATGAAAGAGATTTCCAGTTGAAATGTCATGTGTGGAAAGGGGCGGGGCATGAAGAAGTGTACTGGATGCTTATCATGTACCAGGCCCTGGGCTGGGTGAGTTCTAATGGCTTATTGCATTTAGTCCTCACAATGCCGAGAAGTGAATATAATAACCAAAATTTTATAGATGCGAAAACTGAGGCTTAGAAAGATTAGGAGACATGCCCAAAATCAGACAAGGAAATGTGTTGTATAACTGGTATATGTTTCCTAGGGCTATTATACCAAATTACCATAAACGTGGCAGCTTAAAACAACACAGTGTATTCTCTCAGAGTTCTGCAGGCAGAACTGAAATCAAGTGTCAGCACGGCTGTGATCCCTCCAGAGGAGAATCCCTCCTTGCACTTTCCCGGCTTCTGGTGGCTCCAGCCATCCCTTGTCACATAGCTGCTTACTTCCAATCTGTGCCTCTGTCTTCACATGGACTTCTCTTCTCCTCCTACCTCTCTGGATGTCTCCTATAAGGACACTTGTCACTGGATTGAGGGACCACCTGGGTATCCAGGATGATCTCATCTCAAGATCCTTAATTACATCTGCAAAATCCCTTTTTCTATATAAGGTCACATCCATATATGCCTTGGGTTAGGATAAGGATCTATCTTTTGGGGGGCCACCATGCGACCACTACGAGCCTTTTAAACTCAAGCCTGTCTTGTTCGTGGCCCATTTTCTCACCACATCCTCATGTACTTCACTATATTTTCCTATATCTGTTTTCACAAGGATGGCTTTGGCCAAGGTAAAGATTCCGAGGCAGCCATAGCATAGAGAGAATGCAGCCCCTTCTATTGCCCAGTTATCCAGAAAGCTAGTGACAGTGTTGAAATTTAGGTTCCCCTCAGTCCTGCTATTATTGTTCTAAGAACCAAGAAGGAGAACTGTCCCCTGAAAGATACCTTGCCATTGCCTCTAAGCATCAAAACTGTTGACTCCTTTGTAAAGGTTAGCCCTCCTTTTGCAGGAGTAGAAGAGCTACCAGGTATCAACTTAACCTATAGCCTCCCCCTTAATAAGTTTAAGATAAAAGGCCAATACATTCAAATAAGATTCAGACATAATGCAATAGTATTTGTTACCAAGCCCCATCTAATTATATCAGTCAATCCTTTATTACCAGAGCCACAAATGCAGAGAACTCTATTATAATCTCTCTTTTTAATCATCTCCTCACTATCTGCCTCCTCAAACTCTCCAATAAATTAATCATCTGCTTGCAATCATGAGTAAACATCAACTCAATTAAGAATTGATAAATAAACCAGTTCGCTCCAAGGTTTGTCCTGATACAGAGGGGAGAGCCATTGAGTGCCTGCCAGGGGAACAGTGCTGGGAGTTCTGAAATGCTATGGCTCGTCACGGCTGCGTTTCTTCTGCTGTTGTTTACAGATGTCCTGGCTGTTGGTTTTCGTTCCCACTCTGTGCGCATAGGTGGAAAAGAACTTATTCATTTGGCCTGGGTTTAAATTTGGAAGAATTGTTCATCTTATCCTTACTCTGTACTACATAGCATCACATACCTTAAAGAAAACCAGTAGAAAAAAACAGTAAAATGCAAGAAATGTGACCTCTGTCATATCAAAGAGTAAAGTAGAAAAAACTTTGTACGTGTTCAGATGCAGAACTTGGTGCTGAATGATTACGTAGTTGTTAGGGGTCAAACAGTGTTCCCCAGAGAAATATGTTGAAGTCCTAAACCCTAGAACCTTAGAATGTGAGTTGATTTGGAAATAGGGTTGTTCCAGATGTAGTTAGTTAAGATGACGTCATGCTGGATGGGTCCTTAACAACCTAAATGAATAGTGTCTTTTTAAGAAGACAATGTGAACACACAGAGAGAATGTCATGTCAAGAGACACACACACACACACACACACACACAGAAAGCCAGTCCTGTGGTGACAGAAGAGACAAGCATGATGCATGTACAAGTGAAGTCAAAACAAGGATTTCTGACCCCCACCAAAAGCTAGAAAGAGGCAAAGAAGGGTTCTACCCAGAGTACATGCTCTGTGGACACCTTGATTTTGAACTTCTAGTCTCTGGAACTAAGAGAGAATAAACTTGTGTGGTGTTAAGCCATCCACTTTGTGGTACTTTGCTATGGCGGCTCAAAAAAACCAACACAATGATTGATTACAATAAGAATAATCACACTAACATTTTAAAGCATCATTATACAGCACACACGATACCAAACATTTCGTAGGCATTAGCACATCGACTCCTCACAACTATCTTATAAAGTTAGTAGTCTTATTCCCATTTTACAGATGAGGAAACAAGGCTGACTGAGGCTAACAGTCCCAAAGTCCCAGAGCTGGTGAGTGAGTGTCAAGCCTCCCTGACACTAGAGACACACATTTTATCCCCAAAGACTCCATACTGAAAGCCCTAGAATGGAAGAGTTATGGGAGTGTTATTCACTAGGGTGTCCCCCAGTCGAGTTGCCTGGAGCCGAAAGGCCCTTTGCCTTCTGTGTAGATGATGAATGGAAGCCAGAGACTATATGGGTCATCCAGCAATCCACTTCCACTTCAGCTGGCACCACTCTATATTCATGTTTTATATTTTCAATTATCACAAAAGATATGTTTAAACCAAGCTTTCTGCAGCTAGAAAAAAGGTTTAAAAACCATTGCTATGTAGAGGAAAGTTCCTATCCATACGGAAGAAAGGACAGAATTAGAATATCACCATTCTGCAACGAGCAAGGAAATAAGGGACCTAGGTCACCATCAAAAGTTGCTCAAACATTAGGTAAAAGGTTGGCTGGGAACCTTACCATGAAAGAATCAGGCTGACACTATCTGAAGCTACTGATCAGATATTGTGTCTTGTGATGTGATGTAATAGGAAGTATAGAGCACCACATGCAAAACAATGAACTTGAATATAAACAAGCTCTTCATGTACACTAGGCTAAAGGGAGTACACAGGAGAGAAAAACAGGTTAAATGGCGAGAAGCCACCAGCCAAAACCAGAATGTAACTCATTCTCAAGATAAATGATTCCATTCCACAACAAAAACAAAAAAATAGAAAACAACAACAAAAAACATCACCCAATACACAAAAACAAAGAGAAAGAGAGAGAAGATAAAAAAGAACAAGGGAAGGAGAACTATTAGAAAATAAAAGAGATATAACAACCAAATAAAACGCATGGAACTTGTTTGGATCCTGATTCAAACAAACTCAATGCGAAAAGATACCTGTGAGACAAATGGGAAAATTAGTATTTAGACTGGGTATTAGGAAATATTATGGAATTATTGTTATTTTTTTAGTTGAGATAATGGCGTGGTGATTGTATTTTTAAGGGAAAATGTCCCTTATTGATTAGAGAGGCTTAGTTAAGTATATAGGTCACAACGACACGAAGTCTGGGCTGAGATTAGGAGGAACAAGAAAAACTCATGGACTCTCTGCTGACACCAAAGTAAGCAGCTGCTTTTGTTGAAAGATGGCTACCTCAAATCACCCAAAGTGATCATCTAACAGGAACTGAGCCACACACCCTCTGTTCAGGGCAGGGTACTTTCAAGAACTGCTTAGATGTGTCTAAAAATTCTGTGTCAGAAAAGCGAAGAAAACTTGCCTATTGCGGCCTGTGCTGAGTTGACCTGGTTGGTCGAGCGCACCTTTCCTCTCCCATTATACCTGTTTGCTTATTCGTGATCAAGACGACCACAGTGTTTTACAAAAATCAATGAGGGAAATACATATCTCCGTGTTTCTGTGTCTGTGATACGAGGCGGCTCTTGGCAGGGTCCTCCCTCCGAGTGTAAGGGTAGTATTGCCACCACACCATACACACTTCTTATTGGGAGGTGTGATCCAATGAAATAACTTACGGGAAATGCTTCAAACAGCATGCCTTCAATAAATGTTAGCAACTGCCATCATCATCATCCTCATGATTACTATTCTTATATTGTTGGGATTGTACATGCTTGTCACTGAACATTCTCCACGTGTTCCCTTTGGGCCAGCTTTATCTGTCCATGCGCAGGGTTGGGAAAGTCAGCTCAAGGACAAGGACATCCTTATATATTTCTCTCTACTATTCTCTCCTCCATGAGTACTTGGGATAGTTTTATGTACATAACAGGTTTGCAATAAATACCTGTTTAAAAAGCACCTGGGTGGAGAGGGCGGACGGTGATTATCCCTTCAATGCAAGGGCTACAGGGTTTAGGTACAAAAATGGGCATTAGAGGCAAGAGAAGTGAGATCCTGGCCCTGCCACTTAATAAACAGCGAGCTTGGTCATCTTGTTAAAAGTCTTTGAACATTGGTTTCCTAATAAGTAAAATGGGGACCAAAGTGCCCTTCACATGAGGCTGTGAGGACACAGATAGATTCTAACTTGGATGCTGGCTCACCAGGAGCCTCTCTCTCCCTTTCTAGAATAGGGATAGAGACTGTTAACCAGTCCTCTCTAAGTCTGAGCTACAAAAGGACATACACAGGCAGCGCACAGAGAACCGTTGCTATGAACTGAATGTGTGCGTTGGTCCTCAGATCTGACTTTGCAGTCTAATCCTCAGTGTGATGGTATCAGAAGGTGGGGCCTTTGGGAGGTGATTTGTCACGAGGGTGGAGCCCGCAGGAATGGGATTAGTGCCGTTAGAAAAGGAGACTAGAGAGCTTGCTTCTCTCTCCACTATGTGAGGAAACCAGGAAGAGGATCCTCACAAGACCCTGCCCAAGATGGCACCCTGGGACTTCCAGTCTCCAGAACTGTGAGAAATAAATGTCTGTCCTTTACCCAGTTTAAGGTAGCTTGTTACAGCAGCCGGAACTTACAAAAGCAGATGTGTAATAAATAGGCATTCTTGTTCCCCTAAATAGAAAGTTTTAAAAGTTGGGTTGGCACCACAGGCCATCAGCCCTGTGACCGTGACCCCATGACCTGTGACCTGCTCTCTGGGCTCCACCCAGCCGTGTCTGTGGCAGCAGCATGAGGCCTCATCAGGCCTAGGGTGACCGACGGGCCAAGGCAACTGCCCCATGGTCCCGCTTTGAACAAGACAGTGTTGCAAAGACAATGTGCAATATGCTAAACATGTTAGCAAAAGTGATCAAAGTCAGAGAAGAGAAGGGGAAAACCAACAAACACTATTGGAAATTTCCCTTAAGTTCTCTAAATGTAATCAGTTCTAATCTACATCTTATTACTAATTACTGATAACCTTGGGTCATGGATTCCCTTCTCTAGGCCTCAGTTTCCTCATGTGTCAAATCAAAAGTGTTCTTAACCTGAGCCTTTCACACCTCTAGAATGCAGGGGTCTATGAACTTTGATGGCAAGTAAGTTATATATATGTATTTGATATAATATATAACTTATATTATACAAAATATATATCTTTATTTCCATAACTTGTAAGAGAAATTTAACATTTTTTGTTATAAACGTAGGCAACAAAATATCAATAAAAATCATAGATATTTCATGTCATATGATAGCAGAAATCCAGAATATTATTCAGATTCGCCACTACTTTGAAATTACAGTAGCTGTTAGACCTGCTTTTAAATTTTATTTGTGTTAATAAAGAAGCACATCAATTACTAAGTAAATTTGTTTTTTTAAATATTTTGATAATAGTACAGTAGTACCTTGGTTTTCGAACATAATCTGTTCCAGAAGACCGTTTAAGTTCTGAAACGTTCGAAAACAGCCGACAGCTAGGCCTCAGGATCTTGCACTCAGCGGAAGCCGCGTGACATATTCGACTTTCGAGGCCTGTTCGAAAACCGAAGCATTTACTTCTGGGTTTACAGCGTTCGTAAACCAAAATGGTCATCAACGGAGACGTTCGAAAACCGAGATCCTACTGTATTCCAATATACTGCATTTGCTTTGTAATCCTACATGTTTGTGTTAAGCCATATTTAGGCCAGGAGCAGAAACCTGGTCTGAAAAGCCATCTTGTCTTGATCCTGTCTTGCTTTATCTTCTAGGGGCCTGGGCGGTCCAGATGGAGACCTGCGGCCAGGGTGTGGAGCTGGAGGGCTTGGTCACGTCCTGAAACTCTGTCATTGAAGGGGGAACAGCCTCGTGTACCCCCTCCTATAAAACCCCATACCTCTCTTTGCTGGGAGAGGTTATGATCTTTTTCCTCTGCTTTAGCCTGACCTCCCACAGCTCAAACATGCCAAGTAAATTCTAATAGACCAATCGTGGTCTCCCGCCACTCATTCCTCCGGCCGTACCTAACAATTTGATTTTGTGCATCTAAAAAGTAGTGGTCTGAGAAGGGGTCCCTGGGTTTTCCCAGACTGTCCAAGGGGCCTGGGCACCCTGAGGTTTAAGGACCCTGGAAGGGCATCCAAGATTCCTAGCAGAGATGACTCCACAGCTGGTTACTTGCGATCCACACCACTGTCATCTGTTCGCTAGCTCCTGTGTTTCTTGTTCATGCAGTGGCTAAGCCTGCAGACTCTGGGGCCAGACTTCCTGGGTTCTCACCTGCCTCTGCCCCTGACTGGCTGTGTAACTGAGTAATGTACTTGGCCTTGCTGAGGCTAAGTTTCTTCTTTTTTGGAGGAGGAGGTACTGTGAGAGATTAGTGATATAGTTTTTTAAAAATGGTTTATGCAAGACTCAGCAAATGATTTTTTATGTTATTCTTGTTAGATGTGTATAGTATAACATTTTGGGGTCCGGTTATTTTAAGCCATGTCACTTTCAGGGACAAACTCCCCCTAAACCAAATCTACTATTACTCAGGCTCTTTGAAATATGACATTCAGTATTTCAAGGAACAAAGATGAGCCACATCAATAGAATAATGGAAATAACTAGAAATCATTGGGTTTCACTTCTATTCTAAACTGTCAAAGGAGAAATATCCAAGAATGTGATACTTTGAAAAAGTCCACACTGAGTTCATTTTACTAGGATTTCCTATAGAATTCTCTTTCCTCTGGGCTTGTGTGTTTTTCCCCTCACTTAATTTCCCACCTACAGTTTGTATACAGAAACTGATAAGAAAGTCCTAATCTCAAACTAACCGGGTGTGAGATTTTGTGGATATGCCCTTGATGTAAATAACCCAATCTCTGCCCAACAAACTGTTCCTGTCATAAGGCTTTTTGTGATAATAACTATAGCAGCCACTTAGAGACTTTGTTCACCATTAGAGGGGTGATATCTCCGCTAGCAAGGATGGTTTTATTACTTTGCCTAAACTTCTGTAGCTTAAAAGGAGCAGTAGTAAAGTTAGTTCAAGGCCCCTTGTGACTTCTTTTGTTCCGAGAAGGTGGGGAGAAAAACACATCAGTGAAGTATGAAAAGGCTGTTTGTTTACAATCAGTACCCTGATCCTGGCCTTTTTTTTTTATAAAGGGAAAGGAAAGCAGCAGGAGAATTACAATACCCAGGACCTCCCTGGGTCTCTCTGCATTCTCCACAGTTGTGTATTAAGCAGCTAGGCAGCTGTTGAACAAGTACTATCAACAAAGCAATCTTCTAGCCCTTTGATTCAGGCTATTCATATCTTCTGCCCTGAAATAAAATGACTTTCACAATTAAAACACCGAAATCAATGCGGTATCTATTGTCATGTCTGCAGCAGAAAGGCTTTAATTACAGCCATAGTTAGATAACACAATCACTATACCTCCTTAATCTCAAATATAAAACCATCACCCCCTGAGTACTTTGCCACCCTTTCTTTGATATTTTTTCTTTTCTTTTCTTTTTTTTCTTTCTTTTTTTCCCTCCAACATGAATGGCTTTTTATCTAAGCACTCCAATTTGCATGCCTTTGCTTAGAGGCAGCTCCCCATGATATGTTAATTGCAGATTGCTTTAAGTACTAAAAGATTAACATAAAACCCTTTGCAAACAAGCTAATAGTTTATGATAATTTTTGCATGGCCTTTGTCTGTCTATCACTGGATTGCCTCTAGCTGTAATTTTATAAAGAAGCTGTAAAATATCATTTAAACAAGTTCATTTACACATAATTATTACCAGAATCACATTATTCAATTTAGATACTCCAGCCTATTAACAATCCATGAACTAAAATGTAATTAAACTATTTTCCTTTTATGAACCTATTCATTACCATGTGTGGGAGATGGATCTCTCAGTTTCACTGCAAATTTCAGCACTTTGTTGTTGAAATTGACAAGTCTGGCACTCATTATGTACTTTAATTATATTAAAAAGTATTGCAAGACAGCTCAGATAAAGAATATATTTAGAAAAGAATGCTTAAAAATGCCAAGATGGTGTCATCCCCAAATATATATTTATTTTATTCATGAATTTTTTTTCCCTCTTAACAGTGAAAAATAAAACCAGCCTGGTTGTTTTAATTAAGATTTTCATAGCTTTTCTTAGTAATTTTTCTAATTTAAGCCAAGGATAAATATCTCATCTAATTAATTGTGTTTACTCATTTTATTCCAGATTTCTATCTACTTAAAAAAAACAAAACAAAGAAAAGCTATACTTGGAATTATACCCAAATAAGTATATTCCTCCAGAATTTACATACAGACACACAATTACTTCGCATATGAAAAATGTCATATTTAGGATTTGATTCAAAAACTGCTGAACAGCTTAATTTGTGATATAACCTTTAATCTGTGTGAGAGCAACTGATTAATGGGAAACAGTTCATCTGTTTTGAAAGGGGCAAGTTCCCCGCTTCTGCTTGGTGTTGCCTGATTCCTCAGGTAACTCAAACTCTCTCACTTAGAGCAGACCCAGAACAAACAACTGAAAACTGGGAGTTATAAGACCAGCTCTTCACGGTCATTTAAGTCAATATTAATGACACAGGGCATCCAGATTGGATCTAGAACGTCTATAAAGGGGAGCTCCACAAAATCCTGAGCCCAGCCTGGACCAGACCCCAACCCGCCACCCACAAAGACATACTTGGTACATCGTTTCCCAAAGATTTGCTTTCCTCCTTAAAATGCTCAACACCTCCCTCCTACTGTAGTCTGGATTGTATTTATGCTTTATAGATTCAATCATGACGAACAATTTCCATTAAGAACCTTTCCTGCCCCCCTCTCCACACTGACTGAACTCCTGGAGAACCGAGAGCCGGCATCACTCTCAAGTTATTACATAGGTAGCTATGTGCTCTGTGGGTATCTCATGTCTCTTATGCCACACTGTTGGTCTTCTTATGCCTCTATATCCCTCTCATGGCTTAACAGTGTCTTATACTTGGCCAATATTTAATCAAAATACTGTGTATGCTGATGAGGTATTAAAGCCAACCACTCTCCCTTTCTCAGAGAGCCACTATACATCATATCATGGAAGCCTGTAGGATGTGCCCTGTGATTGATTCCATGGCCAGCACCCTAATTTAGCCACTCCTTCTCACGGATAATCTCAAAGAAGAAATTCAGTTTGTTAGGATAGTTTGAAAGGATAGTTTTGTAACTTGGCCAAGAACTTCTCTAGAAGCAAAAATCACCCTAAAACTTTCAGGGCCTTGGGAAATTCACTACCCACTCTGCATCCCACTCTGCATCCCACTCTGCCTTTCAAAGACTGATGATTTACAATGAAAGCAAGACTTCTACTTAAGGGAAAATAATAACTGGTATACCATACAACCAGTCATGGAGCCAGTTGTCAATCACATAGGAGGAGTAAGGGAACAGGAGAGAAAACTAAGAAACTATTTAGTTTACTCTAAGACCCTTACCTAAGAACATATTTAGAGTGATTATCAAAATCTTTAAATTGATAAACATAAATAAATAAATAAATATCCCTGGCCAGTGGCTCAAAATATTTTATTGAGATCACTCATTGGATACACTGAATCCAAGGGAGTATAGGAGAGCTGAATCTGCCACCCCAAAATATGTCTCCTTGGCATAGAGTTATTTTAGGATGGTTATTTTCATGAAACAGCAGGCACGGGGGAAGCTCTAACAACCAAGTACAGGCATACCTCATTTTTTTGTGTTTCATTTTCTTGTGTTTTGCAGATACTGAGGGTTTTTTTTTTACAAATTGAAGGTTTGTTGTAAACCTGTGTTGAGCAAGTCTGTCAGTGCCATTTTTCCAACAGTATAGGCTTACTTCATGTCTTTGCATCACATTATGGTAATTCTTACAATATTTCAAACTTTTTCATTATTATTTGTTATGGTGATCTGTGATCAGTGATATTTGATGCTGCTTTTGTAATTGTTTTGGGGCTCCATGGACTGTGCCCATATAAGATGGCAAACTTAGTAGATAAATGTGTTCTGATTGCTCCAATGACTGTATGTTCTCATCTCTCTCCCTCTCTTGGGTGCTCCCTATTCCCTGAGACAAAACAATATTGAAATTAGGCCAATTAATAACCCCACAATGACCTAAGTATTCAAGTGAAAGCAAAAGTTACACATCCTCTCACTTTAAATCAAAAGCTAGAAATGATTAATCTTAGTGAGAAGGCATGTTGAAAGCCAAGAGAGGCTGAAAGTTAGAATCTTGTACCAGTTAGCCAAGTTGTGAATGCAAAGGACAAGTTCTTGAAGGAAATTAAAAATGCTACTCCAGTGAACACACAACTGATAAGAAAATAAGGCAGCCTTACTGATGATATGGAGAAAGTTTCAGTGGTCTGGATAGAAGATCAAACTAGCTACAACCTTCCCTTAAGCTAAAGCCTAATCCAGAGAAAGGCCCTCACTCTCTTCAATGTCATAAAGGCTGAGAGAGGTGAGGAAGCTGCAGAAGAAAAGTTTGACGCTAGCAGAGATTGGTTCCTGAGGTTTAAGGAAAGAAGTGACATAAAATCCATAATATAAAAATACAAGACGAAGCAGCAGGCTCTGATGTAGAAGGTGCAGCAAGTTATCCAGAAGATCTACCTATGGTAATTAATGAAGGTGGCCACACTAACCCATGGAGTTTCAATGGAGGTGAAACAGCCTTATATCGGAAGACGGTGCCATCTAGGACTTTCATAGCCAGAGAGGAGAAGTCAATGCCTGCCTTCAAAGTTTCAAAGGACAGGCTGACTCTCTCATCAGGGGCTCATGCAGCTGGTGACCTTAAGTTGAAGCCAATGCTCATTTACCATCTGAAAATCCTAGGGCCCTCAAGAATCACGCTCAGTCTACTCTGCCTGTGCTCTCTAAATAGAGTAACAAAGCCTGGATGACAGCACATTTGTTTACCACGTGGGTTAGTAAATATTTTAAGCCCACTGTTAAGACTTACTGCTCAGAAAAAAGGATTCCTTTCAAAATATTACTGCTCATTGACAATGCACCTGGTCACCCAAGAGCTCTGATGGAGACGTACCATGAGATTAATGTTGTTTTCATTCCTACGAACACAACATCCATTCTGTAACCCATGGATCAAGGAGTAATTTCAACTTTCAAGTCTTATGTAAGAAATACCTGTTGTAAGGCTATAGCTGCTATAGACAGTGATTTTTCTGATGGATCTGGGCAAAGAAAATTGAAAACCTTCTAGAAAGGAGTCAACATTAAGATGTCATTAAAAACACTCATGATTCATGAGAAGAGGTCAAAATAGCAATATTAACAGTAGTTGGAAGAAGTTGTTCCCAACCCTCATGAATAACTGGGAGAGGTTCTAGACTTCTGTGGAGGAAGTAACTGCAGATGTGGTGGAAATAGCAAGAGAACTAGAATTAGAAGTAGAGCTTGAAGATGTGACTGAATTACTGAGGAATCGTTTCTTTATGGATGAAGAAAGAAAGTGGTTTCTTTAGGTGAAATCTACTCCTGGTGAAATGGCTGTGAATATTGTTGAAATGACAATAAAGGATTTAGAATATTATGTAAACTTAGTTGACAAAGCAGTGACAGGGTTTGAGAGGATTGACTCCAATTTTGAAAGAAGTTCTGCTGTGGGTAAAATGCTATCAAACAGTGTCACATGCTACAGAAAAATCACTTGTGAAAGGAAGACTTATTTAATGCGGCACACTTTATTGTTGCCTTGTTTTAAGAAACTGCCACAGCCACCCCAACCTTCTACAACCACCACCGTAGTCAGTCAGCAGCCATCAACATCAAGGCAAGACCCTCCACGAGCAAAAAGATTCCTACTGGAGGCTCAGATGCTGGTTAGCACTTTTTAGTAATTTTTTTTTTTTTTTAATTCAGGTATGTACCCTGTATTTTTTAGACTTAATGCTATTGCACACTTAACAGTCTACAGTATAATACAAACATAACTTTTATATGCACCAGAAAGAAAAAAATTAATGTGAATCACTTTATTGCCATAGAATCCAACCCACAATATCTGGGAGGTATGCCTGTAGGAGTTATCCTTTGTAATAGACATCTACATTTATAAGGGAACTCTCCATCTGTAAGGCTGTCTCTCTTTATTATACCAGGAAGAAGGGGGTAACTCAATCTCTAGAAACACTTAACAATAGAGAAGGCAACAACTTAAATCTCCATAACAACTTTTATTTACTCTATTTTCCCTAGTTACCTGTCCAAATGGATTCTCCCTACCCCCAAGATCTCCTTTTTCGATTTAGCTAAAGATGGTATTTAAGGTAGTGAGTTACTCAGTCTTCCGGGGTTTCTCCCATATATACAGGAGATATACATATTATTAAACTTTTGTTTCCTTTTCTCCTGTTAATCTGTCTCGTGTCAATTTAATGCTTAGAGTAGCCAGAAGAACCTAGAAGTGTGTAGGTCAAACTTTTCCTCCCCAACAGGGGCATGCAGTAAGCGAGGCCACACCTCCACCAACAACCACCCTACATTCCTTTTTGCCATTTATATCTTACAGAGTCAATATAACATAACCAACTTTTGCTTATGCAAATGAATTCAGAGCACGGCCAGGGGGATCCACACCATTCGGTGACTCAAATACCAGGCAGGCAATGTGATAGGCTCTCTATGATTTTGTTCCTTCAGCATATGTATTGCTCTTATCTTGAACCTCACAACCTTGTTTGTTTTATTCACCAGTGCACATTAAAGTCTGGCACAGTGCCTAGCATGGAGAGACAACTTAATAAATGTGTTAAAAGTTAAATTAATTGCTGGATACCTAACGTACTAGTGGACATTTTACTACACAGTAGAGTCAGAACCAAGGACATAAAATACTGGTGCGTTTCAAAGAAATACAGATTTAAACGCTGAGATTAGGTTTTTAAGAAAAAGCATCCACGGCTTGGAAATAAGGGAGAAGGGGGAAACTAGGAAAGATGGAACATCCCTTCACTGGCATACCGTGGCATTGTTATCGGCATTCAAGTTCTTGGGTTCCCCAAGATAGAAATTGAGAGGAAACCCCAGAAAAATTTCCAGACGGGTTTTATTAAGCTTATGCTCAAGCACAGAGGAAAGGAAGGTCCCCTGAACTAGCTCGGGGGCTGGCTCTGCTTGGCTGTTTCATAAACTGGGGACAAAGCAGGCTTTTACGTAAAGGTGGGTTTTCTGCACTGGCTACATTGCCTGGTAATTCGCACCAGGGCTGTGGGGGCAAGATGGCTACTGCTCATTATCGCCTCCCCAGGAAGGCTGTATAGCGGTCAAACCTTCATCAACTGTGTCTGTGGAACAGTGGTTTAGACATCTGCAAGGGAGTAGCCATTAGAAGGGTGATAATGATCAGCTACTGCCTCATTTTTGTGTAAGGGGTGATAGGCTGGGGGCATTTTTGTGTGTGTGTCGTCAGCTTATCTGGCATTCCTTCTGCCCCGGCCCAAGTTCCTATGTTGTCTCAGCAGTATTTGATAGATCCTCCCAGGTTTGGCCTAAAAAATGGGACTCTGTAATAAATCTGACTGAAAGTAACCTCACAGGTTGATCTGATTATAAATTCCTAACTGGGCAGGTCATGATAGGTAGTCAGACCTCAGACCTATAAAAAGGTTTATCTTTGCCTTAAGGAATCCCTGTCCATTGTTCTTGTGCATTTAGTTAGCACACCTTTGAAATTCTAGAGTAATCCTTTTTTTTTTTTAGACCCCTGAGAGGCATAACCACCCTCAAGGGAGCATATAATCTTGTTAACTATCCTATACCTTTCTTTCTCCCACCTTCATGTAATGTTCCTTATTTTCTCTCCTTAATTCCAAATGCATAAAAGAAACTGAAAAACTGTCATTCTCTGGAGCTCTTGAGATCTTGCTTTCTGGCATGTTATCAGTTCGTCTCAAATTAACTCTTATAAAAATAATCTACAGGTTTAGACATTTTCTTATGTTGATACAAGGATTATTTCATTCCTCATGAGATTATATTTATGTTTGACTTCACTGTTCACTACTTGACTGCAGCCCAGAGTGAAGTCACATGTGAAATTGTAGATTTTTGTCCAGGGGGAAAAAAAAAAAAAAAGGTCGCTAGAGGTTATGATTTTCTTGTTCTGTGTGTAGGACATTGATCTGTTTTATTTCTAACCTAGCAATCCTAGTGTAACTTTGTAAGTACCTATAAATACCCAGATCCTCTAAGGCTCTTGGAAGCAGCTTTCCCATATTATTGGTACCATCATTACTAACTTAAGTATATTTATAATTTAAAATAACAATCTATGTGTTCATATAGTATTTGTGTGAGTCATATTTTTTAATTTTTTGAAAATTACACTTGCAACCTCTGTAATGCTGAGGGGATCCTACTAACTCACAGGCCATGTTTTCTAAACTCTGACTTCATACACATAAGGGATACCAGGGGACAAACACATAAGGAGACACACTGGTTGGCAGGTATCTGATCCCCCAAATCTTTGATGTCTAGCAGGCAAAAGCATGACACTTAAGGTAAAGGGATTGACCGAAAAGAAAGGAAAATCCCCAAAAGAGGAAATGAAAGAGGATGGGGCTGGAACAAAGAGTGGACAAGTAAATGAAAAGATTTTGAAGAGATGTATACGGTAGATGGTGAAGAAGCCTCAGGAGACCCTGTTTTGGTACTTATGCCTCAAAAAAAAGAAATTCTTCATCCTTATAAGAAACGGTTGGACTAGATAATTCTGAAGGTCTTGTGCAGCTTGAGTATCAAACACTTCAAATTTTTTTAGTGCATTTTAAGGGGTGTCTTTCTACCACTAGTTTCCCAGTGCCCTAGACATTGACAAAAGGATTTCACACCCAGTTCCTCCCAATGCTCCTAGGAAGCCCTGTTTTCTATTTGGCGTTTGCCTGGGCCCAGGACCTGCATAGGTTCCATCTTCTCTTTGGCCTGGGACTGCCCAGGGTCAGGTTGCACACCCCTCCATCATCATACTGGCAGCTTCCATGGGACTATGTCTAACACTGATCTTCAAAGAAAGAAATTCTCTCTCTACCAGTGTAGGGATGAGAATTTCCCCAGAGCTGAGTGGACTTCCTTGTTGTTTTTCGCAATGTGCCTCTTAGGTCTTCTCACCTGCAGTTCTCAGAACCCAGGGAAAACAAAACTAGGGACTGAATCCACTGACTGGCTATCTCAGTGACCAACCCCACCCTCCCAGTGGGGCTGGAACCCACCTGGATTACCAAAGTGAAGACCTCAATTGTACAGTTCATTTTTCAAGTTTTCTGTATACCTGCCTGGCACAAGAACATACTGCCTCTTGGATATCTATAAGTTGTAGGCAGCTTAACTACATTCCCCTCCATGCCCAGGGCAAGAGTTTCAACCTCAAACAACTTTATTTAAACAATTTCTTACTTAACATGTTTTTCTCAGTGCTTCAAATCCAATCACTCCCTGCGGTTGCAGGGAAGAACTGCTACAGGACAAAAAGAACAACACAACCTGTTTTTATTTTAATATCTTCCGGGTCTCTCGGCACTGCCATCATTTGGGCTGTCAGCCCTTCACCGCCCGAGGTGGCTTCCCGCTCTCTGCAGACAGTCTGCCTCCCCACTAATGGCACTGTTCGGGTGAGGAGGAAATGCAATTTTCCACTCCATTACAAGCACTGCGTAAAAGGACCTCTTTTCCTCACTGCACACAGATAAGGACCTAATGAAATTCCATTCACTAAGTATTACAATAGCCAACTCCACTCCAAATACAGGCGTTCTAAGTGCCTGCCAGACTCCCCTACTCTCTAGAAGCGATTGCCATTGAATGTCCCTGGATTGGATCCTGTCAGGATAAAAAACCACTGGGTGAGCAAGGAGAGACTCTGGGGGAAGGGAAGGAAACAAAGATGGTAGCAGATCATGTCTTTGGCTCTTCCTTTTAATCATTATGACTGGATGGTGTTTCTTACGGACTCTGGTAAAAGCTTGAAATTCTTGTGTTTGGAAATAGCAATCTTGGAGAGCCAAAGTGCCCCCTACGAAATCTGCACATCACATATCCTACAGAAGCAGGTAACAAAAGAGAGAGGGAAAGGGTAATGCACAGTTTGCATTCTACAATAAAAAACAAAAAGAGATGAGCTTCCTACCGACAGTGTGAATCTCATGCAATGCCTGTGATGAAACTGTTAAAAGGTAAAATACCTTTCCATGTTATCCCACCTTTCTATCCTTATCCCTTTGCTCCCTAGATCCCTTTCCCAATGTATTCTTTCCCCTTGATTCATCGTAAAGCCATACCAAGAGTAATAGAAAATAAAATTCCCTTCGTCTCCCCTTTTCACAGTGCCAATGTCCCCATAGTTCTCTGGGGTCCCCAGGTTTGCATTGTGTCCTTCCTGCTACCAATGCTTTTCCTCTACAAGTAGCTCTGGATTTGCCTCAGACCAGAACTCATCACTTTTATTAGCCTGCCCCCAAGATTATATTCTGTCACAAAATAGTCCATGTCACCAAAGAAGGCCTGGTGAAAGTCTCGTTTAAAAGCAAATTGAGAGGCCACTCCTGAAGACATGTCTTGGCTTTAAAAGATCCATTGTTAATGTGGAGTTTAAACTTAGAGTATCTATGTATATAGGATGTAATTTTGGGACATGAAATCTTCCTGTGAAATACCTTTAGTCGTGTCACAAAGGCACTCCTATACCTCAATTGATCCACGCAATCAAGACGAGAGAGACAAATATAGTCTTACCACATACATATTCTCCTGAATTCACATATACACACATGTATTAGCATATATATTTACATATATAAATAAATTTACATTACTTTTTTCCCCCTTTTAATCTCATTTTCCAATCTAATTTGCCCCCTCATGATTTTAACATGGTCCAGGTGGATCTTTGTATCATATAAATTCTTTTTTTTTTTTTTTTAAATATGGAACGCTTCACGAATTTGCGTGTCATCCTTGCGCAGGGGCCATGCTAATCTTCTCTGTATCGTTCCAATTTTAGTATATGTGCTGCCGAAGCGAGCACATCATATGAATTCTTAAAAAACATATTGTTGTGCGGGGCGGCCTGCGGAGTCTCTGGTCCCGCTCCCCACATAAGAACTCAGGACATGATGAGGCCAAAAAGGAACATCCACAGAGCCATAGATAGGGGAGTCATACCTGCTATATTCTCGCTGGCGTCTGGGTTGGAGACACACACTGTATGCAATCCGCTTTTGGCTTCTCTGCCAACCAACCAACTAACCAACCCCCTTGCTAACTGTAATCTGAGCTTGCTAGCTCAGCCACAGCAGTTATATTAATGGCTAATGGCTAACTGGTTACAGCTGATGGCCATCTACTCCCCGAGCCAGCATCTTTCCACATGAGGCCAAGAGTCTGGACACTGCTCTCTGGGACTCTGTCTCTCCACAATTGGTCATAAATATTTCCCTCTTTGCAAAATGTCTCTATCATTTTCATTTTTCTATTGAATTGTTTGTGGTTTTCTTATTGGTTTTTAGGAATACTTTATTTACTCTTAATACCAATCCATTATCTATTGTATATACTAAGAATATCTTCTAGTTTGTAATTTGTCTTTTCTGTTTTTCTAAGGTGTCTAGATTAACAATTTCTTCATTTAATAGACCAGAAATTAACAATCTTTTCTTTTATAGTCAACAGTTTTTTATGTCTTTTTAAAGAAAACTTGTTGTTGTTTTGAGCTCATGTATTTTTAAATTTATTTTAGTCATATTGTTTTCTTTCTTCCTTCCTCCCTTCACTCAACTAATATTTATTATGTTGCAATATGTACATCTACTCTGCTGCTTCTAATTTCTGTGGATACTCCAATTTATCAAGCTACTCTCACTTATGCCCATTTTCTAAAACAGGCTATTTATAATGTGATCAATTTATAAAAGTTCCTGCCAATTTCTCTTTTCTCAAGAACAGAGAAGTTAAGCAGAATTGGGATGTGGATAACTTCTGAGGTAGAAGAAAAATGATGACTACTGCATGCTTTTACAAAGTCCTTTCGTGCACTTAAAAAAGGCTTCGAATTATGCAAGGATGTAACAGAGGCACACATTTTTTTTTTTTAAAGAATCTACTACTTAGCCCACCTCTTAACAAATAGATTTCCTCTCCTGTGCCAACACCTATCATTTGATAATTGCCACCTAGAGAGTTGTGTTGAAAGAATTCTGAATAAATTTGAGCTCAGTTAGACAGAGTACCATGATCAATTAGCAATCATTGCAGGGGCTTGGAAATGGCAGCACACATGCCTTGCATTTACCATCTAAGGTAGAGTAAGGTATACCTCCTTCCATCTGTCAACATGAACCTTGCTACTTCCTAGGGTCATAAGAAGACCCAAGCCTACCTGTGCTCAGCACACTGCCTAAAGCAAGGTATTTGCGTACACTCTGGTCCGTGCTCAAGCAAAGGTGAAAATAACGGACTGATGAGAGAAACAGGTCAGGCCCACGTCTTTGAGTCCTGGCTGATGTCCCCCAACCATCTTCTTATGGACACCATTCTCACTCAAGTGCTTCTATTTACCATTTTAATTGCCTGTGAGATGATATTTTAGAATTAGGTTGCTGAAGAAGGGGAAGAGGCAGGTTGTAAGAACAGCTGCAAAGAAACTGAATTTCTTTCTAAACTCTGGCCCCATTAGTTATGCAGCAGGTGGTTCCATTTAATCCAGGCAGAATGCACTGAAAGCTCTTGTGTTCCCAGCACTGCACTCGATGCCAATAGCAGATAATCAAAGCTACAAAATCACCCAGTACAGCTCCTGACACATTGTGAGTGACCAAGCGAGTGTTAGTTTCCTTTGCTTTATGCAAAAAGATTTCCGTTCAGATGGGAAATGAGGCTTGCCCCATGTCACCACCACTACTCAGGTATTCTTCAGAAATGTAGGTATTACTTACCAGGTGAAACACAAAGTGAGCTATTAAGGAAATGATATCCCAAGTGGACAGCAATGGCCCTTGGTTAGAAGTCATATGGAGTAACTGGCTTGCATAAAACGAGTATTCCATAAATATTTAGTTCAAGGGACACTTTATAGTAATAGCACAAAATGTTAGAGTTAGAAAGGATAGGGAGGTTATTTAAACTAACTCCTTCACTGTACAAATGAGGAAATAGTGTTTTTTCAAAATGTTATATGACTTCTGGGACTGAACTCCATATGCCTAACCTCTAGTACAGTAGCCTTTGTGCTATATCATGCTGCATTTTATGGCCAAGCTAACAATCTCAGGAGAATTATGGCTAGAAGCATTTAGGAGATATTCAACTGGAGACATATCTGTTGCCCTCACCTCCATGGGCCCATGATGTAACATAACCCAGGCAGTTGGAATCCAGGCTCTGATTCAAGTAAATTGTGTAGTGCCCCTAACTTTGCATGACCTCCAAGATAATCCCCCTAGCTATGGTTTTGATTTTTTAAAAATTGCTCCGCTTAAAGTATCTGTAAATTTTAAAAGCATTACTATTAACAGGTTACTTCAAATTGTCCCTGTCAGCTAGAGCCGGGGAAAGCTCCAGGATGTTTCCCCAGTGAATAATAATTTGTTTCCAATTTTAAAGGACCAAACTTATTCTTGGCAACCTCCTGTAGGGAGAAGAACTCTTTCCAATGCTCTTTAATACATCTTGAAATAATTTATGAAACTTTACGAATATATTATTTCAGGAATGTGCATTTGCAGTCAAACAAAGAATAATTATTCACTGTTAGAGGAGCCCTTTGACGGGACATTATCTTTCCTTTCATAGGTGATGGCTGAAAGAAACAACGTTTCAAAGCCACTTTCAGGTTAAAAACCTCTACTTAGGAAATGAAAGCTAATTTGATTAGAAAAGATGTTTAATTAACCACCGAGTCTATAACTTTGCCAATCGAGGAGAAATCCTGATGTCATGGGTTGGAATGTGAGGCGCTAACAACTGAGAAAATGACTTACCCTTCTCAAATGATACATGGTCTAATGTTATTAAATGGGGACAAGGTCTTGGGCAAAATCCCAAAGTCACTGTCCTGCATTCACAAATCAATGTGTTCAAGGTGCACCCCATGCCTTCCCAGTGCAGTCTGGATTAACATCCACAGCAGGATATATCTTTGGTGATGGACGGTGGTAGAGACACCAATGCAAAATAGGTCTTCGCGTTAGCCAACGACAGCCTCAGAATCCCCTTCTTTGTTTTTAAAAGTTGTGGCTGGAATTCAAGACTTTAAAGGAATGGGAAGTTCTTGAATATTGCTGAAGGCAGCATAGGCGAAGTTTAGGGTACAGTTTTGGGGTGCAATGCAAGAGACAGCCCACCTCAGAAAAGGATGGCTCACTGTGGTACATTCATGAAAGTATGTAAGCTCACAAAACTAGGAAGGAAAGGGAATCAGATGTCTGGCCCTAGCATTGTCAGCGAGGGCAAACTGAAGGGACTGAACTTGGGGACATTGTTGTGGCTCTCCCCCCACCCCCGTCCCTTTCCCCCCTTCTCCCCCTCCCCCCCACCCTTATCCCCCATTGTTTGACCTTGTCCTGCTCATTGCAAGGCCTGTGTCACTTCCACCTGCATTGATCTTGATCTTTTACCATTTCAGCTACTTCTGTAATTGTTATGAGCACACACCCCTTGGCATAGGATTGCCGATATGGTTTGCAGGTATCGAGTAATCAAACAAATGTAAGAAACATGTTTTTTCAAAGTGAATTTAAGTCTCTGAAAACATCCAACAAACCACATACTCACTTGCAATAAGCTACAAAGGCTACTGAAAACACGAAGTGTCTTTGCTTAGAATTATCATTAGTTCAGTGCAGACATTCTGGTTATCTCTTTCTTATTGGCCAGAAGAACTAATTGGCAATGCTCATATTTTTAGTGGACTGTGGATAAATTATTGCTTAGTCAATGTACTTTGGCAGACACTTTACCCCCAAAACATGGAGGCCCTTGAGTAGGAACCATAATAAAAAGAATCTTTGAGTGTGAAGACATTGGAACCAACAATGTGTGTATTACATGCCGTTGAGTTGGACCCAACTCCTGGCGACCCTGTGAATGAGTGATGTCCACCATGTCCTGACCTCAACCGTTCTGGTCAGCTCCTCTAGACTCATGCTTATGGCTTATTTTAAAGAGTCCATCCATCTCATACTTGGTCTTTCTCTTTTCTTGCTGCCTTCTATTCTCCCCAGTATGGCTGTCTTTTCCAAAGAACCCTGCCTTCTCATGATGTGCCCCAAATAGGACAGTTACAGTTTTGTCATTTTTGCCACCAGTGATGTTTCAGGCTTAATTTGCTCTAGGACCCACCTGTTCACCTTTCTGGCAACCCAGGGTATCCATAGAGCTCTCCTCCAAAAGCTTCACCCTTTCTAAATTTTTCATAGTGATCTCTTTCCTTTCTGAATTCCTATAGTACTTGGGAACCACAGTTAGCACTTGACCATTTTTTATATTATTCTATGGTTTTTTTTGTGTTTATGACCTCTGTAACACACAAAAAGAAAAATCTGTAGGGTAAAAATTATGCCATATGTTCCTTCTGTATTCTCCACTCTAACAAATACAGCCTGTCTTGAAAAAAATCAGTTAATATTTGTTGATTTATTGACTTGGGTTATGTTTCCTTTTGCTAATCTATGAGGTTCTATGACATTAAGAGCCTTTTTTCTTTTCCTGCTTCTGATCAAGAAACTAGTGAGGCGGTGCCTTTTTTAACATTAGCTCTTACATGGGGGAAGTGTGGGATTCACAATTAAGGAGTGATAAGATAGCCACTTGGGTTGGCCACCATCACTTCATGGAGAGGTCCAATGCCGATTCTGTGCTCCAGGAAGAATTACAGTGGCAACCATCAAAGAATACAAGAATGATTTGTAAGGCTCCAAAGATGTTTAGCTTAGTGAAGGCTACCTAGAAAAAGGGCTCCTCACAGAGCCAGTTCTCATCAAGAACAAATGTAAAGAACTGCTCTCTGAAGTAAGCACTGCATTTCTATTTCAGATTTCCAGATCTCCAAGGTTTTCTCTAGTGATGTTAAAAAGAAACTCCCAACAACTGATGATTTTGTACATGTCAGCCTACCAAAGCCTAAAAACCTATCTTGTACAAATCACTGAAATGACAGTTTTGTTTCAGCTCAGCAAACTATGAAGTCAAAAACCTAGAGTATAATTATTGATTGTTATAGTTTGGGCAACCGAATTTTCACTTGCTAGAGTATCACCTGATTTTATGTGGTTAACCTGGTTAACCCCCCTTTCCAATACTTTTTAGCTGTGTAAGCTAAGTAGGATTTATTAAGTAGTCGTCTGTGTGCCCAGTCTGATGCAAAGACCAAAAAAAAAAAAGCCACAAAAGAAGAGTGAATGGTTCCTAACAAGATAAGACTCACACATTCATACACATGAAAAACAAAAGAGGGGAGGGGTAACGTATGTCAGGCACTGGGAGCCAAGGGATTCAGCAAAAGGAGAAAACACCACTGACAAGTGCAGGCTGAGAAGATTTCCCAGGGGAGGCAACTCCCACCCAGGCTTAGTGAACTGTACTGTTGATAGATTTAGAGAGGGAAGAAGGGCTTCTGGGCAGGTTGCACAAGGTGAGCAAACACTTGGGAGATGAGACAGAAAATCGCACGAGGGCTAGAAACGCAGATGAGCCAGGAGGACCCACATTCCCAGGAAAAAAGACAGAACAGGTGCAGAGTTGGATCCGAATGAGGTGACGCCCCACACAGGCGGGGCACAGGAGACTGCTGTGTGAGTGGGTAGGCTGGAGCTTGAAAAGCCATTACATCTGGGAGTTTTCAAACTACTTTTTATCAAATTTAGAAAGAAAACCTTAGGCATCCAATACACAGATAAAAGCAGAGTTGTTCCCCCAATATGCCCCAATCCTCCAACACACATGCCTAATTCACTAAGGTCCAACCTCCTTCTCTTCATTTGTCAGAGACAGCGGAGGGAAAACAGGAGCCCAGAGAACTGAAGTAACTAGAAAGAAGCAATGGTGAACCTCTGCATGCCTGGGCATTTTCTGTTCCTGTTTCTCTCTCCAGCCACTCCTACCCCATCCCCCTCCCCCATCCCAGCCACCTTCTCCCCCCACCCTACAAAACCCGATCAGCAATAATTTTGGTCCCTGCCACCTTCAAAATATATCACAAATATCTGTTCACTTCCTTCTATCTTTACGGATACAATGTCACCATCTTTGACTCCAGATTGATTCATAGATGTTTACTGAGCACTTACTATGTACATTGCACTCAGACAATGACTTAGACTTGAGCCCACTCTCCAGGAACACTGCCAATCATCATGGAGGAAAGGCCTGTGAACAGTGGGTAAACTGCTGAGTTATGTATTTGCAATTCTTTGCTACTTTGCATTCCATTCATATGTTTAATTCGAACGCACTCATTACTTAGCTGTGTTGCTCAGAGGACCGCCTCTTCCCCCCTCTACCCCCTGCTTGTTGTAGTAGCAGGCCTTGAAACCATGGTATAATTAACATAATTAAAGTATTAATAAAGATTGAAGGGGTTGGACACTGTGAAATGCTTAATTTTGTGTATGTTTCACTGATTGAATGTTTAGGTTTGCATTTCAGCTGTCACCCAAATTATGTGTAATTAAGCCAAAGCTCGGATCTGCCTGTCTCGTACCCGGTATGGATGGCAGACAGATTTGATTCTGGGGAGAAGGTGGTAAATATGCCCACTCATTTGTAGCTGTGTGCTTTCACACTTTTTATGCCTCTCTTGCCTTTTCTCAGCACGTTCATCGATCAAATTATCCCATTAGCATGGAATGAAGAATAGATAACTACAGTGGGAAAAAAAAATCAAATGCTTTCAATATATTTCCTGGCGACTACTCCCCATCCCAAGACCCTGCCAACTCTCCCTGGGTGGCGTCCTGTTGTGCTGGTGCTGCAGGCCCCCTCTCGCTCACAGGGGACTCACGTCAATGCTCATACAGCGTTGTAGATGACATGTCAGCATTGGCCACAAACCCAAGGGGCTAGGCTCTGTGTCCAGAGAGACACCCATCGTTGGAACACAAACTGCTGGCAGCTACAGATCATTTAAAGAATTCACTTACAAGACACTGGAAGGAGATATCAAATCATTGTCTTGACGTTAAAAGAATCATCACTCCGAGGCAAGGGCCCCAGAAATGAACCAGTACCCACAGAAGAGCTCTGTCGGCGTTCATTTAGATCGTGTGGCCCCTCTCAGGTAAAATCCAGGCAGCCTATGATCATGGAGGATGCGCTCCTTCTCCTGCTAGCCAGGAAGAGGAAACACAGTGCGTCAGTGTGCATGGGAGTGCTCCCTGCCATTCAAAAGTGTGCCATCGACTTGGAGAGAAGAAAACAGAGGGAAGAGCCAGCTTTACTCGACAGGACAAAGGCTGAATGGGCAACACAGACAGTTAGGCCTCTGAAGGCTGCGGTGGTCACTGAAGGAAATTTGCGGAAGGAAATGACCTGCCTAAAAAGACAAATCGGACTTACACAGGCATTTGTGAAGGCTGAGAACATGACTAGGCCTGAGGGTTAGTCTGGAGGTTACGTTTTGAAAGGTAGACTAAGGCAACACCAGTGCAGAGGGCCCAAATTGCCAGGCTGAGAAGAGTGCAATGAAAGTCTTAGGAAAAACAGGGATGGTGAACCTGAAACATGCAAATGGGGGTGGAGCTGACGATTACTGCTTTCCTGTTCTAGGGCTGCCTTAAGGAATTACTCCAGATTGACTGGCTTACAACAACACAAGTTTGTTATCTCATATTTCTGTAGGTCAAAAGTGCAGCAGGCTCAGCTCGTTTCTCTGCTTCTAGTCTCCCAAGGCCACAAACAAGGTGTTGGCTGGCTGGGTTCCCTTGCAGAAACTCCAGGGGAGAAGCTGTCCCCAGGCTCTTTCAGGTTGTCGTCAGAATCAAGTTCCATTCGGCTCTCGGAGTGAAGCCCTTGTTTCCTTGCTGGCTGCCCTCCGATTAGAGTCCCATTTCATCTTGTTTGACCCAAAATATTTATGAAATGTCATCCACAATTTCCAGTTTGGGTTTCTTTAAAATAGAGTGGCGATTAAAGACCCTTGAAAAGCAAACTGAGAGTAGACTCCTTTAGATTTCTTTTTTTTTCCCCCAGCTTTTTTGTCTACCCTTATGTAACTTGTTAGCTCTTTATTTTTATTAAGTAAAATTTGTTGGCCTTTTTTTTTACGTTTCCTTTATGAACTCTCCAAAGCACCTAAGTTGGTATCCAGAAAAGCAACAGCTCCTGTTGTCTTATACCCATGGTTCACTGATTTATATAACATTGAATGAAACCCTGTTTACAATACTGTATAAGAAAAACTGGCATCAATAAGTTTGGGTGTAAACACAACTGTATCTTGGTGTAGAGAGCAGAAGTGTATGGACATAGTACAAGAAAGCGGTCTCCCCGCTGGAGCATGGAGACCAGTCCGTATATCTTATGGAGGCCATGGAGAAGAAAAGATAATGGAGGAAGTTGGATAGCTGGGGGTGGGTAAAGAGAGCTTCTACTAAACATAAAATAACTTGTATATTCATGTGAGGGAGCAACACAGTCTTGGCATTGTTTTGTAAATGACCACCCTAGCGCCAAACCGAAAACAAAATACATAGACCAATGAAAGTGCAGCGTCATTCTCAATTCCTAGGACAAGGTCAAAGGGAAAATGGCAGCGCCATCCCCTTTGCCTGGCTTGAAAGATGTAGGATACTTGAGCTAGTTGAGTCTGGTGGCAGTGGCCCTCCATCTTAGGAACAAAGTGCCCTAAAGACTGGTCAGAGCTTGAGAAAGTTAAAATGGACCAGATAGAGGAATCTACTGTGGTCACTTGTGATTGCTCTCTTCCCCCTGGTAAAGCGTATCTAAAACAGTGCGCCATAGGGGTGGCTGATTAGCTCAGTTGGTTAGAGCATGGTGCCAATAATAAAACAGTGCACCATGCAGAGCAAGTGTTTTGATCAATTATGCACATTGGTAGGTTAGCACCTTCCTGGGTTTCTCTGGCTGATTCAGTACCCCTGTTGTGGCACAGAGCAGCATTTCAAAGCACCAATTAGTGAGTCAGACAGGCTTGAGTTTGAATCCCAGCTCTGCCTGACCACCTTGCTATGAGCAAATTATGTCATCACCGTGAGCTACAGTTTCCTCAATATGAAATGGAAATGTTGGCCTCTATGTTTATAGAGCTGTGGTGAGGACTAAATATAATCACATATGTAAAGCACTTTGTGTGGAGCATTTGGCACATAGTAAGCCCCCCCAAAATGGCAGCTGGACCGTTAAGGAGATAAGCAGGCTGTGACTGGGGACGGGTGGAAATTGGTGACATGGATGTTGTCCAGACCTCAGTGAAGGGACTTACTGAGATTCTGGGGCAATCAGGGGCATCATAAAGATGCCAGGCATGACAGAAGAAAGCAGGCACGGGGAGACACTAGGATGGTTTTGGCCCATTGACAATATTGTTCAGTGCTGACCCAGTCTACAACTCAGGAGCCTCGGGGATCTAGACAGTCATTCATTGCAAAAACAGTCTAAGTGGCTGCCTGAAAAATGAGAAACTCCCAGAATACCCCAAGAAGGCATTTCCAGCCACGTCACCTGTGTTTTCACTTAGTCATGTAATAAATATGGATTGAATGTCTGCTCTGTATCAGGTGCCAGGGATACAGAGGCAATAACGAGAAGTTTCAATCCTCGGGAGTTCATGATCAAGAAAGGGAAAAGAACATTGCTACTGTCCTATTCTATTGTAATTTAACAGGGGTAGGGTCTCCAATCACACCTGGGGAAAATGCAGCATGTTTCCCAGAAAAGATGACATGTGAACAAGGCCATGAAAGATGACAGGAGTGCCATGAGCAAGGGCAGAGGGAAAAAAGCATTCCAGGCAGTGGGAAAAGCACATACAAATGCATAGAGTCCCGAAAGTCTCTAACGTGTTCAGGGACCAGTAAGAACTGCAGGGTGGCTGGAACGGTTGGCATTCGGGGGATGAGGCTGAAGGGGCAGGCTGAGGTGTCCCATTGTTATATTCAGCTCCTAGAGTGTACAATCACTTTCTCCTAGCTACCAAAAACAGATTCAAGAAATCAATCCAGATATGTGTCTTTCACTCAACTAGAATATGAATATGTGCCTTGCATCATCCCAGTGAATTTATTATCTGAGCCAGCGCTTCTCAAACTTTAATGTGCAGATGAGACACCTGGAAGTCTTGTTAAAGTGCAGATTCTGACTCAGCAGTCGTGGGGAGGAGCGCCTAAAATTCTGCATTTCTACAAAGTCCCAGGTGATATCAATGCTGCTCGTCTATGGACCCCCTTTTAAGTAGCAAAGATCTGGATATCCTACCGTCAATCAACTTGCAGCCATAATTACTGCGTGACGATGAGGACCAGCATCTCTATACTTGTGTAATCCATCGACTGGAATTGTTAAAATAAAACACCCCCACTAAGCCATCTAGAGCATACGGACAATTTCTCCTCCATCACACACCACCCCCCTCCAAAGCAATGTAGGGAAAAATAATCCTGTGTTTTCTAACTTTCTCAGTAGCATTACTATTCAGACAATTTTTCAGACTTTCCCACCCTTTATCAACTTGGAATGTGAATAATGCATCTGACCCAAATTTCCCAATTTCCTGTAGCTGAGCCATAAGGTAAAAGCCTGAACAGTCTTGCTGAGCAACTCTTTGGATTTCCAGTTTCAGACAGAAAAACCTAAGTCTCTTTCATATTAAGCCACCAAAGCCACTTCGCTTCACATTACTAACCCTGGAATAGAACAAAACTGCCTGGGGTGGATGACGGGGTTTGTTTAAAGAACTGAGTCTACCTCAGAAACCAGGATATCTCTTTATCTGGAGAGAGACAAGAGAACAATCCCCTCTGGTCTGCCTTCTCACCCCAACATTTACATGAAATATACTCTTCAAGGTTCAACAATTTCTTTCCTGAGCCCCAATGGAGGGACATCACAGCTTTCCAGAGAAAGTTTCTCCGGAGAAGGTGGTTTTTCTCTTTTGTAAGTATTCTCTTGGGTGCTAAGGTCAACTGGCAGTTAGAGGATTTCAGCGTTTCAAGGGACCTCTCTCCCTTTTCTTAATTTCTATAGAAACTACTACTTACGATGTCAACACATCACTTTCAAGGGCATCTAAAGCATGTTAGATGCTACCAGTAAACTTTAGAAGATAGGGACTTCCCAACTTTTTTGGATTCCCCCTCATGTTTATCACTCTTCTACCAAGAGTGCCCAAAACTATCTATTATGTTGATTCACCCTGGAGGATAGCAGCTCCAATAAGATTTCCTGGGAAGAAAGGGACTTTTTTTTTTTCATGAATAATTAAGTCCTAGAAATGGCCTTAGGCTGGAACAAAAAAAAAAGAAAGAAAGAAAGGAAGAAAGAAAGAAAGAAAGAAAACAAAAAAAGAAAACAATAGAGTGGTGGATAGATGAGAGGATGGGTACGTGGATAGATGGGTGGATGGGTACGTGGGTGGTTACATGGATAGACCTCTGCCAGAACCTGGATTTGTTTTGTCTTGTTTTACAAAGTGTCTCCTGCCATAGATCCAGTAAGTATGTTACACTGCTTCTCTGAATCACCTAATCCCAAACCAAAAAGTAACTGTCTATCTTTCAAAACTATAGGTTTTCCTGACAGATGAAAACTTGATGATCATTTGCTCCGTTTTTCTATTTTACAAGTTAAGGGACACAGGCCAGAGGGGATAGGATTTGTTCAAGGTGATAGGCTCATAAGGACAGAGCTAGTGAGGTCCTACCAAATTGGGACTCCAAACCTACCAGTCACTTCCCATTGTCTGTCTCCACAAAATGTATCCACGCTCTCTGGCATCAGAACTCATTTTCATTCCCTCCTGACCAAGAGCCCAGCACAGGGCTGAGTTTTTCGGAAAGTGCACTTCTGTATACCATTTACCAAGGAGTAATTCTTTTAACGACAGGAAAATAGAGAGATGTGTTTCCAATTAGTCAGGAAAAGAACTCAGCCACAAATGCCTTGCCATTTAGTGTTGCTAAGCTGGTGATTTCTCCCCAAAGCAGAGAACTGGTATAACTGTCATCATTCTTTCTGTTATTTGCATCCAAAGAAATCACATGTGTCTCAGCAACGTGAAATATTCTCTTTCATCTGCTTGGGAATTATCATCCAGTGTCCGTTCCTTCCTCCGGATTGCACATCATTAAGTTCCCCTTCCATGAGCTAAACTCCTTGACACACAAACTTTCATGCAAAGTAATATGTTTTAAAAAGAGATAAATCATTAAAGAAGGGTTTAGCTTTCCTTCATTCTGCAGTCCCTTTTCTAAAAGATCTCCTGACTGCCAGATAGCTTTCTCTGGGCACAAAAGAGGAGTCTTCATTTTGCTTAACACACCTGATAAAGCTTCATTAAAATTCTTTCCCAAACAGAAAACTCCAGTGCCTGGATTCAAAATAAACATATACATTTCTAAAAAGGAAAGCTGACAAGGAGAAGTTACATGCACACCATTAAAAAGTCAGAAAAGCCCTGACTAAGAACAATCTTTCAATTCATTAATGCCAAGCCGTCCCACGGGAGGGAAGCAGGGCAGCGTCACTGAAAGAAGCCAGGGCTTTGTAAAGGGCCAAGTTTACTGAGTCGACAGAGTTTTGAGGGAGTATCAACAAGGAAATACCCTCGTGAAGAGGAAGACCTCACGGTTGTTCAGGGAATTATAACTTCACTCAAAAAGTTTGGAAGGAAAGAAAAACTTGATATGGCAGTGTGGTAGACTGTCACAGTAATGGTCCCCAAGCTCTTCAAGCATCCCTGTATCCATGTCACAGGGTAGTTCCTTCTCAGACTGATTCTGGGCTTGGCCATGGGACTTGCTTTGACAAATAAGATGGTGGCCACTAATGTGCAAGCAGCGGCTGGCAAAGTGCTCGTGCATTGGGCTTGCTCTTTTGCTGCTCTTAGAACTCTGGAACTACCACGTGAACAAGACTGGGATTAGCCTGCTGAAAGATGAAAGACAACAGGAAAAGAGGCCCCAGTCCTACAAGCTCTCCAGGAGCCCCAGCTGAGACCTGTGAGGGAGACCAGCTAAGAAAACTGAAACCACTATGGATCCAGAGAACAATCTAAGCTAGTCCGGACCAAATTGCCCATCTGCACAACTGAGAAATAAATACACAGTTGTTGTAAGCCACTAATTTTGGGGGGTGGTTTATTACCCAACAAAAGCTAATTGACACAGCGGCTCTGAAGGTCTCAATGAGAACAAATCTACCAGTTTTGTGCGGATTACCTACTGATTTCTAAAGGCTAAGAGGCTTCTGACCTAAGATATTTGATACAAGGTCCCTAGTATCCTCGCACATTATGAAAAAAAATGCTTCCAACAAATAAGTGATGAGGATTAGATATGGAAACGATGCAACAGGTGCCGAGTCCTACACAAAGGACACTTAGGACAACTACGGCATGTGGCTATCCTGGATTCAGATGTACCCACGTTGGCCAATCATGTAGAAGAAGAAGAAGATGGTTTGATGCTTAGCTCTTGGTGCTTATAGGTTGTGTGAACTGTGAGAAGTCATTTCACCTCTATGTCTCTATTTTTTCAATAACAAAGTGGGGTCACTAAAAATTACCACACAAGCCTTGGGAGGAATAAATAAAAAGCATACATGTGAAAGTGATTTATATGTAGAGTGCTACACAATATCGAGCATCATTTTTATGACAAGATTGATTAGTAATAAGGCAGTTGCCACTGGCCCAAACCCAGGAAATAAGGTGTTAAAATGCCAGGCTATTTCCATATGCCAATATGTGGTATTTGGCCGTGTGTAATGCACTCCCGCATTTTTGGATCCAAACTTCAGGGGGAAAAAAAATCTTTCATTTTTTTAATTCAAATTTTCACTTGTTTATATTTAGGTACTTTTTTTGGTGTGTGTGTTATAAAAGAATTTCAGCATTTATTTATTGTTACACTTTTAACTCAGAAGCATAAATAAAAGGATTAAAAACATTTATATAGATACAGAATTAGTACTACCCACGTATAATGCACATCCTTATTTCTCCCCTCACAAATTTGGGCCAAAAAGTGGGCATTATACACGGGAAACTACAGTACCCATCTGATCACGCCAACCCAGCCTTTCTTTGTGCAAGTAACACAAACTCATCCACCCAGGTCAATGACTGCCATCAGAATTTTAAGATATGGAGCATCTGTGTTTATGGACCATATTATAAACTGACCAAAAGAACAGAAATGGAAGCCATTTGTTATAAGAAACCCTACTGTGATTGTTTAGTAATTAGAATAATCACTCCCTAATGTATCCATCATTAGTTCCATTAAACACATACACATTCACATGCACGCACGCCACCATTTTTAAAAAGCAGGGTCTTACTCCACATTATCTTCACATAGTACTTTTAATTGACCAGTGTGCCGTACTGATCTTTTAAAATCAGAAAGAGGTTTCAATGCTATCTCTTATTGACTCAGGATATTTCTAAACATGGGAGAAAAGTACGGTAGGATTGATGCACAAATTCTGTTTTAGCAGGACTCTGGGTTCTGTGTTTCCTGGGTTCCTGGAATCCAACTCAGTAATAGAGTTAGTTTCCCAATTTGTGGGAGGAACATAACCATATTCAAGGACAGAATTTCTTAAATTTTATTACTCTCTAGTCATTTTTCTTACATTCTTACTGCCTTTAACTGTTGTCTCTGAGAGAATGTACCGTAAGACAACATTTCTGACTTGGCAGAAAATGGCATGGTTAGCTGTTTTAACTTTGGGGTGATATTAATAATAGTCTCCCTATAGCAAATACTTGCCATGGGACTGCCATGGGTCCAAATGCCTGTGGCTTTAATACCCTCACTATTCTATGAGATAGATGGTAATATATCCCTATTTTTAAAGTAAAGGAGGTACAGAGAGGTTAAGTAACATGCGCAAAGTCACACAGCTAGCCCTTAGAGGAGCTGGGATTTTCTCAGGGCCATCTGACTCCAGATCCTGTGCTCTTAACTAGGACACATATAAATCCAGGGCATTCCTCAAGGAACACAATACTTTCTGAATGCTCTGCTCCTTACATATGTTTGATATTCCCTGTTTTAATGACCTAATAAAACAGGCCATTTTCATATAGCTTGATACAACGCTGGCTTGCTGAATCTGAAGTCCCAACAAGAAATTTAGTATAAGAGCTGTGCTGATGACTTTTATGCATATTTACATGCACACATATGCACACACACATATACACCACACATCCTACACTCTAGTCAGTTCACTAGTTAACCTGCCTAGATTTATTTTATTTTTGCTGTGAATGAAGATATTCCTCTTCCAATTCAATAAAAAAAGCACAACAGAGCTGTAAATGTAGAGATGAATGTAAGAATTCAACCATTTGATTGCATTAATTCAAAGAACTGATTAAAGAGTCTTGATACAATGGTGGAAATTGGTTTGATTTATTAAGCTACATCATCCATGAAATCTACACAGAGTAGGGAAAAAAATTAAACCTGTCACTTTAAAGAAATACACTCTACAATAAAGGGAAAGGAAAAGGAACTCCTAAGCTAATTTATAAACATATGCAGAATCTGGAGAAACCAACTCAGAACTGGATATTACAAGCCTCCCAGTGTGTGACTGGGGGCAGCTCCCCACCAGCTCCCACCTCAAGCTTGCAATTAGGAGAAGAATCTTGCTTTGTTGTTGGGTTTCCTCAGTCTGGAACAGGGTGCAACAAGGACCTATGAGTTATAAACACAGCTCCGCAATTAGCAGAACATTAGTCTTTCTTTGCATTACAGCATCACAGAGCCCCGGTGGCTCTATTCTGCCACATGGCCAAGGTCAAGTGTGATAGCCAAGGGTTCCCAGCCTCAAGCACTTGTACTCTGCTCCAAGGGACCAGAAAAAGCCCTTGTCCAAATGATGTCAATAGAAAACTTGCTATCAGTCTTGCTCCTCAAAGTGCAGTCCATTGGCAGAAGTTCTGCCTCACCGTCACCTGGGAGCCTTAGAGTGACAGTTAGAGTGACAGTCTCAGCCCCACATCAGGCCTCATGAATCAGAGCCCATCTTTATGATTTCTGTACATAGTAAGGTTTTGAGAAGCACTGCCATAAGTTTCAGATGCCAACCAATGCATTGTTCAGTTCTGGCAGCAGTGCGCTAACTGCAAGGTAGTGGATGACCAGCAGGCTAAGACACTGGAAGTCTTAGAAATGGTTGGCGACAAGCCTGGGAAGGCTTCACCTGGAGAGGAGAGGTCTTGCTGAGTCACTTTCAAAAACCCGAGAGACTTCACTGGCAGAGCATGGAGGTGTGTTCTATGAGGTGGCACGGAGGACATGGTAGCTTAGACCAGAATTTCTCAACAGAAACACTACTGACATTTCAAAACAGATAACTCTTTATTATGGAAGGCTGGCCCATGCGTTGTAGGATTTTAGCAGCAACCCTGGCTTCTCTACCCACTAGATGTTAGTATCACCAACATCTTGGTGAAAGTCTCCAGTCACTACCAAGCAGTGAAAGTCTCCAGTCACTACCAACTATTCCCAGGGAGACTAAATCATCTGCAGTTGAAAACCACTAGTGTAGATGACCAGTAGCTCATATGAATCAACTCAGAGGGATGACTGCTAAAAATAAAACAAAAAAGAAGCAAATAATACAATCTTTAATTTTATAAATAGTATAAGCAGAAGTTCAGATGAAGGAAGATAATTTCTGGCCCTATTCTGCTCTGGTCATTTCATCCTACGATCTACGTTCAGTTCTGGTCCCATACTTACATACACACACACACACACACACACACACACACACATATAAATGTATATATGTATATTTGGCTAAATGAAGTATGTGTATATGAAAGCACACAGATGGAGATACATCACAGAATTGTGCCATAGGAGAAATAACTGAGGGAACTGTTATGTTAAATCTGGAGATAAGAAGCCTATGCTAGGTGTCGTGCAATATTTGAAGGGCCAGATGAAAGAGGAATCAGATCTAGTCTATGCGGAATCAGAAAATAGAGTTGTGATGTTAATGGATGAGGGATTAAGAGGAAGTACCATTCTGTAGTTAGAGTTGTCCAGAGACAAACGGGCCGCACTATAAGGTTGCCAGGGCCCTACGACCAGGAGTCAATGTAAGATGTAGCTGGATAACCACATGTCACAGAGGGGTCAGAATGGACCCTGCCCTGAGCTGGATGGAATATGATCATTCATTCATTCATTCATTCTATCATTCATTTACTCAACAGATACTTATCACGTGTCCGATGTAATACAATTAAATGTATGTAATACCAAATAGAACTACATGTTCTGAGGTGAAATAGAATTGGCCTTGGGCTTTAAGGAGTTCACAGAGAGGAAGAAGCTGACTGGAGAATCCACAATGACCAGGGCACAGTAAGTGGAACAGGAAGGGCATCTGGCCAAGCATTCTCCTATGCTCTAACCAGTGACTTGATAAAACTTGCTAAATGATTGGTACCAGGTGAAGCAAACTAAGGAAGCAGCACATGGAGAAAACTGGAGCAGAAGCAGAAGATTTGGACTCTTGTCCTGCCATTTAGCAGCTTTGGGACCGTGGACAAGCCTCAGGTGGACTAAGAGTTCTGATTCACATTTTAAACATAATAGAGATTTCAGGTATGCGACTGTGTTCTCTTACGGCTTCTGGTTATGTAATGACCAGTCCAGACTCTAACATACAATGGGCATTCAATGTTTGCTCAAGAAATGAGATAATGTGCATCCGACATGCAAAGAGGGCCCAATGTGGAGTTTTTTCCCTGCAATGGATAGCTATATCCTACCTCTTGTAGACACTAAATCTTTCACTTCCTGTTAATTCATTTTCCTAGTTGGCAAAACAAACAGAGCTGTGCACTTACTTAAAAGAAAACAGCTACTACCAGTACAATCTTTTGTAACTCACCCCTTACTTTGGGCTAACAATGACAAGGTCCTCTTGGCTAAGCACTAATTATCATCACATGGACACAATTAACTATAATTTCCATGAAAATAATGGATCTAAACCAAATTCAATTGGTTTTTGGGTTGTATTTTTTTTAATGTGGCACAATGCTGACAAGAAGACCAAAGTAAATGTCTCCATGTGTCTTTAATAATAACCTTAAAGGAAGACATATTTTATTCTAAAAGAAGTGGGTCAGTCATATGACCCTACCGAGCAAGTATTAAAACAGCTGTTCTATGCATAGAATAACATTCTTTTAATTTACTGTGTTTGCTTTTTAGACTCTATTTTCCTTTTCCATTTCGAAGAACTAAATGCCCCAGATGAATCAGTCAACAATATGTTGGCTGCTCTCACATTCAGCCTTCTGCTGTTTTATAATAGTGCTCTGATCTTATTTCAAGAAAAGAATGACAAACTTATAGCTGCAAATGCTAAATTTATGGGGTTCTTTGTGACAGGCATTACTGAAAACAGGACTGAGGAAATAGGTAAGACGTAGTGGAAAGAAGAAACCTTCATAAATACAAGGGCAGGCCCTTGATTTTCATCTGAGCCCTAGCAATCCAAGCACCGAAGCTCCACGTGCTTCAGATTTTCGTTTTGTAAAGATGTATTGGGCAGCCTAAGGTGCTGAGTGCTAAATTGATGGACAAATGAATGGTCACCCTCAAAAGGCACATTATGCCTAGTCACAGCTCTTCTGAATACCCTGGTCATTACTTTAATAGCTCTGTGACTTTAAGTGGTACAAGGTCAAGAAAAGTTGCGTTTTGCTGGAACCTTCCTGCAGACCCCATGCTGCCTACCAGAGGTTAGGGCTATATCTTTGCAAAAGTGACCAGTTAGAATGGGAGGAACGCAACCCTTTATCTCACCAACACGATGTCAAATAATTATTAGGGAGCACATTCTGTATTTGCTGAATGCACTGGTTTTCATCCCTCTTCACTGGCAGTTTAGGAACTGAGTAGGCACAACTTTAGATGAAGGAAATTCCCCTTGATGGACAACCAGAAGGCCTGTTTAAATGAATCTTAAGAGTGGCTTTGCCAAAGAACATTCTAGGGAACACTAGTTTCACAAAAGGGGCTTTGTGAAAAAAATTTTTTTTTTTACAAACAAATAATTTCAGGAGATGATTTCAGGAAATCTCTTATCCTCTTGGAGATTCATATTATACTTTGGTACATTAAAGTCTCAGAAAGCCCAACAGAAAGAAAAATCTGCTTAATTTTGTTTAACCAAGCATTTTGTAAAACCTTTTGCTAAGGAGATCCTTCTTCACATAACACCCATTACGGACCTAGAATCAAATTATTTGGATGAGAAGCATCTATTAAACTTTTCATCCACGTGTTTGACCCATTGTCAATTTGCAGGGGCAGACTGACCTGAAAGGTAGATCACCTCCAGTGAATAACTTAAGCATTTGACAGAGTAAGAACTAATGTTTTCCAATGGCCACATAAGCTAAGAAACTAAGGCTTGTAGACTCAACACAAGATCTGGCACTTTTCAGGATCACTACATGTCCCTTGAGTATTACCAAACTCTTGAAGAAGCATGACGATGCCTGGACATATGAGCCGATGTGAAAGTCAAGCTCCTAATCCTATTCAGTGGTAACCCCACCCTCCTTGAAATAATGTTCCAACAATATTGCATACATCTAATTTTCCAACATGCCACATCCTCTCAAGTCTCTGTATCTTTGAGCAGGTTCTACCCTATGCCCGAATGACCCTGTCCACCACCAAAATATCAAGTATAGATTGATGCAAGTTAGAGCTCTCAAGATAAACAATGGATTTATAGACTCTTCCTCCTTGTTTATGAGTCACTGCTTCTCCTGAAAGTCCCAGTTAGAACTTAGCTGTTTCTTCTTCTCCTTCTCCTTCTGGTCTCCTCTTATACATGTATTGTATCAGGTTTTCAGTAACTGTCTGTTTAGATCTCTGACTCCCTAGGGCCACATCTTATTCACGTTTGAAGTTCAGTGCTTACCACAGTGTCCAGCACTCTACAGATCTGAAAACAGTTTTGTTCAAAGATTACATGTTCCACTTTCTCTATGTAAGCTTCATGGCCACATGCTTTATTCATTGCCACTGAAGATTGCACAGCTACTAGAAGTACATAAAAAATATGGTACATTCATCTTAGCTCTGCCTCTTCCCAGAGAAGACATGCAATCAGTAATATGTGGGATTAAAAACAACAACAAAACAAAAGTCAGAATTCTGAAGGGGCCAAAGAATCCACAGTTGAATTTCTGGGAGAATTTTCGCCACATGAAAGCAACGAGTTGTCAGCTTAGTAAGTGCCTCTTCTCTAAATAGAGGATCTTTCCGGTTATGAACTTTTAAAACCACCTTAAAAGAGACTGATTGGAACAGGGAGCCTAATTATTATTTTAAATGACAACTGAAAACAGTCTCCAATCAAAGATTTGTTTAAGTTTGTTAAGAACAGAATCAAAACAGTAACAATTTAATGCAGTGCTATACCCGACAATTACAAATACACATTTCTATCTTGTGGCTCACTGCTTTATCTTCTACCACACTGCTAATAGGCCTGGCTTTGGAGGAACAGCTAAGGAAACTCTGACATATGTACAGCTTCAAGAAACACACTCATATCTATAACTAAATATTTATGCAATCCTAGCCCTAGTTCAGTGATGACTACTTTCTGAAACATTTTATAGAGCATATATAAAAACCATACATATTTAAAAAGAGGAGGAGGGTACTTTAAAAAAATGATCTTATAAAGTCTTTAATTTGCTTTCAGCTATACTACAAGGCACTAGGGTCATAAAATTCATGAAGTGATAGGACATATACATACATTTTCAGGTTTTAAATTTAACCCTACAAAACACTGTGTTTAGAGCAGTGCAAGCTTGAGCCCTACCTTAACAAATCACAAGTTCAAATATTAGAGAGGGGATGTCATTTTATATCTCCTAGACAGCATGACCATAAAGAGTTTCAAGTTAGTCCTCCTAATTTTAAAGAGAGCTGGGAAAGAAATATTTAAAATTCCCTTCCGTACTAGAATGTTTGAACTCAATTTGTGACAATTTACATGAATCTTCCTTTGTTCCTTCAATTATACCCAACCAATGAAATTTCAACCATCTTTAAGAAACACCAATTTTTCAGACCCCCACCTATTTCAATAATTTCATTTTCTAAGATACGCAGGAAGCCATGCATTCAATAGCTGGGATCCCTTAAGATGACTGGTACTGAAATAGCCATGGCTTGCCTTAAGAGGAGCAAAATTAGTCAAACCCAAGAAGTTCCATTGGCAATCTGCCCATAGTTTAGTTAACCCTTTCAAAAGGCAGGTTTTGTCGAATGGAGTAGTTGTACTAGTATCTTCCCTTGGCCCTTGTTCTTATCATTTGTTAAACAAGGAAATTGGAAGTTGGGGATAACCTGCAACATAACTTTGGAACTTGTTAAAAAAAATAAAAATAAAATAAAATAAAAAAGAGAAGAAGACCCCCCCACACACACACAAGCTCTGTGGCCTCTCTAGGGAGGTGGCTCCCAGGAATCTGAATATTTAACAAGCATCCTAGATGATTCTAAAAGGGCACACTAGATTCTGAGAATCAATGAACCAAGGGACTGGTGGGTATTTTCCCGTTCTAATACTATGGATGTCCGTGACGGCTTTGGCAAAGACATCAACCTGTCTCATTCTGTGGGTTTTTTTTAATTTATGCAAAGGGCTAGGCAGCCCTAATCCAGACATAGCTTCACTGAAGGACGCACACAACATCAGAGACACACTTTTAGGGCGTGGGTTTATAATTCTGATATCTTGGCCAATTTGCCCTTAGTCCTTTCCTGCACTTCCAATGTGTTCCTGCTCATTTTTGACCTGTTGCCACTTCAGGAAGAGGTCCTTGCAGCCTACATGCTGCTCAGAATCCATGTGAGAAATGGCTCTTTTTAGCCTTTGTTTCCAGTGACTTGGAAGGATATTGGCTAAATTGCTTATAAACAATTGTTTCTCCTTTGAAAGCCAATCAAAAGAGTCATTTTGGCATCTCCTCAGCTGGCCACTGCATTCCCTTCATGGGATTTAAGAACCCAAACTTTCGATAGTCTGTCACTAAACAACTGGTGTCACGGCCTTCCTAAAAGGGCCTAACAGAGTGGTTTCCACACCTCAGAAATCTGACATTTAGAAGCAAACACCTGCCTTCCACCTACTCCCCATCTCACCAGCCACATTCCCCAAGTTGCTTAGCCATTAGCTCAAACACAACTCTATGAATTCAGTTGATTTAATCTAAGGCCGTTACTGGAATCAGCCTCTTATCAGGGGCTGAGGTGTTTGGGGAAAGGTTAGAAGGAATGAAGTGACAAAGGGATCAAATATCCTACAGTAGGAGCTGAATAAATGGCCACTCATTTCAAAGCTTTAGATTTCGAAAGAAAATAGCTTAGGGCTATAGAGGAAAATGGGGAGGGGGCACCCAACACCATCCAGGATATATGTATTCCTTCTGATTTATTTAAATAGAAAGAGACATAAGTGCATTTATAAGAATCGGTTTAGCTTTTGTATTTATCAGTGTCCTCCATCTTACCTCCATTACAGTTCTGACAGAATAATTAATTTCAGTCAATCAATCATTTAACAAAAACTTGCAGGTGACCTCAACATGCCATAAAAGCCACAGAGAACTAGTCACAACAGCAGTCTTCAAATTCCCTTGGAAAGGAAAATTAAGCCTGCTATGTGTGGCTTGGGGCAACCTAAGCCGTAAACCTCCCTTTTCTGATCTCTTCATATAGATGAAAGAGCAAAGCCGCCCTGTGTTACATACAACAATTATGTGTTCACCAAACTCAGAGAATCAGCTTTCAGACAGCCCTAATCATTACCAATTAACCACGTCTGCTGACATCCTATAAGAACTGCCCCAGTGCTGCTGAATGCCGGGCCCTCCCTTTGGGCAGCCAGTCTCTTACATTACAACATATGTGTTTTAGAAGGCCGATTAATGTTTGTTGACAATTCCAAATAGAGGTCACCTGTTGTCATGGTGCAAAATACCCTCTTTCCCCCTCTGAATGCCAGGCAGGGAGGGCAGCTTTGTTAGAAACACTTCAATGCATTTCTATATTGCCACCAACATTCAGATCCGATGAAAAGAGATTTAGGGTCTCCCAGTCTTCAATGGCATTTCCCACCTGCCATCACACACCCATTGGGGGCTGAAAAGAGTCTCTTCCTTGGATAATAAACTTGACAGAATGTGTTCAGGCCTCAGACCTCCTCAGGAAGATGTAACATGAAGATTGTAACATGAAGATTTACCCAAATTGTCAGAAACAGAAAAGAGAATTTCATCCCACTGGATGCAAAGTGGCTTTTTTTTTTCCCCCCATTTAAATTATCCCCATTTAGTCCCTAAGCTTTCACACAGAGGACTCGCAGTTAGGGATTCTGTCGCCAATGTGCACAGACATCCTTTTCTGAACTTTCAGGATGTTCCTGCTGGGTCTGAAAATGGTGCCACGTCAGTAAGATCCACGTAGAGAGTGGGAAAAAAAATTAAATTCAGTAATCATTTAATTAAATTTAATTCCTCTAATTTGTGCCAAGGAAAGTGAAACATTATCCTGCAGAATGTCAAACTCGAACTGAGAGCACTGGGACCTAGCATCAGATCTATCTTGAGCTTGTCAGTCTCAACAAGACTGCATTCTCCTACAGGGTGAAGTGATGCTATTAAAAGCGGCACAGTCTCTCTTAGAGCTGGCCACCAAGGAGGAACTCCCTCCGTGCAGGTTATTAGTTGTGATGAGGACCCCGAGTGCACTTCTCCCTCTGGTATCACAAAATCCAATGCACTGCATGCAAGGTGGAGTTCCAGCACCTTCCCTTTCAGTGATAAAAAGTGAATACTGTATGAAAAGCAGTGTGGAACAGGAGATAAAGGTGGCAGGGTTCAATCAGATTCCAAGATTTGAGAAGTTGTACAGTGCCCAACAGGGCACACATCCCATTGGTAGCAATTATAGTTATTTATGAATAAATCAAAGTATATTTTATTCTGATGTATGTACTTATTTTCCCAAATGGCCAGTAAGTTGTTAGGACATAAACACTTACTAACTGACTTGGATCTATCCAACTGTTTGGACAGAACTCTGCGTGTGTGCATATGTGTGTGCAAGCATCATGAAAATGTTACCGAGACACAAAGGGTAATGTGAACTGAGAAATTTGGGGAACTGTCCTTCTCTTTGGTTTGAACACCTTTTCTTTCTTTCTTCTTTGTAACAAACTTCAGTCGCAGGATTCTGGCCTTCAGCCTCGAGAAGCTGCCTACAAATACAGATACAGCTCGATCCTCTGTCCACTCATCGTCCCTGAGGAGCCTGAAGACAACTTGAAAATGAGCACACAGATCTAGACACGGCCCACAACTGAGTGCTAAGCCCTCTCCATCTTCTCAGTTGCAGACACACTTTGGAAGTGTTATTCCATCAGGTGAAGGTAGGTTGCCAAGCTTAAACACATTCTGCCATCTGGGCTGCAGGGGCCCCGCAACAGGGAGTCAGCCAACCCCCGTCGAGCCATAAGGAAATAGAGACCCATCCCCTTGAGCTCTCCAATATTGCCACCATCACCACAGGAAGGGTCTAATAAAGATCCATTTCTCTGGGTGATGTTTTTCTCACCAACACTTCATTACCCCTGGATCGTGGCCAGTCCTCGACCTACTTTCTTTGAGTAGAGGACAGAAACAAATTACCAGGCTTTTCAAGAAGCAAAATGCACAGTAAATAAATTTTCTTAAACTACAGAGTGCTATCATAACCCAAGCCAGGAGAGGAAGCAATCTAATTTCAATCTGTGATCAGGTCCAAATACAAGAATCAATGCGTCACTCCCTCTGCAGCAATGAAAAGGGGTTTCCGGCTGACCTCTGAATTTCTGCCCAGGAAATGAAAGCAGGAGACTGGCAGACAACTTGATGGGAAAACCAGTGAGCACACTAGAAAGCCAGAAAGGTTGTAATAACACCTGAGAGTTACCCAGGGTCCCTGGCAGGGTACTGCTTGCCGCCCCAAAACTGCTGCTACCTCAATTGCCATTAACCACTTCTAATGCTGCAATGAATCAGCCTAGGTGCTTGGAAACTAGGAAAATGACACCCTCATTTTCTTGCAAATGTAGATTGCAATCCCCAAGACAGAAATAAGAAAAATTGAATGCCTTTCTCTGGGCTGCTAAAAATGAAGGGAGTTTCAAGTCTTCAGAGATGATCCTTCCCAGGACAAAATGGTCCCCCAACTTCACTCCACAGTCACTCAGAGGACACAGATGTAAAAGCTGTCCCCCAGAAAGTCTCTTGGCAGGTTCATGCCTCACTTCCCTTCCTCCCCCTGTCCCCGTCCGGCCGCCAGACTGAAATAACATTGATTGAGTCCAAGTACATGGAACAAGGCATATTCCCAGAATTACTTTATTTAATCTTAATAAATCCACGAGGTCTGAGGATAATCCCCATTTTACTGATGAGGAAATTGAAGCTCAAAATGATTATGGGATGTGCTGCAAGTTACACAGTTGGTTGATGTGCATAGTTTCTAACTATGTCCCTCATAAGTGAAGTCCACTCCTTTTATCTCTACTGCCCTACTTCACTAGAGGAATTGTCCTGGTCCCTGACATGACAAGGAAAGAAGCAATGGACCCACGGATCTACAAAATGTCTTTTTGTGAATTAAAAAAGGTGTCTCTGAGAAGACTATTTGATATATGGGGAAATATTCTGAACATATTTAATATACAATGATTTTATTAGAAAACCACACTATCATCTGCCTAGAGATCATTATAAATGTATAAATCTGCTGTCTACAGAGGGTGCCCAAAAAATGTATACACATTTTAAGAAAGGAAAACTGTATTAAAATTGTAATACTCAATATATAACGATACCAAAAGTCACGTTTGACTTCTGCAATGACAAGAGGTGCTCAAAGTGGTTACCATCAGCATCCAGACACTTCTGATTACAGTGAACTACTTCTTGAGCAACACTGACCAAAGTGTCCACTTGTATACATTTTTTGGCACTCCTGGTAAATGATGTGTCCTTTGAGTTGTGGTACTATCATATAGTGTACAACTTGTCCTAAATCTCCTCATGATCCTGGCTGGGGTAGGCATAGAGAAGGGAATATTTTATGCCTATGTAGTCATCCTGGGGAGGCTGGAACAATAGTGAAAATGCAGCATCTTACACATGATAGGCAATTAGTATATAAGCATTGAATCAAATGGAACCAAATCTCTATTTTCGAGGAATTAAAACTAATGTACCAGGGGTGCCAAAAAAATGTATACAAGTGGACACTTTGGTCAACGTTGTGCAAGCAGTAGTGCGCCGTCATCAGAAGTGTCTGGACGCTGATGGTAACCACTTTGAACACCTCTTGTCATTGCAGAAGTCAAATGTGACTTGTATTCATCTTTTGTTATGGTATCAGTATATATTGAGTATTACAATTTTAATAGTTTCCCTTTCTTAAAATGTGCATACATTTTTTGTGGCACCCTCTATATAAGCAGCAAAATACCATTATAAGAATGACTGTAAAGGCCAGATGGTAGTTAAAGGGCATAACTCAATTCAGAGAACTGAAACTCAATGAATAGAGTGGAAATCAAATGATAAAACCAACAGACAGACAGATGACAGCATCCTTAACTCGCAGCTAGAGAGTCGCTAGAATGCAAGGCCCATGAGAGATGAGAGCAGGGACTATGACCGCCTTGTTCACTGCTCTATCCCCATGGCTTAGGATGGTGCTGTGCACACAGTAGGAGCTCACGCAAAGTGCACTGGGGGAACGAGTGGGGCCTCGGTATTCCCTGGCTACCGGTCAGCACGATGGCTCAAAAAAAAAGGGACCGAGTGCCTGCTCTGTGCCAGGAACCAGGTGGTCCTGAACCACAGGGGCTGCAGGGCCTCTCGACAGAGGAAAACCACTGCCACCAGGACAGCCGGAGTTCAAGGTGCTTACAAGGACCAGAGCATCTCCTAGGCCTTCTTTCCCCCTAGTCCGATAGAAAACGTCATAGGTAAAGGTTCACTCAACGTGTTACTCACACATTCCTGAAGGGACAGCCACTCTTGAAAGAAGACCAGAAACATGTATACTTCAGCTCTGGCTTGATGCTACTCCTCTGCCTTTTCCTACCAGGCTCATGCTGCCCAGAGGTAGAGGCTAACCTGCCGGTTTCTTGGGGCTCCGAGGCTAAACAAAAAACCTTTGCCTTCCAGGACCCCCATCTGACACACTGCTGTGAATGGCACATTCAGGAAATAAATAAAAAATAAACAAACTGTCCAAGATCCCGCTATTCACATTCCACACCTCAGGCGAGACGGCAGTGCCATCTTATCAGGCTCAGTTTGGAATGCGTAAATGGAAACAAAAATCCCACCAGCTAATGGCTGTATTAAGAAGTTCCATTTAATCAAATGCTGCATTATCGGGAGTTATTTTTAACAGATGCACATTGGATTAATAAAAACTACACAAAACTTGAGATTAAACAAGGGGTTTTACTAAATTGACAGTAAGGCCCACTTTAATACAAAGTTATATTAAACAGAATCCTTTGATATTCATGAAACCCACAGAGATCCCAAATTTCTGGCTGTCGAACAGCAGCAAGTCATATTTTATTGTTGAATTCCTTTTTTTTAATGTACTTTGAGCAAATTGTATACTTAGAAAATTAATTAGAAACACAACTTTAGTTTTTCCCAGACCCACTTCAGAACGCCTGAAGGATGCTTAAGTAACTGTGTGCCCGGAATCCAGTCTAGGTCCCCAACAGAAGGACGAAAGGACACAGAGACTTCCACATATCCCTGGAAAAAATATGCTAAGAACTGATAGGCATTCACGATGGCTAATAGAAGGCAGGGGAGGAGAAGGGAAGATGTTTTCTTACAGACCAGGAAGAGCTCTTACAGTCATAACAACAATATTTGTGCAGGGCTTTGCAGTATAAGAAATATTTTCAAACCACCCTTTTGTCTGGTCCTCAAACATCTCTTTGAGAGAAACACAGAGTAAATATTATGATCAGTGGCTTTTCCAAAATCTCCCAAATGGTAAATGGGAAAGACGATATAATAAGCCAGCTCTTCTGCTTCCAAATCACTTTGTGGTCTCCTGGGAAAACGTTAGTCCTAACCATAATGGGAAGGATCGCCATGAAGCCTTGTGAATTCCAGTAGGAAACCTAAGAGCAGTCAACAATTTGGATGCACAGAACAGGTTGCAAATATCCCCCACTACTAACACAGTGACTCATTGCTGGTCATTGTCTACTTTGCAGGTGCCTAAAGAGTCATAATAAACTTAGAAAGGCTACTTGTGGAATAAACCAGATATACAAAGCCAGTATCTTTTAAAAGGCCATTTAATCCATTACCTTGCCATGACTGCATTGCACTTACACAAAAGTTCCTCTCTAGTCTCCTAAGAGAACACTTAACACATTGCCATTTTATTACCACCAAGTCCTGGAAAGTTTTGATTCAGCATTCGTAACCCGTCTCTTATGACAAGTTGCCAATATGTAGATCAGTCCCAAGAATCAACTAGATTCAGAAAGTGCAAACCACTCAATTTCAGCCAATTGAATGAACGAGCATCCTCCATCATTAACCCTTTCTCGTTTGCAGCATCAGTACACATACTGGGAAGCTGAAAATGAGATAGCTAGTGGGGATATTAAGGGAGGAAATTGGTTCATATCTTGAGAATTGTAATGTATTTACTTGAGAAGTGGCCACTGGAAGATTTACATAGGAGGGGAGCAGCGAGCTCAATGCCTGAATCCACCCTTCCAGCATCTTAGCTCTCTTCTGCCACAAATCTTCACAGAACTTGACTTTTCTGCCCTATTCTCCCAGACATTCAAAATACTTCCGTGAATGTTACAGGACAAGCCATGGGATACCACTTTGTGTAAACACAACAGTTGCTGTATCTGATACATGTCCTCTCTTCTTTCGTTGAGTGGCATTGACCATCTCTTGCCTCAACCACTGTTGACCCGACCAAGGAAGCAAGACATAGCGTTTCATTCCTAAGGATTGTTGACTCAATATTAAAAAGATGCAATTGAATTCCTTATTCAAATGAAACTTTCACAAATGTAGCATATTTAGATCTCTTTCTGCACCCATTTATCTTTGTCCATTTACTGCCACAATAGGCATTTATGAATATCTGTCCTATTTCACTCTCTTCCCAGCAGTGGCCTGGGGACTGTGTGTGAGGCTGATTTCAGTTTCCTGAATTTAAAAATGCAATCTGGATGCAAATAAAGATGCCTTTTTCTTTGAAATTTAGAGAGGTCCTTTTCTCTTAAAAGGTGAGTCAAAGTGCATTGAGTTAATCTTGCCAGTCAACTAGTGTAAATGTCTAGGTCACTCCACTTCTAATAATCTGCATGGTAAATATCTCATTTACCACATTGTAATCCATTTGAAATGTTATTATTATTTTTGATGATGGAAAAAAAACCGAAGATAATGCCAGCCTGTTGTGGCCTTTGGTCCTTGGGAACAAATTGCTCTAACAATAACAATTTCTGTATTTTTCAAAGAATTAGTGTTATTTGAGCTGATGTAAGTGTAAAGTACACAACTGGAGTGATGGCAAGTTTGCCTGGTGAAGAAAGTTGAGAGACTATTTATCTCCATGGAGACAGTCTGCAAAAAAAAGACGAGGGGGGATTCCTGTCCAGAGATGGGCAGACTGTCCTTTGGGTCCAGCTGTGCTCTGGTCCCTTTAAATCCACACGCAGATGCCAGGCAGTGAGTTCCAACGTCTGAGTAGGAGAAAGGTGGCACCTTGCTACCTTAATCGATCTATTTTATAATGGCCTGTCCTTCTCAAGTTCACGTTGAACTACGCTTGATGCCGGTCATCATTCTCTCCTGGGACCACCACACCCCACCTCCTCTGCTCTATTGGTCTGTACTACCTAGTCGTCACCCCGGAGAATGGGTGGAGCACACTCTATGTTTGGACACTTAGTGTTGCCTTCTTTCCATAGTTCTTTGTTGCTTTACTTAACACAAGAACCCAAAAGTCTCCCTTAAAGAGATTTGTCCTTTTCCCTCCTGGCACATAGACATTTTCCAAGTACCTTGTTTACAGTGTGCCAGCTTAATACTATATAATCTGGCAGAGATGACAGAACCTGAAATCGGGGTTTTCCACGGGACAAGATAGGCCACAACATGAATGACATGTTTTCCAGCTTCTTCATATTGGGTCCCAGCCGTGACGGTCCAGCTCTAACAGTGGCTCTCATTCACTGGTGCCCAGCACATATGGTGTTGTATGTATTTCTTAGAACAGTCTCAGGCAGGTACTGCTATTTCTCACTTTTACAGATGAGAAAATGGGCTCAAAGAGGTTAAGGGTCTTCCACATTCTACCGAGAGGCAGAAAAGGTGCTGTGTAGAAAGCTAAGCGTTCACTTCTGTCATCCTGAGATGGAGTCCCATCTAATACAAGTGAAAAAGAAGTTTCTGGTCCCAAGCAGGAGCCCAATTCCATGATTCTCAATTTCTGGACAACTGGCACAACTACCTGACTGAGTCACAAATGTCTCCAACAAATGAGAAGAACTGGTAGGTTAAGTTTTCAGTTAAGATGGTTTTGTCTGTTCCTACAACTTCCCACTCCCCTGTTGTCCAAACACTCAATAAATAGTTCAGATTTATATACTATTTCCATTTGCAACAAAGATTAGAAGGAGTTCCTTATCTCTGAACTCTAGCCTGGTCTCAGGTCCTGGATCCTGGTACTTATGGGCACACAGACTCTCCTTCCATCCCTAACATAAACACGCTTCAAGGATAGGCATTTCATAGCTTCCCCAAATAAGTTTACTCTTCCCGTTCAGATTTACAAGCCAACAAATAACACCCAAGGGAAAAAATGTGTTATGGTTTTCCCATTCGCATGAGCAACTCAGCTGGGACATTTGATGGTTACATTAGCAAACATTATTGATGTTTGGGAGGAATCCAGGAAATGTTGAGGATGAGCGAAACACCTTAAACTGGGGCAAAGCACAAACAAAGCAATAGACAAAGTCAGTCCCCTTGGAGCATGTCCTGAATGACTCAGTGAAGGTGAGCGAGGCTTTGGGTTGCACATCACCAACCTGAAAGAGGCAAGTGAGTCCTTGAGAAATGTGTGCAAAAGAAATGTATACAGAAAGGGAGAAGAGAATAGGTTCTCCTAAACTTGGGAACAGCCTACTGCAATGTGCCAGAAATCAGTTTCTATTCTAGAAGGGAACGTGAACAGGAACAGCTTGGTGTGAATCAAAAGGAAGACGCTTCAAGGGACTAACAATGACATTTTTACAGTAACTAGAGAGGGTCGCTGACAGGATCTAGCCCATGCACTGACACAACTTGACAGGGTGATCCATGAGACCGCCTGATATTCTGACACACTGCCTGTCACCTGTCCCCCACCCTTGAACTCAGAGACAGGAGAGTCAAGTGTGGGTTGATGAGGCCACGGAAAGTTTTCTGGAAGAAACAGGTCTAAGCATCAGAGATTTCAAATAAGATATGTAGACCTAACAAGTTTAAGAATCTGGGACTTAAAGGATAGCCCGGTAGCGAGGTGGAGAGACAAAGCGTGTGCCAAACCAGCCTTTCAGGACCTCAGACCCTCTGCTTAGCGGCCCTTAAATATCAAAGATAACTACCGTGTTTCCCCGAAAACAAGACCGGGTCGTACATTCATTTTTGCTCCATTAGAGCTTAATTTCAGGGGATGTCTTATTTTTTCATGTACAACAATCGACATTTATTCAAATACAGTCATGCCATCTTCTTCTGGAACATCGTCATCACGTACTAAATGCATCCGTCTGGCTGAGATCTTAACTGGGACTTATTTTTGGGGAAACAAGGTATAAAGGTGTCTTTGTAAGGTCCCTTCCAGGGGCCATGGCCCTCTCTGAGGTCTGGTCTCTGCTGGGCTCACAGGAGTCTTTCTATCCTAGGAATGATTTGCCACCTTTAGACGAATAGTAAGTACCCCAGTCATGAGTGCCACTGCCTTTCCGCCCCCATCACTAGGTTTACCCTAGAACAAACCACTACATCTCTACTTTTATCCTAAAAGATATCTACAGAGCATGCCCTCCTTTCAAAGCTACCCCTCCTGTGGACCCTACGACAGCCAAGGTTACTGACCCTCAGGGTCATGGTCACCTAGAAGAATAAATTGCTAACAGATGATTTGCTTTGACCAGAAACTGACACGTTAAGGGTCTATTTTAATTCTAATTCCTTCTACGTTTGACGGAGACTTGTAAGGATTCTAACTAACCTTAGCTTTGGAAAGAAGATTCCCAGCATGGAAACCGCCTGAATACATTTTTGGACGGTCAGTCCGTTCCTCCGAGGCAGCAGACTCACTGCTCTTTCAAGGATTCCAGTCCCCACTGAAGGCAGATCAACACCTTCCTCATACAGAGTAAACTTGACCTCCTCATAACTGTTCTCATGACTCCCAGTCATACCTTCTACCGTTACAGGGACTAAATCTCCTCACGCTTCAGTGTGGTGGCCCTTCAGATATTTGAACCTGGCTTTTATGACCACTTGATGTGTTTTCTTCCTTACAGCCCCAGGTTCTTCAAAACATCCACCTATGACACCTGATCACCCCAGTCACCCTCTTCTAGTGTGTCCCTGCCTTTTTAAACTAGCTTCTGCAGACCTGAACGGAGTATTTCAGTTGCGGAATTACCCACTGACCAACTGTGGGACTTGTGGCCAACCCCTCCACTCTAGGCCTCAGTTTCCTCATCTGCTCAGTCTGAGAATTAGACAGCTACTTGCTTCAATAAAGCACCTTCCATGCCTAAAATTCTATAATCCCAAGGTGTGGAGAGAGAGAGAGAGAGAGAGAGAGAGAGAGAGAGAGAGAAAACGGGAATGTCCTTTCCACTTCCCCCCCCTTCATTCTTGATTGCACTCTATTATCTTCATGCAACTTAAGGTTGCAGAAACTTTTTTTTTTTAATCAGTCACCAACTCCTTCTACAACAATAAATAGTAGTCTTCGTTAAATGGAAAACGAAATGGAGAGGGTGAGGACATAAAGGCTAGTTTCGATGAAGTCCTAAATCCACAGCTCTTAAAGTTTAATGAAACCACCAAAAATTCTTCAGTGCCTCTTGGAGCTGTGCTCTAGAAGTTCGGTGTGGTCTCCTACAAAACCCTGGGTTCTCTTGTGGACAAACACCGGTGAACACCATCCGAAGGCTCATCATGCCCAGGAACGTATTCCTAAAGTGTTTGGGGCCTGCAGAAGATACCACACAGTGCTGGATTGAGGGATTTCCCCTGAGAGGTGTCGCTGGGCATTCCTCGAAGATGAGACAAGCCTCAAGGAACAAGCTGCCACTTGAATAAGCTGCTTTACTGGATACAATTGTGATGACAGCTGCCATGCCAAGTTGCCACAGAGAGAAATATCGTTTTGTTCTTCTGGTGGGCCAAATCCTTTGAAGTGAGCAAGATGATCCCATGAGATTTACTAAGCAAAGCTGGCCTTAGGCAAAATTGTCAAGTAAAAAACGTTCTTTACTCTTACCCCCACCCCAAGTTCACAGGAGTCTTCTCTTCCCACTGCTTATCCAGCACCTTCTGGAATCTCCCTTGGCTACTGATGGCTGTCCTTCCCTTCTCCTCTTGGAATTCATCTTTCTTGAGCCCATTTTCCCTTAAAATACTGCTCTATTCTAATGATTTTGCTCATGCCCCAGGATTCATTTAACCAATTATAGCTCTGTACCATGTTTGCGAAGACACATTGGGGGAAAGTAAGGGCCACAACCACCAATGAGTAAGCCTTTCTGACCCCCTTATAGCCACACTCATGCCGAGGTAGCCAGGCAGTTCTCACCATGGTCAGTCTGGCTCCCTACAAAGTCTTCTGTAAGACCCACTGCTCACTTAGCTCCACTGAGAACTCCAATGGATTCCTGCTGATATTTCCAACATGGAGCCCTTGAGGGCTGTGGAAACAGGACTGCAAGGGCCACCTGCTTTGTGATACTGTTCCTCTGGGGAATAGACTGACATCTCATTCAGAAATCTCAATTATACCGAGGGCGCCAAAAAAATGTGTACACATTTTAAGAAAGGAAAAAACTGTATTAAAATTGTAATAGTATATACCGCTAACAAAAGAGGAATACAAGTCGTTTGACTTCTGCAATTACAAGAGGTGCTCAAAGTGGTTACCATCAACATAATTTTAATGCAGTTTTGTCCTGTCTTAAAATGTGTGTACATTTTTGGCACCCTCTGTAGTTGTTAACAGAAGACATTTGCATGAGAATCTGGGTATAAGACAGCAGCCTTTGGCTAGAGATAGACAGCTTATGATAAATAACTGAAGTAGGTTAAGCAGTGTGAGGCAGTAAAGGTAGCAGAATGCCAATTTGGAGACTACGTAAAACAGGCATCCAGTGCCAGTTTCATCACCATCTGATAAACCTTGGTTTCCTCACCTGGATAACGGTCTTACCATCTATACCAAATGGTTTCTGTGAAGACAAAATTAAAACACATTGCAGACATCCGACAAATGCTGGTCCTCCTTCCTCACCCTCTCACCCTCACAGATATGGACCTTAGGATTTCTGAAATTGAGCACTCTCAGTTATCTTTATATTTGCAAAAGGGATGAAAGGGTTACTTATCTACCCAATATGAAAAATAAGAGGAAGAATTTTAACCAACTTAGAAAAATGAGCCACTTTCAAATAGTTGAGCATCTATTTACTACATGGATAAACTAATTTCCCATTGAAGCAAGAACTTAGATACTTGACAAAATGTTGATGCTTCCTTTGAATTACTGCATTTACCATTACCGAAACTAATACAACTATATTTTGTTTCAAGTAATCTATAATTATGAGATTTTTCTGTAACCAATTCAGACGGGTTTACCCACAGTTAGTTGAAAAATGTTGGCTTTTCCTATAGGATCCCGAAGCAAGAGACTGGATATAAAATCTAAAACCTCAGCTAAATTGACCTGAGCAAGCCATTTTCTGGGATTTGAAATGCTGGAATGTGATGTGTGCTTTCAGGATGATAGCTGTTGCTAGGAAATGTGCTTGGCAGGTAGAGAAATTCTTCTCCAATTAAAAAGGGTGCTGCCATGACCGTGAAAGCTCCAATGATGAGCAGCCTCATTCATAAACTTCAACAGGCTGTTCTTTTCTCCTTGACTAGCCAGAGTTCAATAAAAAAAAAAAAAAAAAAAAAAAAAAAAAAAAAACAATAAGCCTTCTGGTGTCCAGGCTGTGTGCTGTGGAAGACCCTATTGGAAAATCAGCCTCAGTGTGTGTAAACTAGGTTCCTGGAGGTCTGAAATGGTGCCTCTAATTGGATGGTGATAGAAGAACCACGTATCATGTGAATTACTGGGAAGGAGGTGCCTTAGCACTGCTTTGATACAATTACATACTATCTATAACCCCTCTTGGGTTATAGTCAGTCCCCACAATTTATTATTTTGAGAGAAGCCGTGCCTATGATATTATCTGTAGCTGTTCTGTATGTACACTGGTGTGTGCCAGTGTGTGTGCCCCCAAGGAGTGTCAGGCCCTAAGCAATCCCACACAACTTCTGGAGTTGAAGCTGCCCTTCTATTGTAATCGGTTTTCATTACCACCCTTTGATCTCATCCCTTCTTGGTACACAACACTTCATCACCTTTATTTTCTGTCATAATTGCATGTGAAAGATTTCCCTTTTGATAGATGCTGGATGCCAAGCTGGTACAGAAGAGTGTTGAAAAGTGTCATGTGGCCTGCCGGCTCTAGAAGGAAGCCCATACACCTGTGGAAGACAAACAATTTTTCAGAGATATGACATATCTATCATCTGTCCACAGGATATGAGCTGTTCTGTCTGCTTAATAGCAAGAGGCTATGAATGGCAAAATAGGAACTGCTGAAAGAAACGGGTAGCACAGAGCACACCGTCTGGCAGGCCTCCCCAGGCCAGGCTCATTCCCGGCTGGGTAGAAATCTGCACAGTGCTCGTTACCATGGCAGGCAGCACGGCTAGCTGTAGTCCTGTTTCTGCTCCCTGTCACACTGTCATTCAGGTGCCATCACCTGGTGACAGGGCACACGGTTCTCAATTATAGCCCAGGTCTCCATTCACACCACATCCCATTACTGTTCGAGATGATCTGACACCAACCGGGAACATCTCTAACAAAATATATCTGTATCCAAGATTAATTGTTGTCAGGACCTGCTCTACTCCCGGCCCCCCCAAAGGCTTCATTCCCTCAGTACAGCGAGTCACCTCTCCCTGTTCACTCAGAGCCAGGTAGGTCTGTTTTCATGTAAAGGCTGAGCAAACTGGAGGGCTCTAAGACTCTGTTATGTGCTATCCTCACCTAGTTTGTGACTCTTTTTTGCCAGGTACGTTTCTTGCTAGGATCTTGAAGCCTTAGCTGGCTGGTCAGCAACAACAGGGACAACATCAGTGGCCAAAAAAACAGTAAAAGCCTTAATAATAATAGTTAATGCTTACTGAACACTTAACTGTTTGCTGGATGGACACTGTTCCAAGAGCTATACATGTATGAACCCAAAGGAACCCCCGCAACAACTCTTTGAGATAGGTAGTACTTTTAGTCCTGTTTCACAGACTAGGAAATAAGGCCAGGTTTCACAAACAGAAATGAACAGAGCTGGTGGATCCAAGCTGTCTTCATCCAGAGCCATAACTCTTAACCAACGTAATGTAGTATCTCAACCAAATGCATGGCCTCTGCAACCACCTGTACTGTGTGCCTGCTATGTGCCAAGCGCTTTATGTATTTTACTTCTAAGCCTCAGAATCATCTTAACCTTCATACTATCTCTAAGACTCAGAGACCTTAAGCAATGTGTTCCATAAATGGTGAAGCCTGGATTTGAACCAAGGTCTCTGTGACTCGAAAACCCATGTTCTTTCTACTTGTCCCAAGTCTCACCCACGTGTGGAGGGCTGATGGGTCCTAGACTGTTGCTATCCTGCTACCATATGACTTATAAGTTTCAGGCATACGAACAGGTACGTTCCACTTAGATTATTAGCAGATCCCATTGATTTCTACTTATACCTTTATTATTTTCTTCCCCTTTTTCCACCTACTGACACGTTTTAAAGTGAAGGCTGAACAATGGATAGTGGAGAGAGAAGATACTCCCACTGAGCTTGGTAAGCTTCCTATTAACTCCAGCCTAAATACCGCCAGGAAGCTGGAGGTGGAAGGCGTCTCCCCTTCTCTTTTTTGAAAGGCTCAAAGATAATGTCACCTAAAGGCAAGTACAACATGAAAGTCAGGCTTCATTACTTATTAACTCTTATCTGCATGTGGTTGTTGCTTTTTCCCAGCATTATTTGTTGGAGAGACTTTCCTTTTCCAATTGAGTATTCTTGGCTTTCTTGTCAAATATTAGTTGACTCTATATGTGGGGGGTTATTTCTGAAGGTCTCTCGATTCTATGCATAGTCTATGCATCCAACTGTGCCATACTGTTTTGATTACTATAGCTTTATAGTATAGTTTGAAATCAGGAAGTGAGATGCCTCCAGTTTTGTTCTTCTTTCTCAAGATTGGTTTGCCTATTCAGGGTCTTTTGTGGTTCCACACAAATTTTAGCATTGCTTTTTCTATTTCTGTGAAAAATGCCATTGAGATTTTGATAGAGAGCGCATGGAATCTATTTAAGGCTTTGGATAGCATGGACAGTTTAACAATATTAATTCTTCTGATCCATAAACAAGGAATATTTTTCCATTTGTTTGTGTCTCCTTTAATTTGTTTCATCAAAGTCTTGCAGTTTGCAATGTATAATCTTTCACCTCCTTGGTTAACTTTATTCCTAAATATTTTATTGTTTTTGATGTTATTGTATATGGGATTATTTTCTGTGTTTCTTTTTCAGACATTTCATTGTTAGTGTATAGAAACACAACTGATTTTTATGTATTGATTTTCATATCCTGTAGCTTCACAGAATCCGTTGATTATTACTAACAGTTTTCTTGTGATGTCTGTACGATTGGGTATAGATAAGATCACATCATCTGAAAACAAAGACAACTTTACATTTTCCTTTCCTTATTTGCATGCCTTTTCTTTCTTTCTCTTACCTGATTACTTTAGCTAGAACTTCCAGTACTATGTTGACTAGGAAGTGAGAGTGGGCACATTTGTCTTGTTCCTCATCTTAGAGGAAAACCTTTCACCACTAAGTATATTAGCTGTGGGTTTGTCATATATGGCCTTTATTATGTTGAGGTATATTCTTTCTATATTTGTATATATGTGTTGTATTTTGTCAAGTGTATTTTTTCTGCATCTATTGAGATGATCATATGATTTTTATCTGTCATTCTATTAATGTGGTGTGTCACAACAGAAAATAAACACTCTGATTTAAAAATGGACAGCAGAACTGAATAGACATTTTCCCAACAAAAATATGAAATGGCCAACAGGTACATGAAAATATGCTTGACATCAGTAATCATCAGAGAAATGCAAATCACAACCACAATGAAATATCACCTCACACCTGTACACCTGTTAGAATGGCTGTCATCAAAAAGACAAGAGATAACAAGTGTTGGCAGGGATATGGAAAAACGGGAACCCTGTGCACTGTTGATGGGAATGTAAATTGGTTCACTTGCTACAGAAAAGAGTTAACAATTTCCTTAAAACTTTGAAAATAGAACTACCATATGATCCAGCAATCCTACTTCTAGGTATATAACCAAATGAAATAAAAATAAGATATCAAAGAGATAGCTGTACTCTCATGTTTTTTTGCAGCATTATTTTTCAATAGCCAAGATATGGAAACAAATTAAGTGTCTGTCAATGGATGAATGGATTAGAAGATGTTTTAGACACACAGCAGGTCCTCAAATAATGTCACTTAGTTCAATGTTAGTCTGTTATAACTCTGATAAGATGCCATAGGAACTTAACTCTTATCTATATCAATTAACCTATGGCAAAATTGGTTTCTTTGTACATTACTTCACTTGAAGTTGCAGAACTGATCGATGATATTAAGTGAGGACTTACTGTACAAACACACACACACACACACACACACACACACACACACACACACAGTGGAATATTATTCAGCCATGAGAAAGAAGGAAATCCCATTTGCAATAATATGGATGGACCTTGAGGTCAGTATGCTAAGGGAAATAAATCAGACAGAGAAAAACAAATACTAATGACATCACTTATATGTGGGGGTCTAAAAAAGCCAAATTCATAGAAACAAAGTAGATGGTGGTTACCAGGAACTAGCAGGGGCAGGGTGAGGCCGGGGAGATGTTGGTCAAAGAGCACAAACTTCCAGTTAAAAGAAGAATAAATTCTGGCTATCTAATGCACAGCGTTGTTGCGATTATAGTTAACAGTAATGTATTATATGCTTGAAAGGTAAGAGAGTACACCTTAAATGTTCTCGCCACAAAAAAGAAATAGTAATTATGTGATGTAATGGGGGTTTTAGCTCAGGCTATGGTGGTAAGCCTTTTGCAATATGTATCAAATCAACAAATTGTATACTTGTAACATACACAGTGCTTATGTCAATTATGTCATTTATATCTGAATAAGCTGGAAAAAACTCCATTAAAAAGAAAGTCAGGTTACTGCTCCCATTCAACTACAGACTTAGAGACGAAAAGTCTTAAAACAAGCTTTTCTCTTTAGGCACAAGTATCGCTGCGCAAATCAGCACAAACTTTTTACCTCCGCATAGGGAGCAAACGCACTTCTGCCTATGAGACAAAACTAAATATTAATCTTGTCCTGAATTTAGTATATGCACTAATAATAGCTACCAATTATTGTTTTTTGTTTTTGTTTTTTTTACCAAGTGGCAGGCACTCTGCTCAGCACTTCATATGTTTTAACTTACTGAATGCCAAAAATACCTTGTGAGATTGCAAGTAATATTTCCTCCACTTTGCAGGTGGGAAACTGAGGCAGGACCAGAGAAGGAAATGAACTTGCTCAAGCTTTCAGAACTGGTGTGGTGTAGAAGTTGGAACTAAACTCTAGCAGTCTGACTCTTAATCAATGAACCAATGTCTACTGTGATCAAATTCACCATCTCTTAGCGACCATCCCCAGAGGCCCAACACAAGAACCTGTGGGAATGAAAAATAAATCCTTGACATGAAGACAGACCTACAGCCACATCTTGAAGGATATCCTTGTTTGTCAAGGTCTCCCTCTACTGTGTGGGAGGCTAGACATCCTTTTCCCGTAGTTTCAGTTTTTTCAAATTCAGAGTTTCCCTATGTCTAAAAATACATTGCCCAATCCAGTGCATACCTTCCTGGACTCCCTGGTGAGGGCACTGTTCTTATTCTTCTACGCTCTATCCTTCACTGAGCTCTTTATAACAATCAAATGACCTGCTATTCGTGCGAGGACCACAATCAATCAAACAAGTGGTTGAAAAGCTGTTGTCCAACTTCTTGATTATTTTACCTTTCAGCTTCCTCTCTGGATATCCAAACACACAGGCTACAGGAAACTTCATTGGAAAAATGGCCATCATCCAGAGGCAAGGTCGTAACAGTGGTTTTCAATCAGAGACATTATTTTGCCACTAAAAGGCGACTAAAAACTTATAGGAGTTTTTTTGGGTGTTCCGATGACTGTGGCATACTGCCTATAGTGAATGGACAAGAATGGGGGACTGAACCTCATAGAACACATGGGGTGGCCTCACACACTGAGAAACCGACGTTCCAAAAATGACAATGAAGAGATCTCCTCTTATCACATACCATTTTTGTAGTCCATTCGTTCTACTCGTCAAACTGGACTGCAATCTTTTTTCACTAATTTCTAAAAACTTGAGAATTTTGAACTTGACAGAACCTTGAAATTCCTTTCTTCTAAGACCCATGATCCAAGAGAACCTTCTGGCTATGACTAGACTTTCATAGATCTGACATAGAGATTAAACCAACCTTGCTTCTGAGTCTTCCCCAGATGACTACTGAGGAAAATTCCCAGGAAAATATAGATTCACATCCTTTTTCCTCAGAAATGCTAATACAGAGCCTCTGCTATTTAACCCCCAGTCGTGGAGTACCAGTTTCCTATCTGCTCTACTGGAAGGGCTCCTTTAATAGTGGGCTGGACAAGAGAAGATCCAACAGGAAAGGCAGCAGGAAAAGGCACTGCCATCTGTGAGGGAAAGGATATTTTGGAGGTTCTGAAGACTGTGACTGTAAGAATACATAAGAAATTTTCCTCACAGGATGGAATGGATTCAGACATAAATGTCAATACTTCCTTGAGCTGAATTATTCTGGGAACTGAAAACAGTGAGAAATGGTGCGTTATAGCAACAAGATCCAGTTTTATGTCAAAGAATATCAGCAACAGAATTTTGAATTGCAGTGCGTGTAACAAATTTTGCTGCCAACAACTTTACTATTACTATGCAGTATCCTGGAAGGAGCTACTCTAAGGAAAAGGAGACTGATTATCAATAGTTCTTAACTCTCCATAGTATGGTTTCCATGATACATGTTATCTTTCTCCTTCCTTGTATTTCTTTATTTCCTCTCTGCTTTGTTATCCATAATTCATAAGTTTTCTATATAGTGAATGCCTTTCTAATTTCAGTTTGTTTTTGTTCTATATTACGCATTGGCTCCAAGAAGAAAATAGTGTGCCTCATGGAATGCCTGTTTGTTTTAGAATTCCAAAGCCAATGATAAAATAAGATCTAACTTTAACCATGTGAAGCAGAAGAATGTGTGAAAGAGGGATATAGAAATAGAGCTGATGTTATTACATTGATTTTTTTAATAAGAAAATGATTACAGTAAGATGTACAAACATGAATATTTTTCTTTTCCTTAACAATTGTATTATACTTTCTTAAAGGAATTTCTGATATCACATTTTATTTTTAATTCAAATAAATATGTTAATGACCCTTTTGCAAAATGACATACTTTTACTTAAGAAACACTCTTAAAGAATGTTTTCATCCTCTCTTGGCCCTCTTTCCTTTCCTTTTCTTGCCACCTTCGTCTTCAAACTTCCTAAACTTTAAACTCATTACCAGATTCAAACAAATTGCTAAATATCATCACCAAGATCACCAAGTTCCAGAACAATGCTTACGTTCGAACAAAGTTGTTCAAACCAAGAGTGACAAAGAAGCTGAAGATAGCCATTTACCAGTACTGGAAACTGAAGTCACGAGAACTCCAGTACATAATTCTACCCACAAAACACATTTTCTGTGCAAACACTGGAGCATGGCCTTCCAATCAACATGGGAAACCCAGCACGACCCAGCTGGGTTCCCAGTAATGTGGTACATGAACTCCTTAACCAGATTTTCTTGGAGCTCAAAGCTATTTTGAGGTGGTTCAGGAAATGGATGTGGTTTTGGTGAGAAATTGTATAATTCAAAATCCTGTGGCTAAAAAGTCAGCAAAAGCTCTGTGGAAGAAGAGAGAGACAGATGTGCCCAGGTTTCAGCTCAGAACTTAATTTATAATTCATAAAGCAGGTGGATCATTTTTGAGGATGAAATCTATTCCTGAAGTTGGCCCCAAATAGGCATACTTTCAATTAGGGCCCTCTATCTTCCTGCAATTCATGATGTTTATTTTAAAAATATAAAATAACAAAACAAAAAAGTATCATGGGATGCAAAAGGAAGGTCACAGAGTCTCCTTTTCTGAATATTCTAGCCAGAGATCAGTACTTTTTCTGTAAAGAGTCAGATAATAAACACCTTAGGCTTCATCATGTTTCACATATTCTACTTTTTCTTAAACAAACTTTTCAAACTGTGAAAATCGTTCTTAGCTCAGATGTTCAAAACCAGGCCACTAGTCATATCTGGCTTATGGACTTTGGTTTTCCTACCCTTATTGTAGAAAAACAGATAGACAGATACAACTCATTGGAGAGTAAAATAAATGCCCAGCCTACCCTCTCTGCCAGCTCTATAATTTGATAGAACTGACAAAGATAAGCCTGCAAAATTTTCAAACAGATTTTAAATCACCATATGATTAGTGGACATTTCAATATCTGACAAGACAACAGCTTTGTCTTAGTAAGAACACAAAAAGTTTTTGTGTCCAGTTTCCTATACTGCAAACTAACTTTACGATCTAGAGCAAATTCCTTACCTCTGATTTCTCATAAAAAAGTAGACATTTGCATTAAATCATCTCTAACGAGTTGTAGTCTTGGTTCTCTGAGATTCCATGAATAGCCCTAGAAGACTATAAAGGGCTGCTTAAGGAAATGTCCTAAAGTCATCGTTCGTATTAAGAAAAACCCAGTGGGATGATTGTCACCCTATTTGATGATCTCCAGAAAAGCAAAAAGCCCTCATTTTGCCTTGACTAGATCTCCCATCATGTAAGATGGCATTCCAGTGGTTTTAGCTAAATGTAGATTCATGAAAAAAGAGATGAAGGATTCATGAGATGAGCTCATCCTCAGAAATGAAAGATGTGGACTCTCAGTGGTCATCTTAGGAAAGTATCATACTATAAATAGCCCAGTAATCTAAATCATGAGAATTTGTTATGCTTCCAGAACCTTTTTAATTCTGCCATACTTCTTATTTTTGTGATCCCCAAACCTATTAGCTGTAGTCAATCAAAACACATCTTTTTTGATCCTTAAGTTTATACCATTTATGATTCCTTAAAGCAGCAATAGATTGGGCTAAGCCAAGTATGAGTTATGTAGAAAGATGTGTTCTAGATACTAACTGCACAGGAATGCTTTATGAGTAAGCATCATTATTTTCAAGCTGAAAAAAAAAATGTTTACTTTCTGTTTTTCTCCAATCAGTAAAACAAAGTCGATGGTAAAAGCAGATACTTTCATGGATATAACAGATGTACATTTAGAGTTGAACCCACTGCCTGGGACTCACATTAAGTACAATTAATAAGATATTTCCCATCCTGCACATTTGGAAACATTTGGACCCACTCAGATTTCTCTACTCATTCAAGCTCCTTAAAGATAAATGAGCTTTATACCACAGAAAGGAAACGGGTCATTTATCTGACATCACATTATTTACTGACATTAAAAATGATAATATCCATCAACAAGCAGCCAAACCCCAAGTGGGTCACACCGAGAACAAAGCTACAATGGTCTTTCTTTGATACAGTTATAAGGAGATGCTGAGTGAGCTGCCATTTTTGTTCCAATAATGTCACTATTGTCACAAGAATCTCAAATTTTAATATTATTAACATAATTTCCCATGTGTTTACATGGAACTAGGGATCTGTCTTTTGTTCTTCTCTGAACTTTTTGTAAAACCAAAACCTGGAATTATAATGACAGAGCTACAAATATATTTGCTTTAGAAAGAGGAGGTATTTCATTTTAAAAATACATACCTTTCCCTTTCGTTTTCTTATTTTTTTTTAAAAAAATTACCATTGTCTATAATTCTAATAACAACCCAGCAAGGCAGATATCATCATCTGCATTTTCTACGTAACTAAGTTACCTGAGGGTCAAAGAGGTTTATTAAATAAATTGCCCAAATTCAGGGCTAATAAATGGAAGATTCAGGATTGGAACCTACTAGTTTGTCTGACTCTGCTGGTGATCTTGCCCCTTCTCTCTCTTGCTCCTTCCTTTTCTTCCCTCTCTCCCTCTCTCACTCCCGGACCCATTCATCCATCCATCCATCCGTCCATCCAGAAAATTTTTCTTGAAAGCATATTCCTACAATTTAGTTCTATCCCAAAGTAAACACCACAACACTGAATGCCTTTACAAAACTTAAGGACATGAAAATAATACGTGCAGGACAGACTAACACTTTGGGTTATCAGTTTGAACTAAAAAAAAGAAAAAGAAAACCACATGTGATTCATTGGCAGAAATAATCTGTCAGCTAGGGTTGTTCAGAGGTAAAATAATAATAATAATAATAATAATAATAATAATAATAATAATAATAAAACAACGGTGAAGAAAGACTGTAAGTTTAGTTACTGAAGAATATTTTTTATACCCTAAAAAAGTAAGCTTTATGAAACTTGAACCAGCGCTCAGCGGCTACTTAAAAACAAAGCATGCTGGAATCTGACTGTCTCCCCATTGCATTCATGGAGTAGAATCTGCAACACCAATGGCTCCTCTTTTACTTAAATTTTCTAAGGCACTAACTCTAGTCCTAGTCCTATCTCATTCCACTTCATCTCCCTCTGTCCTGTTAAAAGACAAGGCAGGGAGGCCAGCTGGACACTTCACAGACCCTTGTCCTAATCAGTGCCCTCTGTCCATCATCATTTGTTTCATGCATTTTTAGTTTGAATACGTTGGACTGTGTCTTTCTAATACTAGAATAGCTTAGTAGACAAAAGAAAATATGACAATGTATTTGCCAAGATGACTCCAAACAACTGATTTCACAAGTTTTATTTGTTTGTTTCCCAGCACTGTCCAAGCTGATGACAGTGGAGACATTTCTGATGAGAAGAAGGAAGACTGGCTGAAGCACAAGCCCGGCAAATGGATTTTGGCTCCCCAGCTACGTTCTGATCAGGATGAATTACACGTATAATTCAAAATCAAGAAAACTGCTCAAGTACAACGTGTGAGGCTTCTGCCAAAGTTGAAAATCATTAGGAACCATGATTTTGGCTGAGCACACAGATCTGTTTTGAACTCTTTTATTTCTGTATTATGGCCCATTCACTTAAAGAGAAATACATGAAGCAGAGACAAGATCTCTTTCCCTTTCTGTGTTTCTCCAATTTATCTTCCTTGGCATAATAAATTTCTCAAGCCAGAGTTGAGTGTTGTCTTGTTTCCCTCTGTTTTTTCTATTATCTCAGTTATCTCTCATTTATTTTTTCAGTCTTTTCTCTTATCACAACAGTTTCTCAGGACATCATAAAGTTGGACTGAGTAACCTCCCACCTTCGGTACGTTGCTTATGGATGTTTTAGGCCCCACACTCTCAATCATATTGCTTTGTTACTTTGGCTTGTGCGAAAAGAAAAATCTAAGATACACTTAGACTAGAACTGATGGCTCAACGGTGGACTACTTTTGCTATATAAAAATAACTCTTTTTATGATACTTTCTCTAGTAAGAAAATAATTGTAAGCAAAACCTGCTTATGTAGCCTTGCTTACTCTGAACAATCCAGGGAGTCTAACCAATTAGAGTATCAGGAGGACATATTACAAAGAGCACTAGACAAGGAATATTGCTCCTAGAACTTTACTTTTTTTTATCAGGGCTTATGTTCAGGGGACGTCCTCCTGAAAAATCATGCTAGGGCTTCTTTTCCGGTTAGGTCTTATTTTCAGGGAAACACGGTATTAGTCTATAGGAAGAGACAGGTCACTGGGACCTGGTTTAGAAGGCTTTATATAGGAAAGCAAGAAAGAAAGTTATCAGGTAGAAGGGGGAAAGAAACATGAAAAAGAGAAAAAGTAGTCTGTCCAGAGTACAATGTGTAGATCAAAGTCTCCAGGACATGGAATTCACATGGAAGAATCGGAATAAATGCAGAGTCTTTGAAAGGCTCTGACTATCCCACTAATAAGACAATCTTTGGCCAGTTCAATTGTTTTTTGTTATCACAGATGCTACAGAAGGAGTCATTAGAACCACAGATAATCCAGTCTTGGAGGTCTACACCAAAGTTTCAATTGGTGTCTGCTTAAAGCTGTGCCATTCCTCAATTTGAAATATGAGGTCTGACAATTAAGTTTGCAAACTTGTTTGCAAAAATATTGCTAACATTTTTGATATCAGAGGGAGTATTCATTATGAATTTGTACCAACTGGACAAACAGTTAATCAGGTTTACTATTTGGAAGTGCTGAAAAGGTTGTGTGAAAATGTTAGATGAAAACAACCTGAACTTTTCCCCAACAATTCATGGCTCTTGCGCCATGACAATGCACCAGCTCACACTTCACTGTCTGTGAGGGAGTTTTTAGCCAGTAAACAAATACCTGTATTGGAACACCTTCCCTACTCACCTGATCTGGCCCCCAATGACGTCTTTCTTTACCTGAAGATAAAGGAAATATTGAAAGGAAGACATTTTGATGACATTCAGGACATCAAGGGTAATATGACGACAGCTCTGATGGCCATTCCTGAAAAACAGTTCCAAGATTGCTTTGAAGGGTGGACTAGGCGCTGGCGTCGGTGCATAGCTTCCCAAGGGGAGTACTTTGAAGGTGACTGTTGTGATATTCAGCAATGAGTTACGTAGCACTTTTTCTACAATGAGTTCATGAACTTAATTGTTAGACCTTATATACTTTTGAAAAAAAATCCATTTGTTTTTTTCCACTATTACAAGTTTCAAAATGAGAACCAAGAACTTATTTCCTGATATGGAAAATGGGCCACCTTTTATTTAGTACTAAACTTATCTTGATCCAGTTTCGAAGAGGAGTCTCCCAACTCAGTGTTTAGGGTTTAGTGAATAAGTCCTCTTTTAACCTAGTCATCCCACAGAGAATTTAGACGATCTTGAGCATGACACTACAGTCTTCTCTTTTCCAAAGACTTCCAATTATGTCAGTTTAATACAACCATTATTAAATGAGCACCAACTGTGAGTCAAGCTCTCTTCTAGACACCAAGAATCCAGAGGTGAATGGATTACATCCCCTGCCCTGAGGAGTATCTGATCCAGCAAAGATGGTAATACAGTAGGACATGTGAAATGAAAAAAGCTTCTAAAGGAACAGAAATTGTACACTGGAAGGAATCTAATCTTACCTGTTCTCCTATAAATGCCCCATTATTCCAATAGTCTAAGCCTAATCCTGTCATCTTAAAATAGTATGTCTTAGCCCCCAGTGACATGTTATGCCATGTCAATGCTATCATGAAGAATGTAAGCCAACTGCCCACCGCTGTTCTCTAACACCATCAATCAAAGGTGCAGGGCAGGGACCTCTAGGCCTAGGATTGGTATCAGAATGTTGGTTAAGGCCACATATTTGCAACAACCCTTCTCCTCGACTATGGTCATCAGGAGGGCAGTGTGTAGAGCAGATCAGCCTGCTCAAGGGAGAAGGGTCAGAAATCAGAGGTCTCCCCACTCACCGTCTTGTTCCTGCTTATGTCTTATGACACTGTTTGAAAGGACAATGAAGGAAATGATTCAAGTTCTTCAGCTTGCTCTAATTCATGAAAAAAACTGTCTGCTTTGCCCATAGAAGAGAAATGAAATGCTTAACTGAGTTCCCATAACCCATGAGTTTACTGCAAGCTACCAGGGTCTACAGAGGTTCCCTTCATGGTTTCCGAGACCTTGGAGAGGGCTGGTTGTTATGCTTTCTGGGAGGAACAGCTCAGACAAGAAGCTAGCGGGCCCCATTAACCCAAACACAATAACATTGACACTTTCAATTAGCTAGAGGCTGTCAGGTTTAGCAATTCACATTGCATAAATCCTCTTTTGCTGCCTGTGTTTGAGTTACCTTCTTCCAGCACAGATGGAGAAAGTGATTATTTTTCTCTTTTAGAGGAAGTCTTCTCAGATGAACCACATCCAACACTAATCACTCTTTTCAGAACACAGTGCTATGTTAGACTTGCCTTACAATTTTCCTTGAGTTGCTATAATTGAACAGCTTAGCTACATTATAAGGTATTGGAGAGCAGAGACATTTCCTATTTCTAGTTCATTCCAGGACTCCAGAATTGATGGCTCTGTTCATCCCTGGAGGCTAACAAATACTTGCTAAATGTAATAGAATATGTAGACTAGGTTATGCTCCAGTAACAAGAAATCCCCAAATCTGAGCACCCCAACATAACAAACAATATCATCTTTGAGTCTGAGTGACTCTCTAGGACAGATGTCTAATAATCCAGTTACTGTGATGTTGTGACTCCACCACTGCAAAACACAAGATGTCCTCCAAGATGGCCGTCGCTGGGAAGAAGGGAAACTGAAAGGTGCACAGTGGCTTTTCATACCTTAGCCCCCAAAAGAAAGCAAATCCAGATATTAGTAAATGCAAGTAGTGCCTACTACTAATATATTTCCTCTACAATACAGTTTCCAGGTAGTAAAACTCTGCCCTTAGGAAGAATAAGCAACTGATGATCCCTCTTAGGTAACAGAAGCATCTCTTCTGATAGTCCTTAAGAAGAAGAGGTGAGAGATTTCAGACATGTCCATTCCATCCTAGATTGCAGGTTCCTGCTGGCAAACTGTATCTCCACAGTGATACAACCCATAAGCGTGAGTTCATGAGTCTCTGGTAAACCTGGTCCAGGTCCTTTTCCTTTAAGATTATCAAAGACTTAGACCTGATGCTCTTGATCAAAGGTCATTTACTTCCATACTGTTTTCTTTTGACCTGTCTTTTCTCATTTATGTAACAAAATATTACCCAGCAGAGACTACTGGGTGTTCCCCAATATCTATTCTCCCATTCTTCTCTAGTAACAGAACTGCCAAGTTTTAGATGGGAACATGAAACTAGGTGTAGTTATGTGAAAAACTTCCATCAAATGAACTTAGGGCAGAAGAGTTTCATACAACTTCTAGGCAGTTCCCTTAAAGGGAATGACGATGTTCTCCCCTCCTCCTTTTCTCATTTTCGCTGACTGGAATACAGCTGTAGGAAGGTGAGTCTTCTTTACCACAAAGACTCTAAGAACAGTACATGAATGAGCTAGAATGAACTGGGTCCGACATGCTTGTGTCTGGACCATGCAGTGAGAGAGAGATGGAGGTCTATCTTGTTGATGCTGAATATATACCCTAATTAATCCAATGTATCAAAAACTTTCAGGTACCAATTTCTCTAGAGGAAAAAGAAATGCCTTGATCATGAACGCAGATGCTTTAACCAGAAAGGGCAATATTAGTACCACAGACTACATTCCTAAGAATTTCTCCAGACAACCTGAGATGATATCTACCCTGTATAGCATGTGAGACTTTGGGACATGGGAAAGCCTCATTTGACCCTTCAACCCTATTCCCTACTTGACTCAGGACTGTCTCCCTCACTGTAAGCCATTTCCTTACAGTGCTTATTTTGGAAGACACAGAGATTGATTATGATACTGTTTGGTCCAGAGGCTCTAACTGCCATTCTGAGTCTGATATCTGTATCTATATCCATATATATTGACATCGACATCGATATGGATATATAGACATAGATATAGATGTAGATATAGATATAACACATCAGTCTTTTTTTTCTAATTCCAAATGGGGACATGTTCTTCTGACACATGGTCTTATATCTAGTCTGACAACAGAACAGAATACCTGGGACCAGGGCTGTCAAAGACACCCTTTGCAAAGCTTGTCAGTTTGTTCTCTGCTACATAAGTATTAAAGAGGATGAATCCAGCGGGAGTCAGAATCAAGCATCAAACAAAGAGAGAAATGGCCAAATCCAATGATTAAGAAAGGCAAGGGGTTACTATATTCAGGGACAATTTAAGGCAAAATGGAGCAGGTATGAGAGGTTTGACACAGAGAGAGGGCCTGGGCCAAGCATAGCAAATACATCCGTGCTGCCTAGCTCCCCTTTCATGCAGGTGTCAGATATCATTAATCAATCGCAGTGACTTCAGAGAAACTTCAGCCTTCTGAACACAACAGCCCATGTAGCCACCTCCAAACATTTGAGGTTGGCACACAAGTTAGGACCTATGAGCCAGCCAGCCATGCCTTAGAAATCGTGATTTTAGTGAATGAGAGTGATGGCAGGATCCTACTCTTCCTCCCATCTGCTGACTGTCCTAAATATAGGTAGCACTGAATCCCTTTGCCACGATTAGGTCGCTGGACTGCACTCCTGATGGAAAGACCAGCATTAATCCTAGGGTGACTTGACATTCCAATTAAGAGCCTACGATATGATGTAAACGCTTAGATTATCAGAATTAGATAAGAAATAACTTTACCTGAGAAATATTAGGTTGGAAAAAAAAAAGAAAACTAACAATATAAATCTTTTTAAAGTCAGGAACCTGACAAGGATGCCTATTCTAGTCTTTTCAACATATCATACTGGAACAACTGGATATCCACATGCAAAAGAGTGAACTTGTACTCCCTATCTCACACCATATACAAAAATTAATTCAAAACGGATCAAAGACTTAAACATAAAAGCTAAAACTATAAAACTTTTAGAAGGACACATAGGTGTAAGTTTTCATGATCTTGAATTAGACAATCTTTTCTTAGGTATCACACAGAAGCACAACCAACCAAAGAAAAAACTGATAAATTGGACTTGATCAAAATGTAAAACTTCTGCACAAAGGATACTATTAAGAAAGTGAAAATATTACCTATAGAATGGGAGAAAAATATTTGCAAATCATATATCTCATAAGGTTTTAACATCCCAAAAATATAAAGAACTTTTGTAACTCAACAAAAAGACAAATAATTTAAAAATGGGCAATGAATGTGAATAGTTCTCTAAAGAATATATACGAATAGCCAATAAGCACATAAAAAGGTATTCAATATCATTAGTCACTAGCAAAATGAAAAATCAAAACCAAAATGAGATACCACTTCACACCTGTAGGATAGCTATTAAAAATATGAAAAATAACAAGTATTGTCAGTGATGTGGAGAAATTGGAACTCTCATACATTCCATGTATGTGAGAATATAAAATGGCCCTGCCTCTGTGGACAACAGTTTGGTAGATTCTCAGAAAGTTAAACATAGAGTTAACATATCGACCCAGAAATTCCACTCTTAACTATATACCCAAGAGAACTGAAAACAGTCATACAAAAGCTTGTACAAAAATATTCACAGCAGCATTATTTATAATATCCAAAAAGTAGGAACAACCAAAATATTCATCAACTGATGAATGATAAACAAATATGGCCTATCCATACAATGGGATATTATTTAGCCATAAAAAGGACTGAAGTACTGATACACGGTACAACACGAATAAACCTTGAAAACGTTACGCTATGTGGAAGACGCTAATCACACAAGACTGTATGTTTATGTGAAATGGCCAGAATAGGCAAATCCAGAGAGACAGAAAGCAGGTTAGGATTTGCCAGGTGCTGGCAAGGAAAATGAGGGAGCGACAGCTAATGGGTGTAAGGTTTCTTACTGGGATGGTAACGATGTTCTAAAATTAGATAGTGACAATAACCATTCATCTGCAAGTCTGTGAATGTACTAAACACCATCAAATTGTACACCTACAAAAATAAATAAATAATGATACACGCCATATTTATCATGGCAAGATTCAAGTCTTCCTACTTTGATCTTTAAGCTCGATGTAGTTCCCGTGACAACTCCACTAGGGTTTTTGGTGAAATACAAGTGGGTTTTGAACTGTACAGGAAAGACCAAAGGGCCACGGAAAGCCAAAATTCTTCACTCCTAAAGAGGAATAAAATAGAGGAATTTACCTTAACACAGATAAAGACATTATAAAGCTATTGCAATGAAGAGCGGTTGGCTTTGGTTCAGCAGTAGAGAACAGACCAATGAAATAGAATAAAGAAGTCAGAAACAGACCCATTTATGAAGGGAAACCACCGATACCACAGAGTAGGCACCACAGCTCAGTGACAAAGAACCATCTAATATACGACTTAGAGACAAGCTATTGTCCACATGAAAAAATAATGCGTACATGAGGGGCAGACTGAAGGGAGGGTCTGGAGTGGACATTCTAGAAACAAAACCACAGGATTTGAGTCATTTCATCCAAAAGGCAAGTCCCACGGGTGCTCTGGGGCGGTGACAGAGGATAGAACATAGAGTACTGGCCGCAAGATAGTGGGAGATGCTAATATAATGAAGACATGGTTGGTCACACAGAGGTTGAACGTGGGAGCCATGTGCCTGTGCATGCAGAAGGCTGACTGATCGGCTTCCTGGAAAAAGGTCTTCCCACCCATTCACTCATTTATTCATTCACTGTGTCACATCATAAATATTTATTGGGCCCTAGTATGTGCCAGACACTCTTCTAAGTGCTAAAGATACAGGGGCTTACCTTCTTCTAGTAGTCAAACAGACAAGAAATGCATAAACAAATAAAATTATTTCAAATATTGACAAATGTCATGGAAGAAATAAAACTGGGTAATGGGATAGAAGGCGAGTAGGGATGGTTGTGGGCCTAGGGGATTGCTTTAGAAATGATCAGGGGAAGTCTCTCTCTGAGAAGGTCAGAGTAACAATGCCTGTGCTATTTTAACTAGCTGAAATCATTATCACTAAAATGTTTGGCTCCACAAAATGTCCAATAGCAAAGGAATACCAGAATCAGGCTAGAAGTTATATAAAAATCATCCTGAGCTGACAACAAAGATCTTCAGACCATGGGAAATGTAAACGTAATGGTTGGAGTTGCTCACGTGGACGGCCCTCTCTGAAACCGCCCTCCCTGCTTGTACCTGATGAGGTCTGGAGGCCCCAGCTGGGCCTTCCTGGGTGCCCGAATCCGGCTGCCTGGCTGAGTTTTAAAGGAGCGCCTCTATTAATTATCTGAGTACTGACATCACTGCTCTGAACTCACGGCTAAATAAAGCCACCCCAGTTGCTTGGCCACAAGCTCTTAAAGGTTAAAACAAAACTGTGTCTCAGTGGATGCAGCATTTGGCGCTTATCTAAGAGTTTTAATGTCATTTCGCAGTTAATAATTAGCTCTGCCTTGGTCCTCACAAAGGGAGCCACCGAAACAAAGGCAGGCGTTAAGTGTGCTCGCTATACTTGCCACCGGTATAAATAGGCAAAGGGATGATTAATGAATGAGGGTCTGAATTAAACACAACAGTGAACAAAGACAAAGGCCCACGGCTCGGCTGTCCATGAACCGAGACAAGCTGGATCCAGAGAGGCTGCAGAAAACGAACACACACAAATCCGGTGAATGGACAGGTTTTGAAGACTTCATTTAACCTTGCGTTATGACAGCCGTAGTGTTTTATTAACTTTCTGACATGTTAAGGGGCCAGGGAGTCGCCTTAGCAGGGAGGGGAGGGCAGATTTTTGTGTGGGTGACAGAGGGAAAACAGAGAAGGCCCAAACATGTTGAACGTCACCCTTTCGGCCCCTTTGTGAGTCGAGCCAGAGCTGACATTTTTAAAGAGTTGTTTGGATGTCAAACAAAGCAGATGAGGCACCAACAGAAATGCCCCAGCTGAAGTCGTTTGACAAGACCTGTCCACGCCTCATGATGGCCACATTATAGATGGAGCCAGGACTCAGGACTGGATGAGAAAGAACTCTGCTCAAAGGCGTCTGTTACAGAGAGCTGGGAGGCTTTCAGCACTGATTTGCAGGCTGGGGAAGGATTGCTGCTGGTTGGCAGCCTTCACATACTTTCTCTTCCAGTTATTTCTAAGAGGAAACTGTCCTCCAAGGATGCAGCATTAGCCCCATGTTTGGGCCAGCTTGACTTTGAGGGTCTGGGTAGAGAGGAGCCTGTGGCTGTAACGCCTGCCCAGACGCTAGGAAGCCCTGGTTGGCTTTCTGGGCACATCCCACCTCTTTCTACAACCATTCTTCTCCCTCCAAGGCTTCCCTACATCAACCAGGTGTCCATTCCCACAGGCTCTGTTTCCAACCAGGTGTCTGATGGGAAAGGATCTGATAAATTAATCCCTGTGGAAGATTTAGGTGATAATGAATTTAAAGGTTCTCCCCCCACCCCTTTAGGGATATTTGCATTTTAATGGAGGATTCTCACAGACCCAAAGACCTGTAAGAATCACAGCTATGACACAGTAAGTGTGGTATTTTAGGCTTTAAGGCCAAAAGAGGGGTATCCAGGGGCTTGATGAACTTCCTGGTCTCCCCATAGTCACTTCCTGTGTACATACCATGCAGACCTCTGCCAAAATGTGTAGGTTTTTGTTTAACCTTTTCTCTGACTATGTTACTCGGGTGTTGGAAAGATCACATAAGAAAACGGATGTCAAATGCCTTAAATATAAACACCTGAATCAATGTGATAGCTATAATTTATTGAAGGATGAAAACATAGACCAGAACACACCCTGGGTGATCTACACCCTCAATTAACAGATGAGGAAATGGAAACACTGAACAATGATGTCTTCATCTGAGTCACTCAGGGAATCACTGAAGGAGTCAGGTCCAGGTGCTGAGTCTCAAGGCCAAAGCTTTTTCTATCGCATTAGAAAAATGACTTTTCTTCTGTCCTCAGAGCACATTCTAATCACATCTTGACTGCTAAATTGCAAATGGTCCTGTTTTAAAAGAACCTTTTTTTTTTTTTTTTTTTAACAGCTTTAAAATGTGCTACTGTGCATAGGAAATGTAGACTACCAGTCCTGGGAAAGTCACCTAATTATTCAGGGAAATTCAAACCAAGGCTCTAGGGGTACGATACCACTTTACACCCACTTAATTGCCAGAAGATAAGAAATCTGACAATGGAAAGTGTTGGAGAACATGAGTATCCCCAGAATCTCTCCTGTCTTTCTCCTGGTGGGAATGTGAAACTGGAACAACTACGGAGAAAACAGGTTGTAATTTTCTAGCAAAGTTTAAGGAATGCATAGGAAAAGACCCAAAAACTGTATTCCAAGAGAATCTCAAGCTCATGTGCATCAAGAGATGCATGTAGCACTGGTTAAAATAATGCAACAATTCTGGAAACAACATAACGCCCTTCTTTAGGGAATAACCTGTGGTAGTATAATATGACAGAATATTATACAATATTGAAAATGAATAAACTGCAGCTACATGTATCAATATAAGTAAAATTTTATAAGACAACATTGAATTACAAAAGCAAATCCTAAAAGAAAACATCTAGCATGACATCCTTTTTTTAAAATAAAAACTTTAAAATAGCCATATATTATATAGCAATATATTATATAGGGATATATCTACATCCGTGTATGTGACAAAACTTTTCTAAATGGAAGGGTGTATTAAACACAAAATTCAAAATAATGATTATTTTGAAGAGGATGGAGTAGAAAAACCTAGGTCATTATCTATACTCTAGCTCTTGGGTTGGTTCATTCTTGCATTGTTAAAAATATGTAATTGCACGCATATAATAAAAAATGCCATAAATAGACCAATTGATGATAGTGTATCACAAACCAAGAATTAGGTTGAATTTAATTCCATGCAACTAAGATCCATTAAAGAAAAAAAAACAAAAACAAAAAAACATCTACCCTAGGAGAAAGCCAACTCCTGAGGCAGAAAAAGATGTCTCCCGGTATTGAACTTCAATCAGAAATTTCTTCCACCCTAGCAGGATGGAGAACTGTGGCTAGTGACAAGGTGAAAAGCTGAGCTAACAGTTTCTCCTGAAACTAGCCCAACTGGGGAAGGGGTATGACTCAAGAGGAGACTCTAGGCAAGGGGACAACAGGCAAATACTACGCTGATGATTCAAACAGGAGATCCTGTAGGAAGTGTGGACACACAAATGCAGTAAGGCTCTGGGCAAAGCAAGAGGTTAAAAAGGACAGAAAAGAACCAGGGGGACAGACACACTAAAGCCACGTTAGTTGTTCAGAAGTGAAAACCAAAGGGGCAAGTAAAATTCTGGGGTTTGCAAGCTTTCCAAGGAATCACACACTGGGGATGACAGACAAAGGACAGAGGTCCAGCCTCAGGGAGATTTGTGACAGGAACATAATCTCCAATGCAGGTCACCTTTCTAATTTAATAAAGTATCATTAATTTGACCAACACTAATTTGGAATAGGTGGTAAAATCAAGCTGGAACAAAACTGATCTTCCAAATATGAAAATAGTGTTTACTCAACAAGTTAGTAGCGTGAGACACAGCAGGCAGGAAAAGCTTACCCTATTTAGGAGTACAAACTTGACATACACTTCTACATGCATTTGCTCTTAACAATTAGTATGTTAATGACAGATGGTCTTTGAGCATTAAAAGAGGTCTGTAACCTAGAGGCAATGCATTAACCACTAGTTGGCATTACTATGTGTATTTCAAAGTAGTAAAACTGCTTGAAAATAACCTTCTAAGTAATTCATTCCTGCCAAAGGGCGGATTGGCTCAGATCAGAACAGATCTCAAACCCAAACCCAGAGTCCATGAAGAGAATCCTTGGTTTTCTGGGAAATGACCCAAACAGAATCATAAAATTGATTTCGGTCATCCCACTTTTCAAACGCCATTTGAACCCCCAGAGAGGTATTGTCCTTTCTCAACACTCATGGAGAGGGATTTAAAGGCCTTTGTCTCTTCTCCAGAACCTGATGTAGCCCAAGAACCCTGCTAACCTGCCTTTTCATCTTAATGACCTTCAGCAGGGTAATGCCTGTACTCTGAGTTTGACATGAAAGTCAGGTCTCAGTGAATTTCCTAGGTGTGTCTCTTCCTCTGTGCTAAGAAAAACATTGTCACCGCTCTAAACCAAGTTCAAAACAACTAGAGTCAAGTTCCCCATCAGTATCAAGTTTTGGAAGTACAGATGCAGAAATTGAACCACAGAAGAAGGAAAAAGTTTTTTAAACCTACCAGAGGAAGGGTCAAAAGGGATACACAATGTTTTTATAAGAACTAGACAAAACCACAGCTTTATGCGTATCAACGTAATCAGGTTGCAACACATTGTGTTGGGAGTGAGTCACAAGTTTCTTTTCAATCAACACACGCACAGAAAATACGGCTACCGAATCAGTCCATTTATACATAATATTTGAATCTACAGTGTGTGAACATCTGAGTATGTATGTGTAAAGAGGAAGGTAGTAAATTAAACAGAGGTTCACAAAAAACATTAAAGTTAAATACAATATGCAAAAACCTTTTTTTTCCTAAATATGATTTAGTTGAAGTATTAATATGATAAATGAGATGGATCTTACAAGATCATTTGATTCATCTTCTAAGAACATCGTTCAAGATTTTTCTTTTTACATTTACAAGCAGCTCTGTTACTGTGGGGCTGGCCAAAAAAAAAAAAAAAAAAGTCTAGTCCTTTTAGCAAATGTACACTAGAGTGAGTTTAATTGCTCTGAAGTCTAATGTTCTCTTTCTTTGAAACGGTTCAGGAAGGAAAGCACAGAGCTTTTTTCTAATTTGGCAGCAGAAGGATACTGCAAACTCTGCTTGCTTTTTGAGGTACAGATGAACACACCAAACTAAAGGGCACTGGAAAGATAAGTTTCTGTGACATCCACAATAACTCTTTTATATTGCCAACTGGCTATTCTATGTGTAGCATTCAGAGGCAAATATAAAAAAAAATGATGTAAAGCCAAAATTATTTCCTTGATAACACTTGTTTTAAACACCTCGCCACTAAACAGCTAAAAGTCTCCAAAGTGAATGCATAAACCATATAAAAGCCACAAGCATGCTTACATAAATTCTTAAGATTAAAGTAATAACTTCTAGAAAAAGGTGGGAGAAAACACACTACAATAAATCTATTTGTAATGGTATTTGGGCTCTACCAACTGCTTTCATTGGTCTCCAGTGACTTACATATAAAACAATACATTTGATGTATGATTTCAATTCCTTATGGAAAACTGTTCTATCTACAAGCAGCCTGTCAAAGAGAATGCCAAAAAAACTCTTCTGTGTCCCAATATGAGGCAGGACTTTAAGATATAACTTAAGGTCACAATTTGTTCTTGCTTGGTCAGGTTTAAGACTATAATTGAGGAATGCCTGACCTGGGGGAGGCAAAAGAAGGGGGTAGGTTATTTATAGTGAAATAGAAATAGGCAAGGTGTCAGAGCTTGAAGTTAAATGGCATTGTTTTGCAGGGAGAGTGGCTCTACAGAACCGGCAGAATGCTAGGGGTGGCTCTCTGGAAGCAGCCTGGAACCTGTCCCACACATCCCAGGCATACAGCAGCTGTCAGCTTCAGAAAACCATCCTTGGACCCAGGGAATCTATTTTCCTGTTATTGAGGGGTGCACTGGGGGTAGAAAAGTTGGTACAGGATGAAAACAAATGCCATTCTAATTGCTCTGTAAATTGCAGACTTTCATCATTAGAACACTGCTTTGCATTTCAGCCATCATTTTTTAATTCCAAATTAAACTTGTCCAGGTTTAAACAGGGAATTATAAAGTGAGAAACGTCTACAGTTACAAAAGGGGTAATACACAACTCCCGTGGGCTATTCTTCTTAAAATTACAGTCTTCCCAAAACGTTCTCCTAATTTAGTTCTCACCACTCCCCAATTCTTCCTCCTGCCTCTAATTTTAGAATCACCATCCCCAGCCATGTTGGTCAATCTCTCTCTGACCAAATCTCTTAAAGGGACACTTCAAACCTCCTCAGGAGCCCAATAAATCCCTCTCCCCTTCCCCGAGTCAAAGTTTAGTTTTTATTGCTACAGGGACTGGATTTGTTTTTTGTCTTTTAAAAAGTAGTTTTAAAATAAATGCATTTTTGTCATTGTTATTATGAGCTCCTGTCATTGTCAAGCAATACCATTGGTCATCTGCCCACAGTATAAATTCCATTTCACAGAGGAAGGGCCCAGCCAGATCACACCTCGTCACTTCTCCTGACTCCCTGGAGGGGTTTTTTTTGGTTTTGTTTTTAATCCTCTTCAGGGAAGTAAGTACCAACACCACTGGAAAATTTGACCAAGTAAATAGCATACCATCAACAAATTCCATTTACTGTAAATTCCTCCCCTAAGCCCTTCCTTTCCATTCGAACCTGCAGGAACCATGGAAAAGCATTGTTCACCCTCATCTTGGTGAATAATTGGGGGCTATCATTAAGCAACTCTTCATCAAGTGAGATCAATTATTCAACATTATTTACAGCCGAGGAACTGAGATATTGTCAATATAAAGATGTTTTCCTTGGCTGAGCTGCTTATAGCTAGAGACAGAAGTGGTTGATATGAAATCAGCATCCAAGTGTATTATAGTAACTCTAAGGGTTTTAGCTTAAGGAGCAGTCAGTGAAGGATGAAATGTCCGAGAAGGCTTCAGAGAAGGCTTGGGATTTGAACAGGAACGCAAAAGATCGGTAGGAATTAACTCAGCAGAGCAGCAGAGGATGGACCTTTCAATGGGGCATCGCCTAAACAGAGGCATGGCAATAAGAATGGTTCAGTACAAGTTGGCCTCAGAAAGCCGACTGTTCAGGAGGCTAGACACGCAGTGTTGATTACAGCACTTTGGTTTTGCCTCCTGAATCTTCTCTCCATTCCTCCACTATCTTTTCAGCAATAGGTTACAAACGCTGTCTCTGGGTGGGAGCCTGAGCTGCAGCGTCCTTGACATTAACCTTACCTGCTTCTTCTCAGCCTGGCGCGTTATAGGTCTGCCACATGGTTTCAACAAACAAAAATTAACCATATTTGATAAAAACTTACCCAAGATACATTGAGACTCAGAAAGTTGAAGGATAAAAAATAGTTCATTACATCTTCTTTTACATAAATGAACATTTTTTATCTGTAAACTTTCTATATTTTTATATTCTAACAAGTCTATCAAATATAGCCAATTTTTGTTGCTTAGTTGTTTTTTAAAAATATGTAAAGAGTTCACCTGTTTGTAAATAAAAGTTTCTGGAAAAGAAAACATAAAACTCCCTCCTTAATAACTCAAGGTTCAGTCATTTGCATGTATTAGACAATAGTCTATTCACAATGCTGAATATATCCTTTCCATATCAGCATTTGAACTGGATAATTCAAATTAAAAGTGAGCCAGTTTTAACAAATTTGCAATATAAAGTTTCCGTGGGGGACTTATTTTTCCCCCCAAATGGTAATGTACAAGAAAATAAACATCCAGCTCAAGATACTGACTCCCTCAAACAGCAATTTAGCTGGGGTAGTGCCATTCATAGAAAGAAGATTCCTTATAAATGGCCCAACTGAAAACTTCATATGCTGCATTTCTGAAAGAAAAACATTTCTCTAAATTTATGGTGACTATGGACTTAATTCATTGACTTCATGAACCGGAAATTCGTCTTTTCCTAGCAGAAATGTGTATTTAAAAAATGGACTTTTTTCAAGAAAGTTCAAAGTTAGTCTCATTCATTCATTAATTTAACAAACATTTATCCAATAGCCAGTGTGTGCTCACTCTTAGAGAGGACATGGCATGGTTCCCCCTTCAAGATAGAAAGCTAAGCCTTAAGCTCACAAGATGAAGCACAGAGGGTGGAATTTCCCACATTAAAGTTCCTGGGCATCACTGTTAGTTATGGGTTGAATCGTGTCCCTCCCAGAAGATATTGGAGTCCTGACCCCCAGTGCCTGTGAGTGTGACCTTATTTGGAAAGAGGGTCTTTGTGGATGATCAAGTTGAGATGAGGTCATCGGGGGGACCCTAATACAATCTGCCTTATGAAAACGGGGGGAAATTTGGATGCAGAGACAAATACCAGACGAGGAAAGACAATCTGAAGACATAGAGAGAATGCTATCTACCAGCTAAGAAGCTACCAGAAGCTAGGAGAGAGGCACAGAACAGATTCTCCTTCACAGCTCTCAGAAGAAACCAGCCCTGCTGACATCTTGACTTTTGACTTTTAGCCTCAAGAACCGGGAGACAGCTTACAGTGGCCCCAGGAAATTAATGTAAATAGCTTTCAAAAATTTCAAGGTCACCGGCTACCAAGGGAGAAGCGTTGAAGGGTTCTCAAAAGCACAAAAAATGGCAAACCTCATTCACTGTGGCACGTGAGGCTACCGCCTACATCTAAAATATAACCTATCTCAAAGGGATCACAGACATGCCTTCACTTGGTGTTATCACTTTACAGTTCATGTGTTTGTGTCAAACTGAGTGTGCCTGTCCTGGACTCTGAGAATTTATGATAATTACTCTTTAGTGTATAATTTCAGGGTTAAAGGAAGCCTCTGAAGGATGTCTGTCCCCAAGGCAGATGTCCCATCAGCTACAGCCCTCAGCATGGATGCTCCATCATCACTGGAACATCTGTAGATATCCTGGGCTCTTCAGTGGCCACCTTTGTCCACTGGTCCAACAGAGTCCCTCTGTATGGGGTAATTCATGCTCAACAAAGGTTTCATGAAAACAGCTGAGGTCATGATGATTTTCTACCTGTCACTGTTATCTCACCTACCAACTCTTGAGCATAGCTAGAAAGAATAACCCTTTATCCAATGGTAGCAGGAAACATTTATAAAAGGGTTTGAAAAATTGCTTTATAAGTTTCAAAGACCATGGAAGTATTCTCCTGGGTATGGCATCTTGTGGTCTCCTGCTATTCTCTTTTTTCCATTTCATAATTTTCCTTTGTGGAGTCACCTCTCTTCTGACATGATTGTTGTCTCATAGTGCTGCTACTTGCTTCTAGAATTCATTCAATAGGCATGTTCATTTCGCATTCTTACTTATCATTTAACAATGTATAGGTAGTGTATCGAATTTTATTGGAGGAATATCATATTATTTTATGAAGTTGAAGTTTTCTACATTAATTCTCCTCTACCTCCCAATTACCAAGAAATCTGTTGGGCCTATCACTCAAATTATTTAACTAGGCCACTTGACTTTATATTTGTCAGTACCTTCTCTTTCAAAGAAAAAAAAATCAATAAATGGGATGCCTTAATAGAGAGTGAATTAATAGAGATAAGCCCCTAATAGAATTGCTATTTTCAGCAGTTATTGCCTAGAAATGATTGTTAGGTCACACCCTTGGATTGTGGCTATAATAGTATCACCAGTAGAGAGAGAAGACGGGCTTGGACTGAAAGACCTTTGTGAACTGATACTTCTTATTCATCTCTTAACATGAGTTGAGTCCTAAGGGCAAGGCCACAGGTGAGAAACAAACAAGGAATCAACATCATGTCAAGCTTTTATGTCAATCTGAGTAATAAGAGTTGGGCCTCCCTTCGGCTTTGGGAACTGGAGTTTAAAAATCATAACAACAAAAACCTATGCATTTTGCTGTCCCATGCCACCATCATCAGAGGAGCCAGTTTCCCTAAAACCGGCTGATCCCTAGGCACCACCCCTTGACACCATCTCAGAAGCTGGATCCACCAGACCATGATTCATCTCTGTCAGGGGTGGTTACAAACCCTGCCTTCTGAGTGGCTGATTAAAGCAAAGGGTCAGCGGCAGCCACGGGCTGCAGTGTTCCTCGCCCCCACCCGCCCTGAGATAGTGCTGTAATTAAAACAGGACGCAATTCCTTAACGCCCAGGCCCTTCTGGAGGGGATGGCAGAAGAGTTTTGGCAAAACCAGAGTCTGTAGCGAGGGTAGAGCTGGCTGACCACTAGCTGTGGGCCTCATCACCCCAGCTCGTCCCTACAGGCACCCAATGGCTTTGCCTTCCTAGGCTCCCTCACCTCCTATTCTCACCTCCCGCCTTCCCATCCCCAACTTCAGTGCAGGCCGCCCGATCTTTTGTTCTGGCAGAGATAAGATGTATAAATGATGAGTGGTTGACAAAGTGTACTCCAGTGCCGCAGGCAGCTCATCAATCATTTTCTACATGTCGACAGATAATTGATGCAAACCCTGCAGGCGAAGCTCCATCAGGTGAGAGGAGGGAAGAATTAAATCTGCTGTCAGGAGCCAAGCAGCTGATCTGTATTTAACATTCTTTTTAATTTACCGCGTGTTTGTTTTAAGCTGAGTTTGCAGCCCCTCCTTGTGCTCCACACGTGGGGGAGTGGCCTGGGGTTTGCTGACCCCCCCACCACATGGGGCCCTGAACCCACTGGTCTCCTGGGCAAGACTCTGGGGAAGGAAAGGAGACAAGACCACCCAGGACTGCTAGGGAGGTGCAGGGAAACTTTCTTTCTGCCTAAGTGAAGCGTAACATCAAAGACTTGGCTGTCAGGCGATTATCTGTCAACAGGATCCGGTTGGCAGGGTGCTACCTGCACACAAGGAAGAAACCACTTAAAGCTCTCTTTACTTAAGAAAAAAACAACAACAATAAAAAGGATCCAACCCCATATTTCCCTTATGAAATGAGATTGAGTAACACTTCCAGCATAGAGTTAAAGAGGTTTTGGTTTTCTTACTTCCTTTGTTGCAACCAAACAATTCCAAAGTTAAGTCGGCCTTAGAAGGTGCTTGTTGCCTGGTGAAATCGGAGAATCCTGATGAATGGTCAAGACTGTAAGTTTCCCTCTCCTACCTGACTCCAACTCTTTGTTTTATCACCAGCCACCAATGCTCACACTCCTGTGCTCACCTACACACACTGTACACACACACACACACACACACACACACTCACAAAGTTTTCACACTGCAGAAATCTTTGCCTTCGATCACTCAGGCATTGTGGTGAATGGAAAATTGCCACATATGCCACAATCATCAACTTTCAAAAGAATGATAATCTATAAGACCCTTAACTTTAAAGTGACCCTGAACCTCATCTTTCAGTGCCTGAGGGTCATTTGTAGGAATATGATGTTATAAAAAATGTTCTGCTTGATAGAATGCCAGATACACCAGCTTTTATTGGATTTCATTTTCTACGATGAAATGAGCTGACATCTCAGACGACTCAGTCCTAATAGCCCGGCATCAGTCCCCGAATTTGTCACTGCGCCTTCTCAGCTGAAATCAGGCATCTCTCAAAGCAGAGGTCTGCTCGGCCCTGTCTTCCTGCTTCTCAGGCTCAAAGATCGCTCTCTCTGTTTTGGTGAGGTTCAGAAGTGTGAACAACAAAGCATATTATGTTCCAGAATGTGTATGTTCCAGAATCAGGACGGCCCCCAAAACATTTTCCTACTCCAATTCTTTTTTATGTTTGCAAATCTAACCATGGGCCCCTTCCAACCAACCTCATAAATGGAGGGCTTATGAAGTGGGAGGCCCTGTTGGGGTCACGCCCAATGCTGCGTTCAAGATTTGCATGCCGAGTTGGACTAGAGCTATAACTAGATTCTACGTTTTGAAAAATGTGGAACCCTAACAATTGTTAGCCATACATATTCATTCACTTAGTCTTTCAACAAATGTTTACTATGTACGTATCATGTGCTGGGCACAGTGGCTGAGTCTGAAATATAGCTGCTTATCCTATGGGTCCTTGGTAGCTGACAAGTTCACAAAAATACTATGATATAAAGTGTCAAGTGCCCTGTCAACAGACAATTCAAAGAGAATGTGCATGGCTAATAAACACATTTTTGACACGTTCAGCCTCAGTAGTAATTAGAGCAGTGCAAAAGGAATTAAAATGAAAGTTTTTTTCTTTTTTCTTTTCTTTTGTTTTTTAACCTATCAAAATAGCAAAGGCAGGGGGAAAATAACACCTAGGGTTATAGAGAGTACGGGAGAAGTGGGCAGTGATACAGAGACAATAGAGAATACATGGATTGAAACTGCCTAAAAGGCAGTTTGGCAATATGCATCAAAGACTGTAAATATTTCTAAGAATTTTTCCTAAAGTGATACTTAGAGATATGTACAAGATTTAAACATAAAAAAAAAATCCATTGATTAAAACCATATAGCCAACACTGCAAACGATACATGGTATGCACATGACGGGGTATGCACATGAAGGGCTATGCCGCTTCAGGGCTTATTACATTTGGCTGAGAGGAATTAGGCAAAGTCTCATGGGGAAAGTAGCTTTACACTGAGTCAAGAAAAATGAATAGAGTTGTGACATGCTGGTCAGGAGGACAGTCTAGGAAAGTGGGTGGGTGGGAATGAAAAGGGCAGAGAGAGGAGAGCGGAGAGCATTTGTGACAAGCAGGAGTGGTCCAATTTGGTGGTCTGAAGCACCGAGATTATGAGGGGGGCAGTGGAAAAGGAGGCTCCCTGCCCCATTAAGCGGCACCAGGTTTTGCTGGACCATGAACAGGCATTTTTAGCAGGCGAAGGGGTGCCCGTAGGTGCTTTTCTGCATTTAAAAAAAAAAAAAAAAAAAAGACAAGATCAAAGCCATGCCATGGGAAGTTTACTCCATTTGTATTGTGTAAGATAAGTTAGGTTGGGTAGACACAGGAGGCAGGGAGACAGGCTAGGTTATCACAATAGCCGTGCAAATTGTCTACCGAGAAACAATACACCCTCTATTAACACACAAGGGAAAACCTAGTCTGGCTTAGTTTCACTGAATAGCAGCTTCTGACCAGAGAATTTTTTAAAAAGTCTACTTATCAAAACACAGGCTAACAAATGATCAGTCTCCATTTACAAGTTATCAGAACCTGCTATCAATCCTCAATTAAAATTTCAAGATCGGAGGAATTCGGAGACATTTTAAATATACAGAATTACTCAGTAACAGAGGTGAGGTTCTACACTAACAGCCGACACAAGTGGGGTTGGTTACTAATAACTCAGTGGGATAGACGTATGTCATAATTTAGGAATACTTACAGCTAAATATGTAAAAAAAAGTATTCTGGATGAGTCTAAGTGGACATTGGGTGTAAAGCTGATTTTTATCCCCCTGAGCCCTCTGTTTTCTGTATCTGCTGATTATCAATAGTTCTGAAAAATGTCCTGAGGAAAAAACAAGGAATTTGAGTTGCATCAGTAGGTATTGTTCAGATATCCTGATAATAATAGCTAATGTTTATCAAGTGCTCGCTATAAGTCAGCCACTGTTCAGAGTACAGATAATAACTCATTTATTCCTCACAATCACGTTGTAAGGTAGGTACTCTTATTATTCCATTTTACATATACGAAACTGAAATCAGAGAGGTAGTAATTTACCAGGGTAATAAAGCTACTAAGAGTCAGAGCCAGGAATGAACCCAGGTAGGCTGCTTAACGGCCTTTGCACTAACTTCTACCTTAGATACCTTCCCACTAAAACACTTTTCAGCTAATTTGCAGGCATGGCATACCGTGTTTCCCCGAAAATAAGACCTAGCCTGACAATCAGCTCTAACGCATTTTTTGGAGCAAAAATTCATATATGACCCGGTCTTCTATTATATTATGTTAGATGAGACCCGGTCTTATAGTAAAATAAGACTGGGTCTTATATGAATTTTTGCTTCAAAAGACGCATTAGAGCTGGTTATCCGGCTAGGTTTTATTTTTGGGGAAACAAGGTAGATAGGGGTGTGTGTGTGTGTGTGCGTGTGTTGTGTGTGTCTGTGTGTGTGTGTCTTCCAGGTGTGTGTGTGTGCAGACAGGTGTGAGTGCTGGGAGTGGGGGAGAAACAGACACCAAACGGTGAGAAGCAGGACGACGGGTGCACTGCACTGAGAGGATGCCCACCCCTAGAGAAGGAAGATAACAAACCAGCCTGGTTTAATAACAGGACCTGAGGGTAGGAGAGAATAGGAGTTCTGGATAGTTCTTAGAACCCACCATCACCACCCCCATCATGGTGGTAGGTACATCGTCTAGGGAGAAAGGGACATAGCTGAGAACCATATGTACACGCAGCCCTGCTACAAGATCCTCCTAACGTAAGAGTCTGTTTTCAGAGACAAGTGTTAAGTCTTTGAACCATTTGTATTCTTCCCATTGAAAATGGTGCTTTGGGTGATAGCCTGAATAGAAGAGTAAGTCTGGAGACGGGCCTGAAAAGGCAAGCGCCCCAACAAGCTGAGGGGTGGCTTCTAGGATGGTGGAGCGTCACTGTCAAAGCTGGGAGCTGGACCAAAGTGAAAGGAGGTCAGCCCAGAGATGAATGACAGTGAGGGAGAGCACCCCAGCCCAGACCGCGGATTCACTGGTGAACTGGGTGGCACTGGCAGCACCAATGTTGGTTAAGAAGCAAACTGGAATGATTTCTGGGACTACAATGACCCTTCCGAGGGAATACCTGGAGGTATTAAAAAGGGAGAGAACTATGAAGGGTAGTGAGATACCGAGAACCACCATATTTTAAAAATTGTACTTAAATTATCTATGATTCTCTTATTAGCAACAAAGGGTTTATTTTATTTCGGGTGTATGAGTCTCCAGCAGGACTCCATTGAGTATTCCTCACAGATGTTCAGTACAGTAGATGCTCCTTAGATCACAGACAGGAGGTCCGCTAGTCAACTAATTCATTGTGGCATATGTCCTACCCAATGGTTACACTCCTTTCATGGGTGCCTCCCTGATAGGCTCCTGGCAAGACAAAGGGGAATGGAGTCCACAACACAAAGCTCCTGGCCTTGAACTCTGGGGCATGTTGCTAGCAGAGACTGCTCAACAGCCACTCTAGAGCCTCTGGGCATCTTCATAGATGGGAGAACTTCAGTGATGGATTTCACTGCACTTTTTTTTTTTCACCTCAGGGAGCACAAACATCAATCATCTCCATGAGTAAAGCCAAGGGAATGGCTTGACTTTGAGCTCATTTGGCACCTGGCCTCTCTCACAGAGCTACCACTTCCCACACATTCTCTGAGTCAAAAGCAAAGTTTGCTTTTAATTTCTTCAACAGGGAGCAAGCACTCTTGTTGACAAGAGAGCTCCCTGGGCTGACGTCAGAGTCCAGATTCCTGAGCCGGCTCACAGCCACCTCCACCTTTCTTGACCTGGGAAGTGCTGACAGAACCTCAGCCCCCTGGTCGTCATTGCCCCGTCCACACGGACAACTCGGTGTTTTCCACCTGTGCTGCCCTGGAGGCTGTGCAATGCCTGTGGTGTGCACTTACAGCAGGGACACAGTGGCAGACTGTGGGGCTGTCCCAGCATTCTGGAAACCCTCATGTTCCTCCATATACAACCTCCATGAGAATGTCTACTTGTCCTGTTACCTTCTAGACCCAGAGCTCCATGGCAAAAGGAAAAAAGAACAAAGCTGACAAGTCGGAGAATTAATTCATTTTCTTTGCCAATTCTCTCTTTTCTCCTCTCAACACAACTAACAGACTTCAATTTTATGGTAATTATTAGAGCAGGAGCACTTTATATGCCGTGGTCGGAGTCAGTAGTTGGTTAGCTACTTAAAAAAACAAAAATTGGTTAAAATGCTACACCTGTACTTAAACATTTTCTTTTAAATCATGTCAAACAAACTAATTTGCTGATTTTTGGATGCAGGCTTTAGGCCTTTTCTTTTGCATAGTCTGCTGACTCTAGTTTAGCATGGACTCTTTTGTATAAACCATTCTCATTAAATAGCTTCTAAAATTTCCTGTTTTGTTTTCTTTAAAGGGAAAATAGAACTTAACAAACTCTTGCAAGGCGATCTGAGGTACAGACTCCTTCTTAAATTTTATGATTTTTTTTTTCCCAAGCTTTTACAGCTGCCTTGCCCACACTTAACTGATGGTATTTTTTTTAAAACTAAACCTCATTGAGTCTTTCCAAAACAGTCACCTTAGTTTTCTTGGGGGGAAAAAAAATCGCCTGTACTCTCACATTTCACTGGTTTTGTAACATTTAATTAAGCTGCATTATTACAATATAAACACAACTAACATAAGTAAGTTTGGGAACAGAGTCAACTGACTCTTGGTGAACGCACAGTTCACCTGGTGGGACCAGAAGTGCCTGGTTGAATGAGGAGGGAGCCCGCCAGCGGTGCAAATGCAGCGTGGCCGTGCATCAGTCAGTGTGTGCTATGGAAGGCTGGCAGGTGTTGGTGAGTACACCACGCTGGTAATATGCACGTTGGTTAAGTAGAGTGCTTCTGTGTGTGTGTGTGTGTGTGTGTGTGTGTGTGTGTGTGTGTACTGTATACATACATATTTTTCGTGATGGTAGTTTTAGAAAACAAGATAACGTACTTACGATTTTTAGCAACACCAATATGAAAAACAAAACAAAAAAAAGATCTATTCCTACTAGGGAAAGCCGCAGTGGTCAGACAGGCACTCAGAATCCGGATGTCCCCCCATCGAATGTCAGTGCTCATGATGGCTGCACAGTGAATGTCCACGTGGCATTTCCCATGTGAGTAAACAACTTCGTAGCTATGTGCTTGGCTTCTATGAGCACATAGCCTGAAAAAGTCAGAATCTGCTCCCCGGGCCCAGTTTCGGGGAAACATTTAGCCAGGTAGCTCTCTAAGCAGTATCGTACTTCCAGCACAAGCTACTTAGGGTAGTTTTTGGTTGGCAGGGCGTCAGGAAGGATTCTGAGAGCCTTTTGCCCGAGAGCATTCTGTTCTTATTCCATGCAGAGACAGTGTCAATAACCATAGCTCTTTTGTGTTTCTTTTACATGCAGCTCCACATTTCTGCCCATAGCTAATTGTCTCAGATGAAAACCTGTACTAAAAGCAACTTCTCCAACAGGCTGGTCAGCAGTGTATGAAATCCCTTGCATGAGAGCAACAAAGAGCTAAATGCATCACAAGATGGAAAGATGATACTATGGGGGCAGAAGTGGAGAGAAACAAAGAAGCTAAGAAACAGAGGCCAGGGTGTAGAAAATTGGGAGTAAGGTAATGGACAGAGGTGAAACAACTGGCAGTCAGTGGGAGGGGTGAAGGACCCATGAGCAGACTCTCTGCGCTTCCATATTTCTTTGTAATATTCCTCTTGCTGCCTAAAAGAGCCTATTAGCAGTTCCTTAATTCCTGTAACCCCAGAGCATTGAACAAACAGCTGTATTCATGAAGAAAAAGCAATCAGAGATTAATGCCTACAGGATGCCTACGGATTATCTGCAATTGTGAGTAAGAAAGAGAAAACCCAAAATTATCGTATGAGAATGGTTTTCAACCTAAAATGTGAGAGGAAGAGAGAAGTCAGACCCTACTGGGTCAGTGGGGAGTGGAAAAGCTAGCTCCATCGTGAATACCCACAGCATTCCTGAGGTCAAACAAGCCACAGACCTGATTCTCTCATGAAGCTCCATCCCAGGGGCCATTTGTGAATATCTCAGATAGGATATTCCTTTTCTCTGTCAATCTGCATACGTGGAGTTTGAATAGCAAAGCCCTGTAGAAGTTCTGAGCTCTCTTCTATTGTACATCACTGTGTTCCACAGCTGTCTGAGAACATATGAGTAAGGGAGGTGACTTCTCAAAGTAGGATCTTTCTCTCTCTTCTTTCCTTAAGCCCTGGAGGAAGAATTTCACACACACAGTCAGGACTCTGTGTTGGTTCACTCAGCAGTGGCAAGGGAAAGTATTACTTACAAAAGTAGGACACACAAAACAACATTCGTGTTCTGTGAGTGGACAGAAACATCGTCCTCTTCACAGAAACTGAGATTCTTCACAGAAACACAGTCTACAGGGCTGCACCACCTTGGGATGGTTTGCTTAAAGCTCTGACCCTCCAGCTGGATGGGTCAGGAGATGGGGTGTGATCACCAGAAAGCCAGATTATCACTTCCAGCCATCACACCCTCCTCCCAAAGTGGGAGCCTATACCTTTTGGGGATCTTTCCACCCCCACCCCCATCCCCATCTTCACTTTACTTTGGTTTCCTGCCTTGACAGACGATAGGCAATTTTATTCCGGGTAACCCCCACGCAGTCGTCAGTGCACGCTTAGCATTTTTTGTTAAAGAATCTTTTATAATTTCAGGTGTGATACAAGGAGAAAAAATAGATATTCAAAATCTGTTTAGTACACCTAACTTCCAAATATACATTCTTTAAACATAGCAAGCTGTTCTCATGACCACTATTTCATCAGTATTTAGCTGAACAGGAGATAATGTCATTACAAAGTGTTGTGGCTAGTAAAGAGAGGGGCCTCTAAAGAAGGAGACTTCTCCAAATCCTCTGCACACACCCACAGCCAAACCCAGGAAGAAACTCACCTGTCTACACCTCCCCCACATGCCCCTACCTTCCTACAGAAAAACATGTTAACGAGAAGAAGTTCAATGGAAGCTGTTTGTTGCTATTTCTTTGCAGTCAGCTGAAAGAAATAAAATCAGTTAAGTGTTTACAGAGGAGAGAAATAACAGAAATGAACACTATCTTATTTGCCTTCTTCAAAGGCCAAAAGGGAAAAAAAAAAAAGATAACTTGAATCAGAAAAAGAATCTAGATTTTAATCCCTTTGGAGTTCCAGCGTCTTAAAATTCCTGATTTGAAGCTATTTCCTAGAAATATCTCTTTAGTGAAGTAGAAATATCACAAGTCATAATGATTACACCATTAAGTTTTTCACTGAAAATATGCTCCCAGATCCATGCTGTTATGATAAAAATGTTGAGGCCCCGCAGCTCCCAGTTGCTGTTCATGACCTACCCACGAGTGATTACGCACTGAAGTCTGGTAAGGTCATTCAAGGAGTGGGCCTACAGAGCGTGGAAGTTCACTTCTTAGATGGTTACACTGAGGTCCCCCAAAGTGAGTGCTTCTCAGCGATATGGGGAGCCATCAATTTCTACAAAGCATTGAAACTACGTAGCCTCACTGGTGCTGAGGACACTGGCCCAATCTCCATTTAGTCTGTGGCCAGATTCAGGACTCCCATGACGCCTAAGTCCCAAGGGTTTGGCCGGGTATAATTACTATTGAGTTTTGCCAGCAAGACCAGGATTCTTTTCATCAAGGGCAAATAGCTTGCCAGAGGCATTTTGATAAGAACTTACCAAAATATAGCATTAGCTGTCTTCCCGACACATTACTCCACTGTTTGTTCAATAGCGGTGACATTTAAACGGCAGTAAGTGTAGAGTAGAAAGAGGCAGCCTGAGAAAAGGTGTGAGTTTCATGTGCGCTGGCAGCATCGATTTCAGCCATGATACACTTGGCAAAGACTGTTAGCAAAACATTGACACACAGGGTGTCGAAGCGAAGGACGGGGGCTCATCGTCTTGTTACCTTAGCAAATGATTCTGGGTCATCTGGGGGAACAGATACTGAGGGAAGAGAGCAAAATCCTTTCCTCGGGGCCACATACTGTGAATGCTCTACATTTGGACATTGAAGGGATTGGGGAATACCTGACACTTGATATTGAGGATAAAAAGAAAATAATAGACAAAGAGGGGCATGATTAGGTCTAGAGATCATCGTAGAAGTGGCTCAGGAAGAGAAAAGCCGAGAGAAAATGAAAGAAGAAAGGCAGAGGAAAGCAAGAATGAAAGGAAGGCTAAAATGCTGGGGTGGAGAAAAAAGATGCAGCGATGGCAACAGCTAAAGAACTCACCTCTTTCGTAGTTTTAATACTGCTAATAATAACAATAACAATAATAGAGAGAAGGCTCATCTCTCACTCATCCCATCTCCTGCCCAACCACCCAACCACGCACCCATCCAACCAGTTATTAATTCTGCAAATATTTGCTGGATCCCCTAATGTGACACAGATCCTCAGGTCCACAGGAAGATGGCAAAGTATCCTCAAGAAACCTACAATCACGGAGGTGACAGAAAAATTGAAACAGCTACATGAGGCATTACCACCTGCCTCGGCCAGAATCTGTACCTCATATACACACCGGCTTCTTAGACGCAACAGAACGCTGCTTCACCCATGATTTAGGGAAAGAACGCCTCTGTGTTGTATCTTCAGAGAAGCCAGGGCTACCTTAACCCACCTGACTTCCAAAATTCTCATGCATATAAAATACACTGAATGAATATGAACAGTAATAATAGTAAACAACAACAGTGTCAATGACTAACACTTACAGACCACACATCAGGCACTTTTCTAAGTGCTTCACAGGCATTGACTCATTAACCCTGCTCATTATTCCCAACATCACAGAGCCAGTAGAATTTAAGCCCAGACAGTGTGAACCTTGAGTCGAAGGTGCGTTCATCACCGTACTATTCTGTCGCATGAGAAGACAACATGTACAGATAAGTACTAGGCAACAGGAAACAAGCACGTGCCAAACAGCATGAGTAGAAAGTCTTTTTCTGGAACCCCCCCACCTCCACCACCAATAAGCACAGAGTAAAACACCCAGATCTGGGCATTCTTCAGGTCTGTCCTAGGATAGACATATTCGGGAGACATTAAAAGAAGTTCCTGACCTGGAGGAACTTCTGGTTGAGAAGAAAAGACTAGTCTCCATGAACCGTGAGGAAGAAAAAGGTCTATATGCGCAGAATCAGCTTTGTAGCCTTGGGGTGGGGGTGCGCTCATTGTGGCTCAGTGTGGATTCCTGAAAGGTGGGCCTGGCAAAAAACCCTACAGTTCTAGTTCACGTTCCACTGCATCCCTCACTTTGTAGGTGAGCAAGAGGATGAGCAGCTCCAAGAGGAGGAGGCTGTCCTTACAATATAAGAAGGATGTTTTATTTGCTAAAGCAAGTCAACAGCAACAATAATGGCAGTGAACAATTGTAGAGAGCTCTGTGCAGGGTATACTCTAAGCATTTTCATGCATGAACTCATTTAATCTGAGCTAGGGACAATTAGTATCTCCACTTAACAGATGAGGAGACCCACAAAGTGAAATAACTTGCCTGACATTACCCAAATATTAAGTTTCGGGATTTTAACCCAGACAATCTGGTTCTAAAGTTCTACAAAAGTCCACGGACAAGTGGAAAGAGGAAGACACCTGCAGGCACCGATGGGTTAAAAAGAGCTGCTGATGCCAGCTTAGTTTGGACACAGTCCAAGCAGGAGACAATCTGCCACAGCAGATGTTGGAGCATCTGATTCTAAGATGTAAGATGATCAGGTGTCTCTGGGCCCCTAAGGACATTGCTCCTGGTCATACACACTCCCTTGGAGACAGCAGAGACCAGGGAAAATGCATTCGCTGTTCTCTCTACTTGGGACTCTCATTCCCCTGCACAAATAATTGTATGTCTTAGTTCCTGCCATCAAATGTCACCTTCTCAGAAAGGCTACCTCTGATCACCCTGCATGAAATAGCATCACTTCCCTGTATCCCCCGTCCATGTTACCCTGATTGACATATATTTATTTATCTACTTAATTGTCTGTCTCTCTAGCTTCCCCCAACTGAGAAGGTAAGATCCTTGAGCAGGAACTCAAGTCTCCATTTGATCCATGAACAGAATGCCTAGAACAGTAGCTGGCACATAATAATAAATCTCCATAAATACTTGTGGAATGAAAAGATGCAGAACCCTAAGGGGAACCATCATGGGATTCAGAGGAGAAAAGAAAAATGTCCCTTTGAGAAGCTCCTAAAATAACACAAAGGACACTGATTCCTTTTGTTGGGGAACTCCCAGTCTGAAAGAAAGATGTGGCCTCCCCCTAGAGAAGAGCTGAATCTAATGGTAGAGACATGGTCCCCCTCTTTGAGGAATTCACCACAATGAGGGAAGCAGGAACTGAAGGCCAAAAAAAAAAAAAAAGAGTTGACATGAGGTAAGGAGAAGGTCCCATTCATTTCATGACAATCCACTCAGGAGTTAGGAGTTGAGATTTGAGGCCAGGACACAGTAACCATAGAGAAAGGCAGGGCCACGTTCCCATCTGACCTGAATCAAACGGATTCCAGGAAACTGTGGGTCACTTACTGTCTGGCCTCAGCCTTTTGGAAGCCCATTTCTCCCTCCTCCTTAAATATCTGATTCAGCTTCTCACAATGATGCCTCAAGCCCACATAAATGTGCTGGAAAGACTGAACAACTACCTCTGCCAGCTAATTGCCTCGTTAACTAGAGCATCTCATTAATCTTTCCATTATCCAGGCTAATTAGAAGTCTCCGTCCTCTTCTCCTTGCTCTCTCTTTCCACTCATCTGCATTTTCTCCTTATTTCCTTCTCTTTCACATCTCCTTCTCCATCTAGACAAGACTCTCCCAAGATCATAATTCATTTACTTGAACTGGCAGGCTGAGTTCCGATGTGCGGTGGGGTGAGGGATGTATACTAAAATCTCAACACTAACCAATGCCTAAAAGAAAGAAAGAACAATCAGAGAAGCAATGAATTACATTTGTATTTATTTACCCAGTGCCACAGTTAAGTGTTCCCTCTTCACAGGAAAGTATTGGTTTAGATTCAAGTCCTTGTTATGTATGACCTCAAAATAATTCTGATCTTCACTAACCTACCAGGAACAGTAGGTACTGTTTTGGTTTCTGTATTATAGAAAAGCGTTTCCTCTGTTATCATCCCCTTTTTAAATATGTTCCCTTGCTCTGGTAAGGTCCTGCTTTCAGTTTTTGTTTTATAGTTTTTATTCTTACTAGCCACCTGAAATCATCCATGGAACAAAATAGGATATAGAAATTGAAAAAGAACACATCCATACAGACATGTCACCCATGTACAAATGGAAAATAAAGAGTGTGTAGTAGAACTAAAGATAGTCCAGGAGAGGACAAGCAGCACTCAATATAATTGAGTCCACGGGAGCCACTATAAGAAGAATGGATAGAAAAGATTGGAATCCCAGCATCTGGGAAGATAGGAGCTGAAATGATACAATGGAGACACTAAAAATACAAAAACAAACAAACAAACAAACAAAAAACCAAAAAAGAATAAAACGGACAAATGAGGGTCTTGTCCACCCAACACCAAAAGAGGGAGGCTGCCCTTCAGACTTGTGGCATTTCACACTCAAAAAAGTCAACCAAAAAACCTCTTTGTCCTAATAGTTGGTTCATGCTTAAACATAAATGGACTTAAATAGAGATAAACATACATATGCCAAAACCATGATGGATTATTATAATAAACTAGGATGTGCATTTGGGAGAAAGCCCAGAACCTCTGGAATAAACAGAATTACAAGGTTCCAGAGTGTTGCTTTCCTGGAGGTCCTCTGGGAAAACGTGGTTTCATGAGGGGAAATAAATCCAGCCTCTTGACTCGAGGAGTGGCTGTCCCCTGATGGAAGTAGGAGCATCAACATACTTCACCCAGAAAGTGAGAACAATAGCTCCCTTCTGAGATCTGCAAACCTCCATTAGTATCTGCATGGCCAATTCAGAGGAGAGAAATGTGTGGTAGCAGGATGGGCAGAAAGTCTAGTTTCTGCGTTTCTTCCCTGACTCTGCATGCCTTGGAAGCTTGACATACTGTATGGACCCCCGAATAAATAAATAAGTAAAAGCCCTGATAGTCTCGGGGAGCGAATTCTAGTCATTTTCCAGGATCCCTCTTCATTTTTAACTTATTCCATCTGCTTTGCTACCCACAGACCCCAGCCGCAGCAGCAAAGCAATCTATGCTGCTCTGCCATTTAAGTGTGAGGAGCCCGGCTCTATTGAAGCTTGTCATCTTGCCTATTAGCTTGATGTCTTTATTCACAGACCATCTGTACCACCAAGAGATACAGAGGCAGCTAATGTCAATATGAACAAATGCCTCCTCTTTTACAAGAAATGTCAAACACAGGACAGGCTAAGAATGACCCCAGGAATACCAACAGATGTTCACTACAAGCCTCTCAAAAATCAATCCTTTCTACAGGGACTAATTAAGATGAAATAAGGAGCAAAAGTAAAGAAATTTGTGTCATATTAGCAGGAACTTCATCCTCACTTTCCAAGCTCATTATGGGCAGATTGGCCTGTGCCCTTTGAAAAATGCTAAAAGAGGGTCTGCAGCTACCAGGGCACCAAGGAGGTCTTCATTCGCCTCCAGTTCCTAACTGCAAAAATAAAATTGCTCAAAAAAGAAAGAAAAAAAAAGTGGTACTCATACTGGTTGCATTAAACAACCACACACAGAAAGAATCCATTTTCAGAAAGTCTCCAAAAAATAAATAACAGGATGGAAAAGATACGACTGTGATATTTTTCCATCTCAAAGGGGTTAAGAGGGTTTGCCATCCTGGGCTTAAGAGTCCAGGCTGATGGGGACACAGAATGGTTTTCCCCTGGAAGGTAAGTGAATGTCTCTTGTACTCTAAATTTTTCATGTTTTCATCCTTCATGAAAGGGCAGAATCTTGGATATGTGTTAGCCTCAAATGAACACAGGTTGGCATTTCCTGAATTTTAAATATAGTTCATCTTTGCCTTTATGTAAGGAAGTATCTGCCAACCAGAATATTTGCTGTTCTTCATTAAACTATGTGTTACATACTCTGGTTGGGTAACAACGAAACATTTCTCTGCCAAAACACACAGTGAATGACTTTATTGAGCCCAAACGATTTCCCAAGAGTTCATTTAAGGTGAGATGCCATTCTCCCTGAAGTAATTAACTGTACCCCTTTCTCCCTGCTCAAGAAATTATACAGAAAGGCAGGCAATGTGCATCTACTCTAATTTATATGAATGTACATCATTCACAAACTTCATCAAACTATCATCAGCAAACTTTTTCGGTGGCTTCTCTCATAAAATGATTTCCAAACTTTGTCACTGAGTCATGATGAGACCCCAAAATATCTTTTGTGTCAACCAACAGCAAAGCCAGAAACACCATGGATCCCCATAAAATCTCCACCATAAAGCAGCGCACACAGAGGTAATGGGTCAACATCTTGAAAGGATGTGTTCTTTACGGAGGTTATGAGAAGCTCCATTGTTGGCATCTCAATCTATATATTAACAACAGGAGGAAGGCATAAGGACTACATGATCCACCAAGGCCACTGATTCACTTTGTCCCAAAAGACATCACTACACCATCACCAACACCACACCACAAGAAAACTTCTGTCAATACATGGGATGCTACAGTAAGGCTCTGGCATCCCCTCATGTCATGTCTGCCAATGCTTCCCCAAATATTTCTATCAGCTCGTAGAAGGGTTTGGTTCTGGAAGAGTCCCTTTGACAGTAAAAATGGCTCAACCTTAGTTATCACCCCCTCAAAGATGACAAGAGCTAATCTTCAAATGCTGGCTACTTCACTCTCTGCTTTTCCTGGTAATGCTGTGTGAGACTGGGGTGAAATCTGTGGCAGAAATCAAATCCAGAACTCTAAAATAAATGAGCGTTTATTTGTCCATAATCGATCCTCCAAAGTTTATACTATAGAATCACATCCTGAGAGATCTCTAGAAGGGTTATAGCTACAAGTCACCTGTTCTGTAATGCTTCCCTGGGGACCCTTCTAATCTTGGGAAGGCTTGTATTTCACCCTCATGTGAAGTGGATCCCTCGTAGGGTTTTTCTGACAATAAAAAGAGCTATTTAAGGATAATCCATATAAAAATTCCACATAATGAACCACTTTGGGGAGACTGGAGCATTAACATGCCTTGGTTACGTCTCTTATCCAACTTATTCCCTTACTGACATAAAATCTAATACACTCTTCATTCTTCCATCTCCTTCCTTGGTGATCAAGACACTGAATGTGGCTTTGCTATTAAATCTGTGACTCATTGAAGACCAGCTCTGTTAAGTTTTTATGGACAAAACCATACTGAAAGGTGATCTATTTCCTGCCTAGCAAAGATACCCTATTTGTGCACACTGCATTGGAAATAAAGCAGATGCAGGGAGCTGGTTACTGCCCAGTCCAAGTACTAACCCAGTTTTTATTTTTCCTGTGTAGACACAACAGTATCAGGTAGATATGTACAGTAGACAGGGAATCTGGAAGTTCCATGACCCACTGGAAAATGCTTGAAGATGAACGTTCTACCAAACGCCATTACAGCCCTGGAGTGGCTCTTGAATGTGGGTTATGAATAGACAGAGCATCAAAAGTGGAAGGAGAGAAGCTAGACTTGGCTAGATGAATGTCAACAAATTCAGTTTCTCATTTATTTCAAAATGGTCACCAACCACGTCAATCAAAATGGCTGCCATTAGAGCATAGTCTTTCTCTCAAAGACGACATCTGAGAAGACGGATTTCCCAAGGGCACTTAGTGAGACTCCACTTCAATTGGGGTTTGAAACTTTGACCTGGTAGTCAAAGTGCTTCTGGGAAGGGAAGGTGGAAATATGATAAGGAAAGTAAAGACCTAAGTCATGCTGGGAAACCCACATCTAATAAAAAAGGTCTGAGACTTCTTATCAACAGATTCATCAAGGATATAGAATATGTAACTGGGAATACATAGGAACTCTGGGATGCTAAGTCCTGACTTCCACTGGGTAAATCATTTACCCTCTCTGAGCCTCAGATTTCTCACCTGTAATCTGGGTTACCTGAATTAAAGATTTCTACAGTTCACCCTAAAAAGCTGTGATTCTGTGAATCTATTCTAACCCTCCATATTATCTTTTCTAAGTAGGACATTTGAAACAGTTTATATGTTTTGGCCCCAGAAAGCAATAAATTGAAATATCAGCTCTACCTGTTTGATTTGCATTTAATCCCCTAGCAGAGTGGAGCACTTGTTCTAATGCATCCGAAGGAACACACATCTCACACACATGTGGTGTCCCACACTGGTACCCTGGGGGCCCACAGAGACCCCGTCCCATCCCATCTCAGCACATAAACCATGAGTGATAACTTGCCATGTCACACTGTGCTTTCTGCACGTCCAAGCTGGCAGTACTTGCTGTATCCAGGACCTGAGAAACATCTGCAGTTTTGTGATTCTTCCTCGTTTCCATTCCCATGATGCTCTCCGAGCCTGCTCGGATCAGAGAAAGGTCGCGGGCTCCATCTGGCCACCCTGCCCCCCTCCATTCTCTCCCTCACCATTGCCGTCCCCCCTAAGGAGTTTCTGCCCATTTTGTCATTTCCACCTGTTCTGACAGGTTCTCCTGCCTGACCCCAAGATAGCCCTTGGGGACATTAATCATATAACAGCCGGAGCCGTGAAAGAAACAAGGGTTTGGCTGGATACTGTTACCGTCTCTGTCACCTACTAATCATGTCCTATGACACGGAGGGGCTTAATCAGATGGTCTGCTCTCTCATTAATCATCCTGGGCTCACTCAAACTTCACAGAGAGATTAAAGTTTAGCTCCGCTGGCTCCCCACGCCTCCTCCCTTCTCATCCTCCTCCAAAGCAGTTTCACTTGGAGTAGGTTTCAGGTTCCTTTTTCTTTGCCAACTGGCAGGGCCACTTGAAGTGTCGGATACCTACCAACACCACAATATTTAGGAGGAGGAGGACAATTCCTTACTTCCTTTCTATCCTCCCCTTTCCACCTCCCAAGCCACATATATGTTCTGAGACAAGGAGATCAAAAACCTATTTAATGGGAAGGTTGGGACTCACAGACCTGTGTCTGTACTAAAGAGGCAAGTGAAATTTATACTATGTACATATACATGAACCTTAAACAACTAATACAGGAGAACTTTCCTGTGCTTCACCAATAGCAAGGAAAGTTAAATAAAACAATCATTAAAAAAAATGATTCACTAAAACAGCATGTATGGCACAACTGGCTGGAGAGTGGCTCCACCACTGGGAGAGGCACTCCGCCACCGACGGTGCCAGTCCAGGATCTTCGTCACTTGCCACTCGGCTAAAATTATAGCTTCGGGCAAGTCAAAAATAGCCTGTATCCTTTACAAATTCTTTCCACCCCAAAATAAAAATCACTGAAAGGACCCTCCAAAAATACCCCGTATGTGAGAGCCAGAATACATTTTAGCTCAGCTGATTCATTCTTATCCTGTGTGCAATTTTCTGAGCTTCAAAGGGGAAAAAGCAAGTCTCAGCAAAGGGCTTCTCTCCGAGTATTGGTTTTGTACTCGCTCCGGGTGCTGTTGACTTTCACAGCGCTGTACAATTATGGGTAACCAGGATAATATTTGCCCTCAGAGCCAGGGAAGAACAAATATTTTATCAACATCTAAATCATCTCTCATCTGCAGGGGAGGAGGGCTGAAAGCTCAGCTGCACACATGTAAGCTGATGAGGAGAAGCAGACGAGCTTCTGGGGGAATCTTCTACCTGTGCAAACTTGACCTTTCAATACCTGGGACCGTGTCCATTGCAAAGAGATCTGTCTGTGAAAATCCCAAACCCCTCCGTCTTTCCAGGTGCCCTCACCACTAACTACCCCATATCTCACCATGCTGCCTGTTTCATTTCCAAATGTGGAGGCCAGGTCAGGGACTTGGGAAAGTGGGGTATTTCTGTGGATATTTTTGGGGGGATGAGGGCTTGCCCTGTTGTTATGTTTGTTTCTATTCACTGATCCTCCACCACTAGCCCAGAAATGACAGTAGGTGGAAACACTATCTTTCATTACACAAAGTATAAATAGTGTAATCTATCAGCGCCGTCAATCACAATGATTGATTACAGGCTGTCATAGAGAAGAGTGACATATTAGAAAAGTTTTGTTAACAATGCCTATTGCTAGTCAGCCTGCCACAGAGGCTGGTGATTAATGTGTTGTCAGCCTGTAATCCCACACCCTTGGCTAATGAGGCAGGAATTTATCATCTTTACAGAGTGGCAGATGTCAGGGAGAAAGGAATCCAAGTGCTGGAAACAATATACTTTTTCTTACTAGGCCTGACAAGTCTGACAGGCCAAAAAAACCCACAAAGCAGCTTTGTGTAAGCACCAACTTAAAACGAGGAACTTTTCATTTGGCATCTTCGCTTTAAATAGTGCTGCAAACCAGCCTCGATCCCTTTAAAAAAAAAAAAAAAAAGGATATGAAGAGAGGAGGGCACAATGCTGAGTTCTGTGAACTTTGCACCCCGCTCTTGACAGCCGGAGACCCCAGGAAAGGTTGCCATGGGGAGCAGACAGCTCTCTTTGGAAGAGAAACCCAGGGTAACTTTTCCCTTTCACCTGTGAACTTGGGACTGGGAGAACGACAGAGCATCAATGGTGGCTGGGGACAGCTTCTACCTGAAGCTACATCTTGCTTTCAAGAAACACTGCCCTTTCCGTTAGAGATGATAAACGGGGACTAAGAAAGGAGGCTCTTCACTGGTCATGAAAAAGCAACTGGCGGGAGGTCCCTTGGAAAACGACTTTCACAGATGCTCTGCTCGTACCTGAAGTGACTTGCAGGCTGATTTTTGTTCTCCTCGTTTTCCCTCCCACCCACCTCTCCCATTTTTCAAGTGGGACAATGACTTAAAATTCTCTAAACCCCGGAAATTCAAGCCCAGTAAAGAAGAAGGAGGATTCTCTAGAGGCCCTCTTAATAAATGCTTTTTTCCACTGTATTCTATCCCCTCTACTCCGTCTGCCACCTCTCCACACAAGTCTAATAACAGAAGAGCCTGGATGTTTGTTAAGACCCTTAAGGGCAAATCTTGGATCTTTTCAGACACTATGAGATGCTTCTGAATCTTAGCGGAGTATTTTGACTGCCCAGGTGGTCCATTCTGTTCCAAAGAACCTCTAAGGACTACCACGACACAAGAGACACCCAATCTTTTCCATGGAGTATTGAACTGATTTCCACATTTGGAGATTTAAAGTCTTCCCTCAGCACGGATGCCGTCTGCCCTTACGGGAGCTGGGAAGAGGGAGCTGAGGCGGAAGGGCCTACCTGGTGAGCTCCAGTTCAGTACTGCTCCAGACCAGTGCCCTGTGAAGGTGCGGTGTGTTGCTTGTTCTCATGTCAGTCTCCAAGGAAGGGGGCATATCTTAAGTGGCAACATTCTGACAGATGTAATCCTTTTCCAAACACAGATACCTCTGCTAATGTACACAAATGCAATACAAAAAAACAAAGAGGAAGACAGCAACCAGAGTTGAAAAACTCTGCCTTCTGTCAACAGCACCCTCAGGCTAGAACACACAGCAAAGCAGTAAGTAACTTAATCTATAAAGGCAGCATTCTGGCAGTAAGGCGCACGGGGGTCTCCAAGAGCCGGACACACCCAGTGTACTGAGAGATGGGCTTAGTGGGCCAGGAACCTACATGCCCAAGAAAAAACCCAGGGCAATGCCAGGGCCTCTTGGGTGTTCCCCAGATCCCACGTGCTGAAGGCTGCAGACCTGCAACCAGCCTGGGGTCAGAGGCTGGATGCCCTGGGTGGAAGTGCCCCGCCGGCTTTCTGGGGGACCTGTTCCACCTTGATGCTAATCAGACGGCTCTGAGTGAAGGGTGACGAGGGCCGGCGCCGGCACCACTCTGCCCAGGCTGCCGCAGTCCTGGCCGCAGATCTCACTTAGCGATAAGCAAAGAGCTGTGCAGACGCCCCTCCAGCCTTATCCTGCATGCCCAATGTGCTGAGACAGAGTGCTGAGTGAACCGCCCACCCGAAGCCTCCCGGCCGGCCGGCTGAAGGCAGGGAGCTCTGTCGGTCGCCCCCAGACTCATTCCTCGCAGCTACAAGCAGATAGAGCCCCATCTCACCCTCCCACTGCCAGCTCCTGCAGGCCTGCCAACCTCCACCTCCCCCTTCCCCGTGCTTGCTCATGCAGCTTTCATTAACTCCCTCAGCCTGCAATTTCCATCCATTTGACGACAGATTAGAAGTGGAATTCAAAAAGAGAGTCACTTGACCTCCCATAATGTGCTTCTCTTAATTACATTAAAGATTTTCAAATGTAACCATACTGGGTTTGACAGGTAAGGTTTTAATCAACTTCAGGTGGCCACTTTTAAGCGCTCCCCGGACTGGTGCCACAACGTTGGCGTCACCTACGCTCTCAACGTGGTTCTAATTTAAATGGCTAATTTTGACACGAAGAAAAGAGGAGAGCCCACGGGGCCCCCACCCCTTCAGTGGGGGTGATTTCTAAATTAGGATTAATGCAGCAAGCTGAAGCATGGTTGGAGGTTTATTTTATGGAGGTTGGAGCAAGTAAATAACATTTATCCTTTGTATACGTCTGCATATAATTACAGTAAAGTTTTCTTGTGTGTTAAATTATACAAACTCTTCAAAAGTGGGTGCCTAATGTCTTTTTCTAAAGCTGTGTTATTATTTTGGTCAAAAGTTGTTTACATTAAACAAATTCAATTTACTAAACTTTGACATGTTTGCACAACTGCATATAATTTATGCTGGAAGTCTGAAACATGACTTTCAAATGAACTTTCTCAGTTCTAACGTGCTGGATTGGGGTTTAAACATGTTGGCATGGTGACTTGCTGGACCAAATTTTTGTGACCAGCTTAAATGATTTCATTTTCCTCTCCTGAAGTCTTTTCATCATTCGGTGAATGTTTATCGAGTATCGACTGTGGTCCAGCATTATGCCGGTTGCTGAGGATATGATGAGGGCCAAAGGAAGATACGGGCCTGTCCTGAGGAGCTTGATGATTATTTAAGGAAACAAATAAGCAAAGGAAAGACATGAAAACATGTCCAATCGCAAAGGCAGCTGAGGGCTAGGAAGGAGAGATGCATGCTGCTTTGAGGACCCATAAAAAAAGGCAGGGTCTGGTCTTGTGTTAGAGGGAGGTGTCCCTGAGGAAGTGATAACATGAGCAGAGAACAGGAAGATGAGAATGACCAAGTCAAGGAGATTACTTTGGGAACTCCAAGTGTTTTCGGCCGAGGGAACAGCATGGGCAAAGTCCCGTGGCAGAATGTAAAATGGCACTTCAGCGGTACTACGGAGACAGGGAGTGTGTGTGAGAGACGCTGATGGTATGAGACAGAGCTGGAGAGTACATGGTAGGGCCACGCTACACAGGGTGGCGAGGCCATGTTAGGGAGTTCAGTCTTTATCCTAAAGGCAAGACTAAGCCAGCACAAGGTTTGAAGGAGGAGAATGACCTGATGATTCGTTTGCATTTTGCAAAGGCCTGTTGAAGGGAACAGAGAAGACTGTGAGAGGTCAGAAGCTAATAAAGGTAGACCAGATTGGAGGCTCTGATTGTAGTCCAGAATTTTAAAAATACATCCCACAAACATCATATAGTTTGAACTAGGGTGATGGTGGTGAAGGGTGAGCATGGAGGCTTTCAGAAATGATAAGGAAGTAAAACTGGCAGAACGTTGGGACAGATGGGTCAACTCAGGTTTCTGACTTGCGCGTTTGCAGGGGTGGTGGTACCATTCATTGAGATCTCAGAGGTCTCTGAAGCAGGACTGGCTGTGCACATGAGGAGCGTGAGGGGCCGTGGAGGCATCTGAGCCATGTCAAGAAGTCAGAGGCACCTCTCTGGAACTCAGAGGACACATCCCTGAGTGCACATGGGTGTTAGTTCAAGCTATGACTACGGATGAGACCACCAAGAAAGAACGAGCAGGCTGAGAAGAAGTGAGGTCTTTGGGCAGAGCCTTGAGACATTTCAACATTTACTGGCTGGGTAAACGTGAATGACCCTGTAAAGAGATAGTTTAAAAGTGTCCAGGGAGGTGGTTGCTATGCAATATCGGGGTCACAAAAGCCAAGGAAAGATAGTGTTTCAAAAAGAAGGGGTGAACAACAGTTTTTACTACCGCTGAAAAGCCAAGCTGGATATATACTAAAGGGTCTGTTGGATTTAGCAACTTGGAAGTCACTGGGGAATTAAGCTAATGGTGGAGTAATGCGTTCAAACCCCCCATTGACCTAGGCTGGAGCAAGTTGTTGATTAAGTTGAAGCTGAAGAAATAGAGACCGTGCGAATAAAGAAATCTTTTGAAAAGTCTGACACTACAGAGAGAAGAGAAAGGGCTGGAGAGCGCCATGGGTAAAATGGTTGTTTGTTTAAAGGAGAGAACTGAGAGCTCTCAAAATCTAATGGGAAAGATTGGGTTGTGAAGGAGAGGTTAACTATACAAGATAAAGAAGGAAAAAACGACTCTGCTTCCACCAGAGGGGCAGGAATTGATGGTATCCATCCTTAGATAGGAGGAAGACTTGATTGATTTTGCTGTATATTCCTGGAAGAGATTTCTCTTGGGATTGGAATACACATTTCTTTTGTCAGCAGACCAAAAGGAATCCAAGGATGAAAGCCTCGTCACTGACAATGTTCCAGTCATGAGATGTCTGCGCCGGGCTTGACACAAAGCAATCAGCATTGTAGAAGGAGGGGAGAAAGAGACAATCCAGGGCCAGGCCCAGTGGTAGTTCAGGAGACGTGCTTGAGGGCCCTATGCATTGGCAGTAAGCTGGAGGCCCTGACCTGTTGCTGCGTGAGGGCTACAGGCAAGGTGAGTTAGGATTGTGGGGTATCTGGAGGAACAGATGGCATCTCGGTCTGTTTATCACCTTGTCACAACTTTTCCGTCCTTTCTGGAATACGCTACCCAGTGGCCAACACATATCTACAATGTGTTCAGCTACACTTAACCTTGTGGGAAGCAGGGAGGGAAGACAGTAAAAAGCACACCTGTTATCTTCACATAATTCACAGAGCAATTGGAAAAAACAGGGTATTTGAAATAAAAACAATAATTCCGCAAGAGTACTTCCAAGATTTAGAGCAAAGAGTTGGTCTGGAAAGGCTTCTGGGAGGAGACAGAACCTGAGTTGTATGGCAGGTGAAGTAGGATTTGGATTGGTGCTGAGTGAAGGGCAGGACATTGAACTCTACCTCCTCTACCTCACTTAACATTTTTTTTCCCAATAAAAATGTTTCATTGAGTAAAAAATAGAAAACAAAAACATATAAAGAAAAATCACCTGCAATTCCAGCAACCAGAGATAAACATCAGTAACATCTGGGTAATTTTCCTTCCATTCTTCTCTAATTATGTATGTGTGGGTGTGTATACACATACACACACAAATGTAACATGGATCTGTTTATCCTAGTCGATTATTTTCTACATAGCTTTCTGGTTTTCTGATTTGAAGACTGATGGTTATTTTCCATTACAGACATAGACAATGTAGAAATGAAATTCCTCCACAATCCTATCCCCTGAGACAACTACATCTAGTCCAGTCATGGAGGTGCCTACAGTGGGGTTGGGCCCAGGGTAGGTGGCCCAGTGACTCTCTGATGACAGATTTGTTCACTGATCAGTTGGATCAGCGAACTATGACCCCAGGCTTCAGGCAGGCCCTTCCCCTCCCCTGTCTCTAATGATGAGACATTTAGAGGCTGGTATTTCCCCACGCTTCAAACAAGTGGGGATAAAACTGCCCCATTTCCATTTGGCATAAATGTCTCACTTCTCCAGTATGTTACACTCAGCAATAATTCTACCTTATATCGTGGGTGACAAGGCTGTTGTTGGGACAAAGACTTCATGAATCTGGCTCATCCTTTGCCTATAAAAGATTCTTTTTCCCTGAGGGGAGAAATATCCCAGGACAGGGTCCCAGCAAAAACCAGATCTCAATACAAATGATTCAAATGAAGAAACTCTAAAGAAAAGACTCTCGAAAGGGCAAGGTCAGAGGAGCCAAACAGCCATATGAAGGTACCCAGAACCTAGCAACAGGGGAAGCTGCTACCAGCTCAGGGCTGAAGGACCAAGGGGAGGAAAAGTACACAGCCACCAGAGGCATGGAGGAGAGTCTCCCCTTCTCAGGGGACAAGGAGGTGACCAGCACAGATGGGCTGTGGAGAATCAAGAGGTGCTTTCACTGCATTCTAGAAACAGGATGAAAGTGAGGTCCTGGTCCACTTCCCAAAGGCCCAAAGGGCCTTGACAGGATGACAGGCCAGGAATAGGCGGCACAGCACACAGGAACATCACCTCTCTGCACCTAAGCCAGTGACTCTCACACTGTGGTCCCCGGGGCAGCAACCCTAGCCTCACCTGGGAGCCTGTAACAAATGCAAATTCTCAAGCCCACCCCAGACCTACTAAATGAGCCACTCTGGGAGTGGGGCCTAGAAAACTGTACTAACAAGCCCTGCAAGCTGCATGTTGAGACCCCCTGCTCTAAGCTAATAGATTTCCTTTGGAAAGAGGTCTAATGAGCAACACCTGGAAGGGCTGATCGAGCCCAGCCAAGGCTCCTGATTAGCCAGGTGCGGTCCTCTATCCCACTTCTGGTGCCCACCCCACCGCAGCCACCCATTAGAAAAGGCCCAGAATCTGGGAAACAGTGAGGCTCTTGCAAAAGACCAATGATTGAAATAAGCTCTCACTGCATCAGGGCAGAAATAGCTGCTCTGGGACTACAGGGGGCATATTTTAGAATGATGGAGGCTCTGCTAGCAGCAGCCTCTACCTCTGAGGACTCTCTCCTCACTCTGGCAAAAGGATGGACATGACCAGGACTCTGCTATTGCTAACAACACTGGGAGATGATGTATTTCGGCTAATGGCACCTTATGTCGCTACAGAGAAGCTGCTCCAGCTTCCTCTTGTCCCGCAGAGAATCTGGCAGCCTCCAGAAGATGTAATAGAGACCTGAGGACATTTGGAAGATGCACTACACAGGAAAGGTGTTTTCAATTTGATTTACCTTCCATCTCCTACAAGGAATGGATAGTTAGTACCACACTGCATCACAAGCCCAGCACGCACCAAGAGTGGGCCTGGGGGAGACTAAATAACCCTTGTCAAGTATAGGAAGGGTAATCACATGGATGCTTGTGACTGGCTCCTCCAAAGACACAATAACTGAGAATTAGCTTAAGTACAGCAGGAGGGACTCAGGAAGGAAATGGGGAAATGACACAGAGATATTTTATGGCTAGAGACCAATAGGGGTTCCCATCCACTGCCTAAAGAACAAATAGTTTATGAATTTGTTCCCGGTACACTATTGACAGGCTTAGAGTAGAGCAATTACTTGAGGGTTAAATAAAACCTTAAGCTTTTAAGTGTAGTGGGTGAAACTATTCAGAAGCTTAGGTTTGTACTGCCAAAGTGTACTACACGCAAAATCGGAATACCTCTTAACTGTCAGACATGTGCCTGTTTATTCACAGGTACTGATAACTATTGAAAGCAGAAAAATTATTTTAAATGGAGGTCATATCAGTGTCAACGAGGCTTGTATTCATTCATTTGCTTTTTCATTCAACAAATGCTTATGGAGCACCGCATTAGTTTCCTAGGGCTGCTATAAAAACTCTCCACAAATGTAATGGCTTACAACTACCAAAATGTATACTCTCACAGTTCTTCTGGAGGCTAGAAGTCTGAAATCCGGTGTCAACAGGGCCATAGCCCTGTAGCTCTAGGGAGACTCCGCCCCTGCCTCCTCCAGCTGCTGGTAGCTCCAGGTATTCCTTGGCTTGGGGCAGCATAACTCCAATCCCTGCCTCTGTCTTTCCACAGCCTTCTCACCTGTGTTTCTCTGTCTGTTTCACCTTCTCTTATAAGAACTTAGAAATTTAGGGACTATCCTAATCCAAGATGATCCCATGTTGGGAACTCTTAACTTAATTACATCTGCAAAGACCCTTTTACCAAAGAAGGTCACATCCACAGATCTCGAGCGGACATTCCTTTTTCTTTGGCTGGGTGAGGGGAGGGGCCACTATTCAACCTATTACAGGCACTTCTTGGCGTTGTTTTAAGAGTCTGTGATACATCAGTGGAAAAAAATATAACAAAAATCCCACTTTCGCGGATCTCATGTTCTAACAAGGGAGACAGATGACAAACACTAACCATAATAAATAAGTTAAATGCAGTTTCTTAAAAATGGTTGTGCCCTGGAAAAAGAAAAAGCACAGCAGGGTAAAAAGGAGTCCTTCGACTGAAGGGGTGATATCAATGGGGAGGCATTTGCAGTAATAAATAGAGTGGTTCAGGAAAGCTTTACTGAAAGGGTAAGATTTAGCAAAGACCTAGGAAAAGCGAGCGAATTTAGCCAAATGAATATGACAGGAAAGACTTCTAGGCACGGAAAACAGCTAGAGCAAAGGCTCTAGCGTGGGACCTTGTTTGGCATATTCTAGAAACAGCAAGGAAGCCAGTGTGTTTGAAACAGACTGAGAAAGGAGTATAGGGGAGGCAAGCCAGACAGGCCAGATAAGGTAGGGCCTTCCAGTGAATTGGGAAGTCAGCCCAGGATTTCACATGGAGGGGTGACCCAGAAACACAGCCCTTCATCTCTCCATTCATCCATTCATCTATTCACAAATTCAACCCACATTTGTGACCTTATCAGGGACCTGGCAAGAAACAGAAGGCATAGGCACCTGGGATTTTCTTTAAAGGACCTGTTTCCAGGAGTGTGGGTGAGATAAAGGAAACCAATAGGGATGCTGAAGCCCAGGAGCCAGTAATGGTAGAAATACATTAGGAAGGTATATGTGAGATCTGGAACTGTGGAAATAGGAGAAGGGGCTGCCTGACATGAGCTGTAGTCCTGGATGGACACAGCCAGAACCACAAACTTGTAGGGTGGGAACAGGAGAAGATATCCCCCTACTTCTCTCTCCTCTAGCTTTCTGAACTCTCTTTGTGGTACCTCTCATTGTCCAAACCCAACCAGAAACCAGAGGCCAATAGAGCACTCACCCACCAGGACACAGAGCAAGGTAAAGAAGGGCAAACACAGACCTGCAGTGACAAACAGGAAGTAGTGACACAGCCAAGTCTAGTGCCATCCTTGGAGAGTCTGTGAAGGGTAAAAGAGCTGCAGGGATGGCGTCTGTGCTCTGGTGATGGACATACATTAAAAAAATAAAATTCCACCCCTACTTGAAAAAGGGGAATAGTATGGAGCCTTTAGCCTAAGGGCAAATACCACTCTGTATCATGTGGAGGCAGCTAAAACTCTGAGAGAAAACATACGGTCATTTTGGCTTGAACAATCAAAAGATGACGACGACTATCCACTACAATTTGGGAAAAGAGCCTGAATTTATTCTCACATCATTGCAACGTGCTACCACAACCAAAAGAGCTGAAAACATGTTCATAAGCCTCGGGAAGTGTGTGAGAATGAGACCACTATCATTATGCTGTCCGTGTTCAAAACCTGCACACACAACCCGACAGCTAGAAAATGCTGCAGCAGTTCCACATTGCACACGTACAGTGAGAGAACAAAGGCTGTCAGCATCAGAAGAACATGAAAGGTCAGGGAGTCCAACATGTGCATGATGAGAAACTTGTCCCATTAGCAACCTGAACCACTCCTCATAATGGAAAAATCATTACCTTTCAAGAGAGCTCTGATGGTTAAAAACAGCTTTCTTACACTGAATTGCATTGTGCCATATTATATCTTCCATCTAGGAAGGTTATGAAATTGCTTCTCTAGGAATGAAACAATTATCCTAGGAGCAACTGGCTACTTATTATGTGAGAATAGTCAAAAGATGACCTCCATGCCTTTCTCATCTCAATAAATGAAAAATCAGTGTCCTCTGGAAAGGCTGAAACTCAAAAAGTGATACTTTTAAAATGTATAAAGTCAGAGGGGATAGTGGGTTCCTCAAAAAGTTAAACATAGAATTACCACATGACCGTGCAATTCCGCTCCTAAGTATATACCCAAAGGAATGGAAGAGGATGCTCCAAAAAGTACATAGCAGTGCTATTCACAATAGCCACAAGATGGAAACAGTCCAAATGTCCACAAGCAGATGACTGGATCAACAAATTGTGGTACATACACACAGTAAAATATTATTCAGCCATAACAAGAAATGAAGTACTGGTACTTGCTATAATGTAGATGGACCTCAAAAATATTATGCCAAGTGAAAGAAGCCAGTCGCAAAAGGTCATATATTGAAAGACTCCATTTATAAGAAATAGACAGAAGAGATAAAAACCATACAGACAGAATGCAGATTGGTGGTTGCCAGGAGCTGAGGAGAGAGGGCAATGGGGAAAAAATACTTAATGGGTAAGGGACTTGACTTTGGCATGATGGAAATGTTTGAAACTAGAAGTGATGGTAGTACCATAGATGAATATATAAAATGCCACTGAATTATTCACTTTAAAATGGTTAATTCTGTGTTATATGAATTTCACCTTGGTGAATTATTTTAAAAGAGGAAGACAGCAAGAATAGTGTAGATGTAGTCATCAAACTATACCATTCTAGAATTTTTGGTAAAGCTAGGTTTACTATCAGGTAACAAACCCAATAACCTAATTCCACCACAAGGTAGCACAAGTTGAAAATATAAATTGGTTTAGGAAAGTATAGACCTTTTCTAAAAAGCTTCTTAAACAATCCATAGTGAAGGAGAAATTTTGTTGTTATTTTTAATTAAATTTCCAATCTGTCATGGATCAATACTTTTATAAAATAAAAATGAATTACTAGGACTTGCAGCTTCCTCCTAGAAGACAGACAGGTAGAAATATCACTCATGCATCATCAACAAGTAAAAGCTGGGTAATTTGTAAAGAAAAACAATAAAATGTACCTAAGCCATAAAAAAAGCTGGATAATTTGCAAAATCATTGTATTCATCTTTTTAGAAAACTGGGGAAGATGAGACCTCCATACAAGCGAGTAAGAATAAAAACCACAATGAGATATCACTTCACCCCAGTCAGAAAGGCTATCATCATCAAGACAAATAGTAACAAGTGTTCGAGAGTCTGTGGAGAAAAAGGAACCCTCATACACTGTTGGTGGGAATGCAGATTGGTGCAGCCGCTATGGAAGGCAGTGTGGAGGTTCTTCAAAATATTACTAATAGAATTACCATATGACTCAGCAATCCCTCTCCTGGGTATCTACCCCAAAAATCTGAAAACATTTATCCATAAAGATATATGCGCTTTGATGTTCACTGCAGCTTTATTTACAGTGGCCAAGACATGGAAACAAATGAAGCATCCTTCGATAGATGATTGGATAAATAATATGCAGTGTATATGAAATACTGCCATTGAGACAACATGGTTGGATCTTGAGATTATCACACTAAGCAAAATAAGTCAGACAGAAAAAGTTGAGAACCATATGACCCTTGATATGTGGGATATAAAACTGAAAGCAACAAAGGAACAAGACAAACAAAGAAACAAAAACTCATAGACACAGACAACAGTTTAGTGGTTACCAGAGGGTAAGGGGGGAGAAGGGTGGTAGGTGAGGGTAAGGGGGATCAAATATATGGTGACAGAAGAACTGACACTGGGTGGTGAACACACAATGTGATACATAGATGATGTATTACAGAATTGTACACTTGAAACCTATGTAATTTTACTAATCGTTGTAACCCCAATAAATTTTAATTATAATAAAAAAAGAATATGTTCAAGTTTTCAGTGGACTACTAAAAGCCAAATGTGGGCTAGCACAAGAGACTAAACCCGTGAGAGCTGCAGACACAGGGGAGTTCCTGCCTGCTCTTCTCCAACGACTCCACTGTGTCCTCACAGAGAAAGACTGGGGGGCAGAACTGGGGTCCAGGACAGCAACTCTCAAAGGTGTAGGCCTGGAGAAGGGGACTGATGCTGCTATTGGAAAGGCACAGAGCTTCTTACAGTGAAGTGTCCCTTAAAATAACAAAGGCCTTACATTACTGGAGGTTATACAGCAAATTCTGTCATGGAAGGGGTATAGATAAAATCCCATTCCATCTGGAGGGAGGGACAGGAGACAATACTGGGTCTCCTGCGGTTGGTGAGGGGTCATCATTGAGCAAGCCTCTCCCCGAACACTTGCACAGCAAAAAATATTACAAAGATAAAGAGATGCTCCATAATGATAAAGGGGTCAATTTACCAAGATGACATAACATCCCTACAACATTAGAGCTTCAACAGATCTTCAAACTACATGAATCAATTCCTGGTGGGGATTTCATCACTCCTCTCTCAGGAACTGATAAAATAAGTAGACAAAATCAGTACAGATATAGAAGACCTGAAAACCACTGTCAGCAAACAACTTGGCCTACCTCACATTATGAAGCTCTCTATGAAACAAGAGCAGAAATACATACTCTTCCCAAATGTACATGGAACATTCGCTATAATAACCATATTCTGAGCTATAAACAAACCTCAACAAATTTAAAAGAATTTAAATCATACAAAGTGTATTATAAACCCCTACAAACTAGTATGAATACAAAAAGATGTTTGAAATATAACTAAATACATAGAAATTAAGCAAAATAGGTCTAAAGAACACATGGGTCAAAATGGAAATCATAAGGGAACAAAGATTTTTGATTGAATGAAAATGAAAAAACAAAATTCGTTTGACTCAGTTAAAGCAATGATCAGAGGAAAATTTATAGGACTAAATGCTTATATTAGAAAGGAAGAAGTTATCAAATCAATCATCTAAGTTGGTTTTTAATAACCCTAAGAAACAAGAAAAATAAGAGCAAATTAAATGCAAAGTCAGCAGAAGACAGAAACTAATAAAGATTAAAGCAGAAATCAATAAATTAAAAAATAATAAAAAAATCAATAGCACCCAAATCCTATTCCTTGAAAAGATCAATACAATTGATAAACCTCTAATCACACTGAACAAGATAAAAAGAGAAGATACCAATTACCAATATCAGGAATTAAAGAGGGCCATTAATGGTACAGATATTAATACAGATATTACAGATATTAAAAGGATAAAAAGTATAAATTTTAACCCCCAATTCGACAACTTAGATGAAATTGACATCCCTTAGAACACAAAAATTACCAAAGCTCATCCAAAAAATGAATAGATAATCTGAATAAGACTACATTAATTAAAGAAACAGAATGTATAGTTAGAACTTTGATGACAACAAAAAACAAAACCAACAAATAAACCTATAAACCTAGGTGACATTACTAGTGAAATTTTACAAAACATTTAGGTACAGACTAACATCAAGTCTACAGCAACTCATCCATAAAATAGAAGAGGAGGGAATACTTCTCACCTTATTTGATAAGACATTATCCTAACATCAAAACCAAATGAAAACATTAAAATAAAACTACAGACCAATATTCATCATGAACATAGATTTTAAAAAATCCTCAACAAGTATTTGCAAATCAAATTTAGCAATATATTAAAAATATAATACATCATGACCAAGTGGCATATATCCTGGGAATGCAAGGCTGGTTCAACATTTTTAAAAATCAGTATAATTCCCTGTATAAACAGACTAACAAAGATAAAGTGTGCATTCACCTCAATAGGTAGAACATTTGCCAAAATACATCATCATTTATGATAAGAAAAAAAAAAAAAGCTCAGCAAACTAGAGAGGGCACCTCCTCGACCTGATAAAGGGATCTATAAAAAAATCTATAGCTAACTTCATATTTAATCGCAACAAACTAAATGTTTTGCCTTTAGGATTGAGAACAAGGCAAAGATACCTGCTCTCATATTCCTATTCTACAAAGTACTGGAAAATCGTGGTAGTAAGGTACTGTGGCCCTACGTGCTGTGGAAGAAGATAATAAATAGAAATAAAGAGCATACAGTTTGAAAGGAGGGAATTAAACTGTCTCTATTCATAGATGACATGATTGTTTACATAGAAAATCTCAAATAATTCATAAAAATGCTGGTAGATATGTGACTTAGCAAAGTCAGAAGACAAATTTTAATTCTATAAACAATTGGGAATGAACAATTGGGAATTAAAATTTAAGAAATAGTATGATTTAAAATAACAGAGAATACAAAATATTTATGTATAAGTCTAACAAAATATGGGCAAGATTTATATACTGAAAACTAAATATACTAATGAAAGAAATCAAAGACCTAAATGAACAGAGATGTCACGTTCATGGACTTGGAGTCAATATTGTTAAGATATGGATTGATTCTCCCCAAAATGCTCTGTACATTCAACACAATTCCAGTCAAAGCCCAGTAAGATAATTTATAAAAATCAACAAGCTGATACTAAAATTTATTGGGAAAGGCAAAGGAACTAGAAATAGCCAAAAATGTTTTTGGAAAAGAACAATGTTAGAGGACTTACAGTATATCTGATTTCAAGACATACTATAAAGCTACAGTAATCACGAAAGTGTATTTGTGAAAGGATGGACACAAAAATCAATGAGACAGAAAAAGAGTCTAGAGATGGATCCCACATATTGTGTATGCGGCCAATTAATTTTAACAAAAGTGCAAAGCTAATCAAGTGGAGAAAGACTAACCTTTCAACAAATGAAACCAAAACAATTGGACAACTATATGCAAAAAGCAACCTTGACCTACATTTTGCCCCATATACAAATAGTAACTAAAAATGGATCACATGGATCGTAGACTTAAATGTACAATCTATAGCTATAAAACTTCTAGAAGAAAACATAAGAGAAACTTTGTGATCTCGTGCCAAGCCAAAATTTCTTAGATATGTTACCAAAAGTGTAATCCATAAAATAAAAGTTTGATACACTAAACTTCATCAAAATTAAAAACTTCACTCTTCAAAAGACAGTGTTAAAATCAAAAGGAGGCAAACTGCAGACTGAGATAAAATATTTACAAGACACATATATGATACAACTTGTCTCCAGTTGTATACAAGTATACAACTTGTATACTAAGAACTTTCAAAACTCAAAAAGAAATCAACACAATTAAAAACGTGCAAAAGATTTGAAAAACACTTCACTAAAGCAGATGTATGATTTGTGTAAGCACATGAAAAGGCACACTACACACCTACTGGAATGGCAAAATTAAAACAAAAACAACAAATTTCTGACAATATCAAGTCCTGGCAAATACACAGAAGAACTGGAACTTTCATACAATGCTGGCTACAATACAAAAAAAAGTGCAGGCAGCCACTTTCAAAAACAGTTTGGCAATTTTTTTTTTAGAGTTAAACATACACTTATTATGAGACCTAGCAATCTCACTCCCAGGTACTTGCCCAGAAAAAATGAAAATGTATATCCACACACAAGTTTATACGAAAAAATACTATGCACAAATGTTAATAGCAGTATTATTTATAAGTACCCAAATCTGGAAACAACCGAATGTCCCCCAACTTATGAATGGATGAATATATGGTGACATATCCATACAATGGAATACTACTCAGCAATAAAAAGGAATAAATTACTGACACGTGCAACGACATAGATAGACACCATATGCATTATGTTAGTGAAAGAAGCCAGACTCCACACTTTATATTCCATTTGTATGATTCCATTTATTTTTAAAAAGGGCCAAATTTTAGGAACAGAAATCAATCAGTGTTGCCAGAAAGTGGCGATGATGGGACTGGTTAACTACCAAGGGGCAGGTGATAATTTGTCGGGAAGATGTATTCTACCAGTTCTTTACTTTGACTGTGGTGGCAATTACCGGAATATACATGCTTGTCGAGACTCATGAAACTCTACACTAAAAAGAGCGAATTTTAGTGTATGTAAATTATTCCTCGATAAACGTTGCTATTAAATAAATCTCTACTTTTCTCTAAGTGAAAAAATAAATCTGTACTTGTCCCTAAATGAAAAAGCCAGTGGAAAAGTAATATGGATTGTGTCTTCACATTTATGTGAAAAATTGCATGGAGAGGTGGGGGGTTTTCATGCATGTGTAAAATTTTGAATGATTTTAATAGTAGTTACTTCTGTTAAGATGAGCATTTAATTTGTAATACTTTCGCATTAAACATAGTTTCTAAAATGAATTACTATAGATGGAAATGTTATATTCCTTTAAAATTTTCTGAATGCTTACTTGTAATTTCTGTACTTATCTCATAGATCTTTAATAGTTTGTGGACTGGCATCAGTTCATAGACAACTTGTATAGATAATTTCCTGGAATAAAAATGTAACATATATTTTAAAAATTAAACGTTTCAGAATGAGCAATGTTACATAAAAATATATGCTTTTTATTAACCTATTCCCTTTCAGTATACTTAGTGTTCCTAAGCAATAAAAGGAGATTATAAATGAATATGTAAAATATAATCACGCTTTTGTTTCTTAAATATGTGTCTTTCATATATGTTTACAGAAAAAATTCTGGCAGCTAATACATCAAAACATGACTAGCTGTTATTTCTAAGTTTTATTTCTTTCCTTACTATTTTCTAATTCATTACAATACACATATATTGATTATGTAATGTGAGAAAAACGGATCTCTACTTAGGAAGTCAGGGGAACCAGTGTATTTGGAGCACATCTTTCCATTTCAGAGGTCAAGCTCATCAAAGACCTATAGGTCCTTTTACAATATGTCAGTCGTGTTCCTGTTCCTAGGAGGGCCAGTTCAGGATTCCCTCTTCTGGAAAGTACTGCTTATTTCAAACTCCTGTGTACACATTCTTACTATGTGTGAAGTATTATACCAGGTGCTACAGAAGATGCAAAACTGTATGAGACAGTCTGTTTTCAATGACATCTGAGCATTTAGGGGAGCCGTGGTGGGGAGGGGCTGAACTCCCCAAAGGCTCTATAGAAAAAGGAAACTCGAGATTGTTAAAGTTAATGAGAGACTAAGAGGTGAAGATGTTCTAGAAACAGGGACCAGAAGGAACCAAAGTACTGGGTGGGGGAATGGGAGTGTGATGAACGTGCCTGTGGAGCTGGACTGGGAAGGTCGCTGGAGACCAAGTCACAGTAGGGCCAGGATGAGGGTCAGCGCTTGTTGGCACCAGGGAGCCACTGAAGACTTCGGTAGGGAGGAAAGGCTCACCGGAACCACGTGAAGTCACACTTCAGTGACTGTGCAAACAGCACTGTGCAGTGTGCGTGGGGTGGTCCAGGGAGAACATGCAGGTGGTGGGGCCAGTGACTGGATTTTAACCAAGGTGGGGTAAAGCAAAGAGGAGAACAAAAGGAGAGGCCCTGGGATGTACATATCCGTTGTTCAGACATCACAACTGAAGAATAACAAAGGAAGGAGAAGAAAAAGGTGACCTGAGTTTGAGGTACAGGTGAGACATCCAGGGAGAGATAGAAAATAGTGTTCATGGAAACAGTTCTGTGGGAGGACAGAAAAGAGAGGACGGCTTCCCAGGGAAACCAGGAGAGGCATCTTCAAACAGGGACTATCTGAGGGGAGTCTTAAAAGGCACGTCTCAGGGGTGAGGTGTGGGCAATCCAGGCCTGTGGCAAGATTTGCGAGCTGAGAACGGGGTCATTTCCACAGTTTTTATTGAAAAAGATGAGCTCACCAACAAAAAACAAAGTCAGGTCAGGGTGGGGAAGAGAGGGCAGCAGGGGCGAGGAAGCAATGGAGGATTGCAGATGTTTGTATGAGGAGAGAGTGAAAGGCAGACAGGACTCAACAAAGATGCTGAGGGATGTTCGGAGAGGTGGTGAGGCCATGAGCGTCACATGAGGTCAAGTCAGGCAGAAGAAAGCTTCTGAACGTGGTGAGCAAAGAAACCAGGACTGAAAAGAGACCATACATGGCTCTTCAGAACTTGGTAGTGACCTTGCGAGAGCTGCAGGAGTCCAGTGCCAGGGAAAGAAGCCAGGCAAGTTTTAGGACCCTGGGCATGGCGTGAGAGGTAAAGGGACTGGGTGAGGCTTTAAGTAAGGCAAGGAAGGAAAGTGCGAGATGGAGCAGGGGGTGGTAATAAAGTTAGGCAAGGCTTTTTTTCTTTTCTTTTCTGTTAAAGAATCAATGAAACTTCATGTTTCAGGTGGGAGAAGGAGCTTGTGGTATGGGAACAGAGATACAAAGACTGAAGACTGCTGCTGGCAAGAGGACAGATGGAGGCAACACAGGGAATCTCCTTTTTGCCTAAAACAAAAGTTCTCGAACTTTCTCAGTATGTGGTACCCTTAGTGCCTCAGTAATGTTTTTTATGGAGAGCTCATACACCAAAAGAAGTACCTATTAGTTTCATGTTATGGAACAACTTAATGAGTACTTAGGTCCTAACAGCTTAGTAGCCATTTGACAAACATAATAACACATAAATTGGAAGAAAATATTTTTATCTCATTCTTCAAGTGTCACACTCATTTACTAAGGGGATGTCTGTGCCTGTTGGGTGGGCCCCGCACAACTTCCCAGACCTTGGAATCATTCCTATTGCCACCTGCATTTCTTGTTCCATATTGATTTCATACTGTACTCACTTTTTTATTACATCAATGGCCATTGATGTAATAACGCAGGTTTGCAAAGATATGATATTATTGAAAGAAATGTAGCATGACCTAATGCTGGGGCTGTGAGTACCTGAATTGGTAGTTCACATGGTGTCTAACATGTCACATATTACTGTGTTGTCTTCAAACATTTAAAATATCCTTGGCATCCCTGTGAATCTGCTGTGGCCGTCCAGGGAGCTTTAGCACACAGTTTGGGGATGCCAGGGCTGGGGTGGGGGGAGAATGAGAATGGAGAGGAAGGATGCTGAGGTGGCACAGAAAAGCAGGTGCCCACATCATCATCTGGTGATTCTCCAAGTACTGCAAGTCTTAACCCACAAATTCACTTTTATAATTAGGGTCTAAGAGCCAGAAAGATGTGGTCAGCAGGTCCCTCACTGTACAGCCTATAACTCAATGCAATTTCAGGATTACCAGTTCTTACCACCCCAGCTTACCTGCAGGGTGTGAAAGTCCTCAACTCATTTACCAGATGACTCATTAACCAGGGGAAATCATTTACATGAACACTAGCTAAACATTGACCAAGGTCACCATTTAACCTTCAAGGAAAAATGACCCTTAACCACCTGCATACGAGCAAATTTTGCCACAGGCACCGGAAATGCCAACACCCCACGCCTGAAATGTATTCTAGGGCTGCTTGGCTCGGGGTCTAGAGAGGCCAAGAAAGTGTCAGCAGCCAGCGAATGGAGAGGGGGCAAGACGGAAGAAGATGGTGGGGGGAGGTGCAGGTCATGTAGGAAGCACCAGGAAGGCTCCCCTCAGTGACTAAACCAATCACCCAAGGCCACCAGGCTAACGAGGAGTGAGGGACACAAGTGTCCAGCTGCCAACCTTTCACTTGGCTCAGCCCTCACCTTCTCCAGGACACTGGAGCATCTTCTGTTCCTTCAATTAAAGACCCAGAGGGGAACGGTACAAAGTGCAGAGAAGAGGTCAAAGGGAAGGGAGCTAATCTTTATGAAGAAAGATGAACGGAGCCCTAGTTCTGCCCGGAAAGAAGCTGGTATCTTACCACATATTCAAAGATTAAACACACACACACACACACACACACACACACACACACACTTCCCCACATTTCCTTCAGGGGACACATCATAGACTAAAGCAGGGACAGTTTGGGGTGAGCCTAACACCAAGGTGATGGATACCAACATTTATTGAGTACTTGCAATTTTACCACCCAGCATGTAGATATTACTTTACAACTGAGGAAAGTGAGCTTACAGCATCCACTAATTTGCTCAAAGTCACATAGCAAGTAAATGGTGGCAGTGATTCCAAAGTCTTTCTTCTTTCTTCTCTAACTCATTTGTATAGCCTACCTGACTTCCTCACCACCAGATTACAATTCACAATACATTCCTGGGATCTCAAAATCTCATGTTCTTTAAAAATAAGAGAACTAGTTTCTCTTGTCATCTTGCATATACTCAACACTCTATCTGTTACATATTTTCTAACTTTATAATTTTTAAAAAAATTAAAATGCAAAACAATTCTAAGTTATAAAAAAATAATATAGTGGATATTTGTACCCTCTGTTATCAAACAAATGTCAACATTTTACGGTATTTGCTTCGAATGTGCCTGCTCTGCAAAATACTTTCAACATATATAAAGCCCTGTGTCCTCTTCCATCTACCTCTCTGCATTCATAGAGTCACCCACTCTCCTGGTGTTAGTACTATGTTTCCCGAAAATAAGACCTAGCCAGACAATCAGTTCTAATGCATCTTTTGGAGCAAAAATTAATATAAGACCGCGTGGGGACAGAGCCAGGAGTGCCGTTTCCGGGCTCTTGGCCTCACGTGGAAAGGTGCTGGCTCAGGTAGTAAATGGCCATCAACTGTGATTGGATGGCCATCAGCTGTGGCTAGTTGGCTGTCAGTTGTAACCAGTGAGCCATTGGCCACTAATATAACTGCTGTGGCTACGCTAGCAGAAAAGTGGGGACTAGCAAGAAGATGGTGGCTGAGCCTGCAAGAGCGGATTGCAGTTCGCACGGCGGATTGCAGCTAGCAAGTGAGGTTGGTTGGCAAAGAAGCGGGCAGCCGGTTGCAAATTGCATGGGTCCTGCTTCCTGTGTCTCCAGCCCAGACGCCAGCGAGACTATAGTGGTGTGACTCTTGTATCTATGTCTCCGTGGGTGTTCCTTTTTGGCCTCACCATATCCTGCGTTCTTATGCGGGGAGCGGGACCAGAGACCCTGCGTGACTCCCTGCACGACAAATGGCGCAGCGAGCAGGGTCCCCCACATGACAACCTGGTATTATATATTATTATTATACCCAGTATTATATTATATTATATTATTTAAGCCCAGTCTTATATTATAGTAAAATAAGACCAGGTCATATTAATTTCTGCTCCAAAATTTGCATCAGAGCTGATTGTCTAGCTAGGTCTTATTTTCGGGGAAACACGGTACATAATGTTAAACATATTTACATAAGTGGTATCATACTGGTATCAAATGAACGAGATCGAGAACGCGTTCATTTATTTTAATTGTTGTATAGTATGTCATTATATGAATAAGTTACATTTTATTTTCCTGTTCCTCTACTGTGGGGTGGTTGGCCTGTGCATTAGTTATCCAGGGTCGCCATAACAAAGTACCACAAACTTGAGGGCTTAATCAACAGAAACAATTTCTCCCACAGTTCTAGAGGATAAAAGTCCAAAATAAAGGTATCAGCAAAGCTGAGCTCCAGGGGAGACTTTTCCCCTGCCTCTTCCAGCTTATGGTACCCCAGGCTTTCCTTGGTGTGGGGACAGAGCCCCAGAGAGCAGTTTCCAGGCTCTCGGCCTTACGTGGAAAGGTGGGCTCGGGTAGTAGATGGCCGTCGGCTGTGGCTAGTTGACCGTCAGCTGTAGCCGGGTAGCCAATTGGTCACTGATATAACTGCCGTGGCTGCACTGGGGTGTGGGAGTCGGTCAGTTGGCAGAAAAGCAGACAGCAGGTCGCATGCCGTGTGAATCCAGCCTCCAGTGAGACTATAGTGGTATGACTACCTGTGGCTCCGTGGGTGTTCCTTTTTGGCCTAGCCACATCCTGCGTTCTTATGTGGGGAGCGGGAGCAGAGACCCCACAGGCCCCGCACGACACTTGGCATGTGGCATCACTCCAGTGTCTGCCTTCATCTTCACGTGGTCTTCTCTACATGTCTCAGTTTAAGTCTCTCTCTCCTTTTTTCTCTTATTGACACAATGATTGGATTTGGGCCCCAACCAAATCCAAGATGACCTCATCTCCGTTATTACCTTAATTACATCTGCAAAGACTTTCATTCCAAATGAAGTCACACTCTGAGGTTCCGGGTAGACATGAGTGTTTGGGAGAACACTATGCCACCCACTACAAGCTGTTTCTACTCTTTTGCTATTATCCACATCCCTTACACAAGTCTCATGTCTCCGTGGTCACAGCCTGAGTGCTTTTCGAGGGCTCACACCCAGAAGTGAAATTGCTGGAGGGCTGGTTTTACTTTTACTGAGTGATGCCAAATGGAAGCTCAGGCAGCAGGTCACAGTCCCACTCGTTACAGCGGATAAGCATTTCTCTCCGGGCACAGCCTTAACAAAACCTAGTGTTGGTACCTCCTCATGTTTCTTCCAGGTGGATGGGTATGAAGTGGTATTTCAATACTGTTTTACTTCATGTTTCCTCAACTAATGCTAAGCTTGGGTACCTTTGTATGTCTTCAGGGAGGAAATTCATAACCACCGCTTGATGGTGATGATAAGAAGGTGACAGGGCACGTTTTCTACCCAGAGTCTTCCTGGCACTAGGATTCTTCTAAGCCCATACATGAATTGGTTTCCTCTGTGGGGATGTCTAACTCAGAGAAGTCAGTGTAACTGTTTCTCTTCAGACCTAAGGTCAGGCTCAGCACTTCAGTGGAGACAAAAAATAAACACGTAAGACAAGACTCTCACCTTCAAAGAACTTATAAAACCGTGGTGAAAAAAGGCCTTCACACACAGACACACATAAAAAACAAATACAAGGGTAAGTATGTTAAAGAAACAGTGTTGACAACAATTAGCTAACCTGCTTGAGAGTAAGAATAGGGTTTTGTGCCCACTGTGTTCCTTCCATTCAAGCTCATAGTAGGCCCTCAGTAAAAGCTTGTTTAGTGGACACATGAAGTGCTGTATAAGGTTGACCTTTGGACAATGCCAGGCATAGGCGCACGGACTGTCCCATGCTGTTAAAAAATCCACTATAATTTAAATTGGTCCTCTGCATAAACCAATTCCCCACCTCCAGGGGAACTTTGAACAATGCAGGTTAGAACTGGCTGGGTCAACGGAACGGAAAGGGTCAACTGAAAAAAATTTCACTTACAAGAGGACCTGTGCAGTTCAAACCTGCGTTGTCAAGAGTCAACTGTAGTTGTCTGAGTCACTGACTAAACGTGGGTCCGAAGAGTGACAGCAGGTTTCATGAAAGGAATAGGGTAGAGGCTGGGCACCGCTGCACGAATCAGGGTAGTCAGAGTAAGGAGATCAGTGCCTCAGAATCTCTCACGATGGAATGTCATCATCTGACGTATACCCAGCAACGTGCGCTCTCCCAGACACAGAGGAGGAGATGCAGGAGTAAGGACTAGTACCACTTGTGGGTCGTAGCTGCATACCACCTACGTAACGCATGCGTGGCAGACGTTATTGCATTTCATCCTCACAACAAGCCTAAGGAGGAAGTACTTTCATTATCATCCCCTTTTGGAGGCTCAGAGATTAGTTTAAGTGCATTGCTCTTGGCCCCAGATTGTAAATGGCAGGGCCAGGACTGAAGCACAGATGGCTCTCCCTCCCAAGGCCACGTTCTTAACCTCTCTTTTTACCCCTCCTTTTTTATTTTTAATTGTGGTAAAATACACGTAACATAAAATATCACTTTAGCCATTTTGAGTGTACAGTTCAGTCATGTAAAGTATATTCACATTGTTGTGCAACCAATCCCCAAAACTCTTCATCCTCCAAAGCTAAAAATCTGTGTTCACCGAACAATAACTCCTCATGACCCCTCCCCCAAAGCCTTGGCAACCACTATTCCACTTTCTGTCTCTATGAATTTGACTACTCTAGGTATCTCACATAAGTGGTGTCATACAGCATTGGTCCTTTTGTGACTGCTTTATTTTGCATGGCATAATGTCTTTAAGGTTCATCTGTGTTATAGCATGTGTCAGAATGTCCTTCCTTTTTTAAGGCTGAATAATATTCTGTTTTTTATTTATTCTACATTTTATATATTCGTATATATATACGTATATATATATGAATGAATATATATACCATATTTTATTTATTCATTCATCTGTTGTGGACAGCTGGGTTGCTTCCATCTTTTGACTATTGCGAATAATCCTGCTATGAACATGGATGTACAAATGCCTTTCCGAGCCCCTGTTTTCAATGCTTTTGGGTACATACCCAGAAGTGGGATTGCTGGATCATACTGCAATTCTATCTTCAGTCTTTTGAGGAACTGTCCTGCTGCTTCCCACAGCATTTTGCACAAAGGTTCCAATTTCTCCACATCCTCTTAAGTCTCTTTCATACCGCTGCCCATAAGCAACTTCACAAAGAAATGGCTGCTAAATAAACCATACATCCTCAAACCAAACCTAGCCAAAGTGAGATGGGTTCACTTCAGCGGCCAGCCACCAGCCCATAGCAAAATAGAGCTGGTGCTTAAGAAAACAATGCCATCCTCTAATGCCACTGGGTCCCCACCACTTGGAGGCGCTGCCCTGAGACCAGAGGTGTTCTTCAGTATCCAGGAAGGACTTAGCAGAGCCCGTGCTACCCTTTCCCGGTATCTCATGACCTCCCTCCTCCCCTGGAATTCAGTTTATTTTCCATCACCAACATTGTCAGTGACTACGCTGAAAAGCTGTGTCAATCGCTTTTTTGTCTGAGAGAAGGACATTTATCATTTGCTGTTCTAAATCGAAAAACATCAGAACCAACCCGTGGGCGTTGGCTCACATTACACTCTGTAATTTCAGTTAGTGAGTTAATGGGAAAGATGCATTAACATTCTGTTTGTGGTTTAAAATACATATTTACACAGTTTGACTTTTCATATCCCCAAACTTATAATTTATCCATCATTATGTTCCCTATTCTCTACTCTTAAACATTAACTGCCCTCATTTAGGTGATGAAAGATGGGAAGGAAAGCGGTGGTGGTTTCATGCAGATGGAAAGCCGATCATCTCAAAGCCGAGCGGTACACTCTCGTCCTGTGGTCTGGGACGGAAAAGGCGCTGGCCGAAATCTCTGAGTTAATGGGTTCATACAGAGCTGCTGCCTCCAAACATAACAGACAAGCATGACGGGGCTGGAGCCGTGCGTCAGCTCTACCATTTTATGTTCGGGGCTAGATAGAGCCACGACCTGACGGTGCATACCAAGGGCTCAGATTCCCACACAAAGCGCCTGCTGAGGATGCCAGGATACTCTGGTAAGCTTCCTGCTTCATCATCCTATTGGTTTTATTATGAAATGTCGTCGCTTGTTACCAGCACATTTAACGTCTCCGACTCATTCTCAAGTCACCATTTTTTCCCTGTATTCCCATTGACAATTGAACAAATGGAGTAAGGGTTGCCCAGTGGAAAGGATGCAGGCCTTGGAGTGAGACAGAGCTGGGTTCAGACTCCAGCTCTGCCACTGGTCAGCTGTAGGAAGCGGGGTGATTCACTGAAATTCTGAGAGTCTCAGTCATTCCATCCATAACAGGAGGGAGATAAAAGCTACCTCGTGAACCGCGGCCAGTGTTTGTGGTGCACAGTCTCAGCACCCTACACACGACATCTCATTTGGCTCTCTCTCCTACAGTACTGCATAAAGAATGGGGGGAAAGTACCTTTTCCACCTCTTGCTCAATGGTTTCCACAGAATAGGAACTTAATAACTGTTTGGTGTGTGCTGAATTGATCACGGGGTCAGAAGAATTGTCATATCAAACTAATGAGAACAATTAGGAAGACTTTAGTCCAGGAAAAAAGGCAAGGAATGAGGAAGGATCCCATCAGAATCAACAGAATCACACAAGGATGAATAAAAACACTTGTCCATTTGATCCTAGATTATGGGAAGGGGGAAGAGAATCTTGAAGACCAGGTAAAGGAGTAAATTTTAAGACAACAGAAGGATTATTTTATTGACCTTGTGCACTCTTTGCCCCCAGAGTTGGCACTGGCTGCAATGACCAATATATTCCAAAAAGGTTTAGTAAACTCACCAACAACAGACCCATAAGGAATTGATTGCCCATTTACAAAATAAATAATTAGGAAATAAGTTGGGTGCCCATCAGACTTCCCTTTAGAGGGCCTGTGCTTCCCTCCTGCCCCGCTTTCCATTCAGAAACTACGTGTCATACGTGTCAGTTCCTAATTTACATTCCATTCCCCTTGGGGTCTTTTTGCTTGTTGGCAACCAACTAAATCCCTACCCTCAAAGTCTCAAGATATACAGTAGTCCCCCCTTATTCACAGGGGATACGTCCCAAGACCCCCAGTGAATGAGTGCAATCACGGATAGTACCGAATCCTATATCTACTATGATTTTTCCTATACTTACATACCTATGATAAAGTCTAATTTATAAGCTAGGCACAGTAAGAGATTAACAACAATAACTAATAATAAAAGAATAATTATGACAACATACTGTAATAAAAGTTATGTGAAGAGCTTTGGGGCCGTTATTAAGTAAGGGTTACTTGTACACAAGCACTGTCCCACCAAGATAGTTGATCCAATAACCCAATCAGCTACTAAGTGACTAATGGGTAGGGAGTGTATACAGTGTGGAAACACCAGACAAAGGGTGATTCACACTCCAGGGAGGATTGAGAGGGATGGTAAAAGATTTCATCATGCTATTCACAATGACGTGCGTGCAATTAGAAACTTATGAACGGTGCCAGGTGGGTCCCAAAATTAGAGGGGGATCACTTCGTAAGTTATGTAAATGTCTAACCACTATACTAGACACCTGAAACTAATATAAAATAATATTGAATGTCAACTATAATTGAAAAATTAAAAAATAACTTATGAATTGTTTACTTCTGGAATTTTCCACTTACTATTTTTGGACGGTGGTGGACCACAGGTAACGGAAACGATGGAAGGTAAAACCGTGGATAAGAGAGGACTACTGTAATCTTTCTAAACAGTAGACAAATTTCAATAGAACCCTCCTAGAAAGAAATGAACCCATCCTGAATCAGAGGCACAAAGCTTTATAGGGAAGAAGATACTTGGGGGAAGGAGTTTCTCCTTACTCTGGTCATGCAGCCATGTCCTAACAGAGACAGAAGATAGCTATGGAAAGAGCAGAACAGAGTGCCCTCTCTCCTGTAATCCTATCGCCCGGCTTCTGCTAGGTTACAGCAGGGATAGATCAATCTCTTCTCTGTCTGGCTTAGGTGCCACTACCGGACAGCTCTGTCGGGTAAAGAGTTTTTTGTACACTACTCTCAAACACTGGGCAAATCAAAGTCCGTGCCATTGAGCAGAGGAGCAATGATTACTGCTTTATCTTTTCTCTCCTTTTGGGTTTCAGCCTGAGCCCCTCTCTCTTGGGCTCATTGGTCCCGTTTCTGGCCTCTGGAGTGGGACAGCTGGCTCTGATGCACCCGCTCCACTGGAAGCCCCTCTGACATTGAACACAGTCCTGCTGGCATCCCCCTAAGTTTCTCCTTTTCCAGATGTCTCCAGCTCTTTCTATAGTTGCTCTGATGATTTAACTTTGAGAATTCCCATTCATCCTCCTAAAATGACCCTGTATGACTGATTTTTTTTTTTTTAATGGTAGATGGGGATTTTGTCTCTCTTGGGACAATAACCAAGATGGGGTATGCGATGCACATCTGTCCTACACAGAAGTTACAAATTAAATGAGGGCCCACAATACGTGTCCGAGCCTCCAGGAACCTTGGAAATAATTGAGTATGTTTGCCCTTTACTCTGCAAAGGGTTTGAAGGTCACAGGCAAAACCTGCTTGAGAGTCCCACACTTCCTGGGCCAGAACAAGTAGTTCTGATCTATGCTGCTTCCCTGGATGAGATGGCTAGCCCTGATGTGTTCTCCTGCTATCGCATGAGCGTCCCCATGTCATTCCGCCACCTGACATTGAGGAGTACCGGTGCATCCTTCACTCTCCCTCCAGCCCCCAGGCAGATTTGAAGGCCCACCAACTCTGGGGATGATTTACATGGCCTGGGAAATGATTTTCCAAAAAAACACTCCATTTAATTGACCTTTGGTATATCTCCTTGGTGGTGATTTATTTGTCTAGGACAAGCCAAAGAATATGTTTCCCCACCACTGTAAAGCCTCTGTTCCCTCGCCCTCCAAGTTCAGCAAGTTTCTGGCCAGAGAATGTTCTTCCTCTCCACCCACTCAGCCTTTTTGTCTATGGTTTGCAATCTCATTTGCTAAATATACTAAGATGCCCTGGACGCAATGGTCTACGGTTCCAGTGTGCCTGACTTCCTTTGGCTAGGAACATCACACATAAATCACTGTGCTGGCAGCTGCCATCTATTTATATCCATAACCCATCAGGAATGAAAGTGCAGGTCTTCCACAGTGATGCCTTTTTCATCTAGGATCCTCCATGAGAGTTGCACCCTCCCTCCACCCCCACACTCCCACCCAAAGCACAGATACCTGCAGAGTGGTAAGCACGGAGAAGCACTCAGTGACTACTGAGTGAACAGAATGCTTAAAAATGTTCAAGGAGTAACCTTCAACTTGGCCACTTATTGATGAGTGCTGAGTGGCAATGGCAGGCCGAAGCTAAGAGACTCTGAATGCAAACCCGGATGCTGAGTATGATGAAGCACAGCCTGAGTGGAGGAAGACAGGGCTTGTCAAAGAAACAAGCAGTAAAAAGTTTCCCAGCCTCTCAAATAGCTTTGGACTTCTCCCAGCCTACAGCTGTTCTCTATAAGCCCCATTGACAAGCCACTGCCAAGCTGTCCCTGAAGGATTTCCTGAAAGGTGAAGGTCTCCCAAAGAGGGAAAGGTAAAACGTGTGGGTTGGCAAGAGTTGGAGTCTTTCAGAAATGTTTGGAAGGGGGCTTTGGTTAGTTAAACTTAACCCACTGAGCAGATCCCTCTTGCAATGAAGGGACTGCTCTGAACTCAGACAGGGCTGGGCTTTCCCGAGAGACTGGGTTGGGTGGGGGCTAGAAGAAAATCAGAATATGTGTTCACTGGTCCCCAGTAGGGAAGTTTGGTTTCAAACATGTCCAGGACAGTGTTTAAATGTTAGGAGACGGAATGGTGGGGGCAGGCAGTGTAAAGCATGAGAAGGAGGAGGTAGAGGGGTAGGAGTAGGTTAGTGGCGCTCGTGAATGGGAATAGCTGTTGAAGGCAGATACTTGTGTTTCCCCCGACATCCCTCTGTCTGTGAACAGGCTATGTTCTGCTAAAATCCTTCATGGGGAGAATATGGCGGGATGGGGGCAAAGAGTCCGGACCACTAGGAAAGATGGCAGATGTTTGGGTTACATGAAAATGAACGCTGGCATCTAGTCCTCCCTTCAAACCAGAGGGATTTCCTCTGCAGAAATGTCCTCCTTTGACCAGAAAGCACATCAACAAGATGGTGGGTAACAGGACAGAGAACTGATCTCCAAGGACACAGGATGAGGGTGGAGCTAAGAGAAAGGAAAATGTCACCCGCTCTATGGGGTAGGGGCCATGAGGCAGTCAAGTGGCCCCTGCCGCACCCCAGCCCCAGCAAGGACATCCTTCCGGAGTGCACGTGTGGGGAGAGCGGACTTGATTTTGGTTGGCAAAAGAGGCTTTCTCCTCCCAGTTGCTCCAGGGGACTGTGCAGAATACAGTGCAAGATTGCATTACCAATTTCTGTTGGCCTAACACAATGAAAACCCATATCTAATTTGCTGTCCACTATCCCCCCAGGTCCCCTTCAGCATTTACTGCTTTCCAAATATCTTCCTCCCATTGACTATCTGTGTTTCAGATTATTTGTCCCCAGATGTATTAGGATGCATTTACTGCAGCTGAATCTCATCTAGTGATTTCCTGTCCATATGTCTGACAGCTCCAGGTCCCTTTATGCCACGTCTCTGTCATTGATGGGGTTTGTAATATTATACCTCTCCATTTAGGGTAATGTACAGATTTAATTAGCATATTCTTTACAAATTTTCTAAGTTATTAACAAGGATGCAGAACACAATGACACAATAATCCCTGTGGCACCCTGTGGCCTCTGGATCACATTCTATGTCTGTCTCCAATGCCACAATGAAGTGGCCCATTCAGCACACCAAAAGAGCTAGTGCCAAGTTACTTTAATTATGAAATAGGCAAAAGGATGGTCTGGTGTAATGAAAATGACATTGAACCAGGACCTAAGTAGATTTCGTCCCAGCTCTGCTAATAGTTATGAGCTATGTGACCTTGAGTAAGCCATTTCTGTGTTCATTTAGTGAGTAGTGAATATGTTCACTATTAGTCTTCATAAAAGATGTAAGAAAGATATTAATAACTCTGATAACAATGTTAATAATAGCTAATTTTAATTAAGCTACTACTATGTGCCAGATACGTTACCTATATTATTCCTAACCTTCACCATATACCTGTGAAGTTAAGTTTTGTAACCTGCATTTTGCAGATGAGAAAATGGAACTGAAAGACTTTAAAGGATGTGCCAAATGTCACCATGGTTAAAAGCTGTGACTTGAACTGTATCTTTGTGATTTGGGAAAGAAAAAAAAAAAATACAACCCATAATATTCTGGTAGAGTCCTCTGGATGCCAAGAAAGAAGGGGTATTGAAGTCTAGGGCTCCTCCTCCACCAAGCTTTCCTTTCCCTTGCTGTTTGTCCACATGGGCTCCCTCAGCTTGTAAAGGTTGCTTGGGAGCCTACCATGTGCCAGGACCTCTGTGAGACAAAAGGGCTTCAGCCATGAGTGATTCCAGGTTCTCAGAGTTTCACCCCTGGACTTCATCTTTCTCCAGGGAAACAAGTGTTACTGGGAAGGGTGCCACGGTCAAATGAATTTGGGGGACATAGAGTTAAACCAAGTTCATCAGCTTCTTCCCCACAAGATTCCCTAGAGCCTTTGATATTATCCCAGCGTAGATTAGATGGCTCCCAGGGGGCAAGGGACGCAGCACTTCCCCCTATTTAACTGTAGGACACATCAGGTGCAGCATCTTGAAACACCAATCCTCCCTGGAACAGACTTGAGGGCATGCTGCAGAAACGGACCTGAAGTGGACAGCTGTCTTCCAAAGCACTCAGCCTCCGGCAAGCTCTTCCCCCTCTAGAGGAAGACGCGTTGGGCGCATGGACTATATTGTACACTGTTATTAGATGTTATGGCCTCAACTGAAAGCTCACAGAAGTCAGAGAAGGCATTTGATTCATCCTTCCGAACCCTAACTTCTCTTTATTCATTTATTTTTTTTATCCCCCTCTATAGCTCATTTTTACTCCCTTTTCCACCATACACACCTACTCTGATGTAAAAATGAGTCTTTGGTAAAATGTGTTGGTGGTTTTGTTTCCAAGGGTTTAAAATATTTAAATAGTACTGTGTATATGTTTGTTTCTTAGTTTGTAAGTTAAGCGCTATTTTTAACATCCATGTTTTAAATGTAGGTTTTATTATTATTCAGGTATGGTGAGGCCAACAGATCAGGAGAAGACTGGCAGTGAGAAGACAGTTTTACTCCCGGTCCCCAAGAGGAGGACCACACCACGCAGGGCTCCATGGGGAAGCACCAGGATTTCGGGAGGAAGAGGGAAAGAATGAGCGAGAGGCTTCACTGTGGTTTTTAGGGGACGGAATGGATGAGGCTAGTTATAAGCAGGCTTAGGGTTGGCTAGTGTGAATGACTTCAGCAGACTCTGGGGGGGAAAAATGGTCCTAAGTGGTCTGTTACCTGGCTCTGGGAAGCCTGGAGCAGACGGATACTGCCTCCTGGAAAGTAAGAGCCAGATAGGGGAGGTGGTTCAGAGTATGGGCTCTGCATGGGTTAGTTTTCATATGAAAGGCCTGCTCCGGTGAGTCACTTGTGATCTCTAAGAGCTGGTTAGCACCGGGAAGGGGAGTATTGCCGTAGTGAGCTAGGCCCCGACGCCAGAGCATCAAGAATACAGCAAATAAGAAAATGGAGTACTCCACGCTATCCTGTTGCCTGTCATGCATCCGCTGTAGCCTCGCTTCTAACTGTTGCCCAGGTCTCCAAGGCAGACACCCACCACGACCTCCCACAGGCGCCTGCATCTCAAGTTGCCTTCAACTCTCTACCACCCAAATAATACCGTAATGAAAATCCTCATAAACACCTCCTTATGGTCCTATGTAAAACATTTCATTGGGATATATATCTTATAACGGAATCGCTGGGTCAGAGGCTATGAGTATATTAACTCGACTCAGTAGGCCAGCCAACACTCCAGAGTCACCCTCCTGCCAGCAGTGCATGCAAGTTCCTACAGCACCACATCCTACCACCATTTACCATCAGCTGGCTTTTCAATTGTTCTAGTCTAACAGGTGCAAAATTAGGATTTATTCTTATATTAATTTGCATTTCTCAGATTTCTAATGTGTGTGATCCCATCTGGCTTTGTCAATACATATGGGCTAAACCAATTCTAGGTTAGCAAGAAACGACTAATGGAAAATGCTAGATAGATTTTCTTTGAGTTAACAGGAGCAAAGGCTGCCTACCTCTGACTAATCATCCCAGAAATCCCATGAGCAAAGGCACTTACTAATACAGAATCAAATAAATCTTGTTTTTGGCTTTTATGAATGAGACGAGACACTGATACAACCCTTTAGGAGACAAACCTTCTCATTTTGGACAGCTTGCTCCAAAGTGGCCGGCAGGGGAGCCCAGCCTGAGGAAGGGGTACAATGTAAATCCCTTTCAGGTCAAGTCAATAGTTGGATGCTGAGGAAGAAGATTCAGAAGTGCCAAGAGCTACCTCACTTCCATGCTTGTGAGTTCCATAGTCTGACATCACTGAAATCGTTACACGAGGAGAGGTCGTTTATTAAATGTAAGCTAATCAAAGCAGAAATCTACACAATAGGACGGGAGATAGTATTTACTATCTATATTCTATAATATGCATATAATGCATGTATAGCCAAATATGTAAATATGTATGAACACATAAATGTACTTATCTGGTAAACATTTATGTTTATACATACATACTTCATCTGTCAGTGTATTTCTAGAGATAATGTTTCTCCCCTCTCAATAAACTACTAACCTAATACATAAGTTATACCCAGTTTAGTCCCTACCCTCAGATCCAGTTCTATAGATGGATTTCTTTGGCCCCATGTTAGGCAACTAGAAGAATTGAAAAGAAAATTAAAACATTTACACATTAATAAAAATATATGTATATAAAACATATATCATCCTATATGCAATCTGTGGCATATCTGATTTCATAGAAATAAACACACCATAGGCATTCTAATAGTGATGCTTTTATTTAAAAAATGGACCAGTGTTAAGTGTAAATACCACTAACTAGAGGCCGATACAAAATCTGACGTTGATAACAGGAAACATAAAGGTGTCACTTGGGCCATTCCAGATATTTCTCTCTCTACTTTATTTTCTCCTTGGCCCTCAATAAGGAAGTCTTTGGTGGAACTGCTGAAAGCAAACTGGCTGCTGCAGCTGTGTTTCCCACCAAGGGTTCCTGAAGGTATCATGGCATGAAGACACAGCCCATGTTGAGAGGAGTGAACACTAACTTACTCATTTAAAACAGAAGCAAACTCTGACTCTCCACGGGCCTTTGGAAGAGGCATTTGCTTCTGAGTGCACCGCCCAGTCTACTCTCTGACTTACAGAGATGGGACAAAGGGTGCCCTGGGCATGCTCATCCACACACCGGTCTGAATTAGCTAGTAAATCACAATGCAGTAGCTAATAACAGCCATAAAGCCTTTTGAGTTTTACAAGGTGTTTATAACAGGCAGCTCACTATAATTTATATGGAAAACATGAGTCAGCTCCTGACACAAAGCTGATATCTGGACAGTGGCCTTGTGGTATGACCTCTAGCAGGCATCCAAATAAACTGCACACTTTCCCTCTGGCCCAAGGCTGGCCACTGTTTCATACACATATTTTTACAACACCAAGTGGTAGGGAAACCAAGAGCTAGTGCATGCCGGGTCTTCCCTGGTGACTCGCCATGAGGAAGAAGGTGATCACCCCGATGTGGCTCAATGTAGTGGAAGATGGCAAATACCAGGGATGGTTTAGGACCATCTGATGTTTGGTCCCATGAGGTATAACAGGAAACATATGAGATACATTTCCTACCCTCCCAGTGGAGAAAGCAAGGTGGATACACACAAATATTAGAAAATATAATATGTAACGGAGTAAAGGGAAGCTCTGGGATGTGGGAATTACTGAAGCCCCAATTTCATGAGAGGGTTTCATAGAGGACAGGATCTAAGGGGGCCAGTGAAGGTGGGAAGAATTTATGAGACCAAGAGGGAAGGAAAGATTCCCTAGAGAATGAATGAGTGAAGAGACTGGGCCAGCAATAATAATAGCGTATCTATTTTGATGGAAAGAAAGGAAGGAGAGAAAGAAAAAGAAAAACTTCAGACATAGCCTGACCTTGGTGAACTGAAAGTACACTGAAGAACAGTTGTAAATGAGATCAGAAATGACAATGCAAAACTCAGAGCTGGCATGAAATAACCACAGGTGCCCCGGACACAAGGCTCTGTGCGATGAAGTTCACAAAATTACTACCAGGTAAGGACCAACCCAGGTGAAAAAGACCAGCAGGATGAAATCAGGTCCCTTCCCTCTTCCCTACTATTATAAAAATGAACACAAGAAAACTTATCCAAAGCATTTTTTTAAAAAAGAATATCCATCTCCATCATTACCAGATGATTCTGGATTTCAGTCATCGCCTGGTCTCTGTGCACACTGATGTCCTGGGAGAAAATAATTGCATTCACTTGGCTTAATTTCTTACTCCCTTCCCATCGTTCTCAGGTCCCTCCCTTTTTTTTATATACGTTGATGTCAAGACTCTTTCTCCAATGGAATGTTGCTGTTCTGGTGTCCATCTAACTGAAGCCCCAAGACTTTTTGCAAACTGCCCAACTCAATGGGACTTCACTGTCGAGCCAGGTAGAGCTCCTCACTCAAGGACCTCGGTACACCTGAAGAGATCTCCCTATTCCTCCGTGCTGCGCTGCGTTCTTTCCCTGCAGAGTGTACATGGGCAGCCCACGGAGAGGCAAGAGATGCATCCTGCCCATCCATCCAGAAGTGTACGTAACTGCAAGCCTAACTCTCTATGATTCTTCCTTCCAGAGCTAAACCTAAAATAAAAAAATCAGTCTAAAAATCCCTGTGAAAAATTCTGGCCATCTGACGCTACTAGTCAGAACGTGATTAACAAAAAGGGGAATAAAGAGTATAAGGCATAGAGGTCAAGTTACTTAAAATATTCAATCTATAGCATCCATCTGCTTTATCTGGCACCAGAGGAGGAAAAATCTGTAGGCGCCTAAGCATTGCAGAAGAGGTCAGTGTTGTCCGATAAGGAAAGGCTTAAGTCCATCTTTCCCAGAAAGTGCCTCCTGTAAAGGCTGAAACTCTGTTTTATGTGCTGTGTATCCTAAAGCCTTCCAAGGAGTCTAATATAGTTAGTAAATATAGCTGGAAGGATGGATGGATGGACAGAGGGATGGAAGAATTGAAAAAAACTGAGGCTTAGAGGTAAGTGGGTAGAAACTTTGGGTAATGGGTGAAAAAGAAGATCTTCCACAAAAGATACACCTGAGATCCCTTTTTAATTATTTGATGGAAGGAGAAGAAAGAGAAATATCTCTATTCATTAACTCTCCTATATCCTTAACAAATGACCTAAATCACCTTTATCCCATTATCAGAGTGGGAGGTTGAGGTGAGAGTACAAGTTCTATACACCTGGGCCAAGTGTACCAGAGGGTATATCCTGAGAAACAGTAACACCAGTCTTAGGTGTGGGATATTTAATTTTCATACTTGGCCTGAAATTGATTCCAGTCTTGAGGCTCCATTCATGTCTCTTTCCATCTAAACCTCTGGGTGACAATGTCATCTCAGCTTGGCAAAGCTAAAAAGGTACCCTCTGACAAGCAGAGGGTATTGAGCAGTTTCTTTTGCTCTCATCACTCCAAATTCTCTATTTTAAAAGACTCAAGAAGAATTTCTGCTAATCTTGAATCTCAAATGATATGATCATAAACAAATGGTGACCTCCCAATAAAGTCTGAGAAACCATGACCTTGGAAACTCTACTTCCTTCCTCCTAGCATGATCATGTCCCCAACTGAGAGGAGATCTGTCTCTGTGTATTTTTAAAATATGAATATTTTTTCTTCCCAGTGGTCACAAATGGCATAAATTGCCATTAGCCATGACAAAGACAGATAACCTATCATTCAGGAGAGAGATAGCAGAAAGGCTGAAAACACGGTTATTTTCCTATAACTTGAAGATCTCCAGCTGTCTGTAGAGCATCTCAAACTTTCACCCTGCTAGAAAGCTTGTTTTGAATAAAAGTGGAGGGAACTGTAGCTTTTCTCTTAAATCAGCTTCATGAGTTCTAAGTACGAGGATAGTGGCCTGGCCTGAATCTCAAGCATGGTACCTAGAACCCTGCCTAACTCCACCCCATGCCTGCCCTCTGGCCTCAACCCTTCCTCCTCAGCCTATGGTTTGGAGTGGGAACTTCCAGGCCCGGGGCGCTCCTCTACAATATACAAAGACAACGCTGGTGGTTTGAAGATGCGAGGTCCTGCAAGATAGACACATATGAGCAAATACTATTCCTAGACCATGTCCCTGCCTCCCAGAAGTGAGGAGAAAGTCTAGATGATGTGGAGTGAAAGAAAAGTAAACTGTGGTCCTAAACTAGGTCAAATCAAATAGTCCCCATAGACAGATTCGGGACCATTTGGAAGCTAAGCACATAACATGCTTTTCTTTCTACTCCTGGGTGTAGAAGGTAAAAACAGGAAAAAAAAAAAAAAAAAAAAAAGGAAGAAGAAGAAGAAAAAGAAAGGGAAAAGAGAGGGAGAAAGATAAAATTGTAGAGCTTTTATTCTGTGCCATGCCTTTTATAAGTGCTTTATATTCAACATTTCCTTTAGTCCTTTAATCCAACAAAGTTTATTTTACTAGCCCCATTTTAAAATAAGGTAACTGAGGCACTAACTTGCCCAAAGTCACATAGCCAATGGAAGAGCCAGGATTTGAATCCGGGTGGTTGAACCCTAAAACGTGGGTCCTTCAGCACGACGCCATGTACCCAGCAGCTGCAGGTACCACTGTGGACCTCAGAACTGACCCAGGTGTCAGCCTGAGGATCTGTGCACGCAGTCAGATCACAAAGCCACAGGGAGACCGTCAGAGATCATCTAAGTCTATGCATCCATTTTACAGATGAAGAACTGAGCTCTGGAGGGAGAGACTTGCCCAAGAAAACGCAGCAAGTTGACTGCTGACATGTAACTAAAACACAAGTGCTCAGTGTCGTGGAGGCTGCCATGATGCTCACCAAATACATGCACGTTTCTTTCTGGGCACTCAGCTTCGCTGCAGTATTCGTGTGCAGGGGCTACCATAACAATACACCACACTGTAATTTAATTTAAGCAACAGCAACTTATTTTCTCTCTGTTATTGAGGCTAGAAGTCCACGATCAAGGTGCCGGCAGGGCTGGTTTCCTCGGAGGCCTCTCTCCTCGGCTTGCAGTTGGCTGCCCTCTTGCTGTCTCCTCACATGGCTGCCCCTCTCGCATGCACACCCTGGTACCTCGTTGTGGGTCGTAATTTCCTCTTCTCATAAGGACACCAGTTATATTAGATCAGGGCCCACCCTAACAGCCTCATGTTAAATCATCACCTCCTTTAAAAGCCCTATTTCCAAATACGGTTACATTCTGACGTACTGGGAGTTAGGGCTTCATCATATGACTTGGGGTAGGGGAAGGAATACAACTCAGCCCCTAATAGCTGCATTGCCCGGACCCTGTTGTAGTTACATATGAATGTTCATATGATTGAGTTCTGGTCAATGGAATGGGAGCATTAGCGACGTGTGTCACCTCAAAAACAGGCCCATAAATCATTCGCACAATTCTCCACACTCTCACTCTTGCTCCATCCATCGGCTACACCCAGTGGAGAACTCCAAGGCCCAAGAAAAACGCAGAGCCACTGGATAGAAGGAGCCTAGTTCCCTGAATGACCAGGACGCGTCACTCTCCACCCAGAAATCTTCAGTGCATGGACAGTGACAAAGCCAGCAAGACTTGAGGGCTATCGGTCACAGCAGTTAGCCTCTCCTGACTTAGACACCCAGCTCCTCAAGCAACATTCTTTTCATTATATATCAAGGGGCAGTAACGTTACCCAAAATAAGAAGGCAAATAACAGACTGACACGAACTCCAAGGTCATTGACCCATCCAGGTGGACTTCAGAAAAAAAGAAGGAAAAAAGCACTGTCCCCTCTTGGGGTACCAGATATCTCCCCTAGAACCTCCTCTCACAGACTCCTGTGAGGTCTCCTGGCCGCTCCTCTCTACACAGGCTAATAACTGGGAGGGGGAGGTCGGGTGCACGTGATAACGATACCTTTTCTTATTTAAACAGGCCGTTTTTCTTCCTAATAAATGCTTCTTTTTTTTTTTTTTGTCAGCTCAAATATTCCCCTTTGATAGAATCCTGAAAATAATTAGCCTTAATAGCTCTGCTGTGAATAATGCCACACAAGAAGGGGGTCAATGTTAATAGGAACCTTCCACTCCAAAACTAAGTCACCCTCTCGCCCCCCACCCCCAGAACAGAAATGTAACAAGGAAAAGATTATAGGTTTAGCACTACTCGGGAAGAAATGTATATTTGAAATAAATGCATGAAATCCTTTAAAAACAGCACGTGCTGAAAACTTCACATTTAGTTTGATTTGCTTTCCAAATCACACAGACTACACAGTTGCATACAATCTTTAAACAAGTACAACCCCTGAGAAGTGTGGATAGATTGAAGGGAAATAAAAGCAAGATCAGCTGGCTTGTAATCTTCTTTTCTCTTTTTTCCTTCCCCAAACTGCGTTAAATTGCCTATTGAGAACAATAACATATTTATGCTTTTGTAGGTGGAATGATTGGTATTATATACAAAGATTTGGCGAACAGTCTAAAGGCACATTTACACTGATCAGGACTGTATGCTGTTAATAGTTTTCGGGGTGCTCTAGAGGACCTGTAATCACCTAGGAGTACAACTTAGCTGGCCAGCGCATACTTGGTAGGAAGCTCCTACTGATTCTAAACCTTTCTCCCAGAACCACACCAACCATAAGACTTTGGGAAGCCTGTTCCCAAACAGAGCCTTGGTAAGTGTCTCTTTTGACCTACATTCTTCTTCCAGCCTGGGTAGGTGCCGTGACTCACCCAGGATGGACTGCCAACATGAAAAATGGCACCGACACATTCTTATATAGAGTCTAAAACTGCTCGCGTGCCCACACTTTGTGATCCAATAAACTCCCTGGAAAAAACTGCCCTAAAAAAATTTTAAAGGAAACACACACACACACACACACACACACCTTGTAGTATTTTACATATAAGGTTAAAATCTAGAATCAGTGTGAAAATGGTTTCATAACTGATAGCACTTATATCAACTTGATGAAGAATTGTGCAGTCCAGAAAAATAATACATTTGACGACTACAAAGTAGCACAATAAAAATATTAGGTGAAAAAGGTAGAGCACATTAAACACACATAAAATATCTGTAGAAAGGAATAAGGTTTGGAAGAGAACAGAGCTAAATGAAAAGTCATAGAGTTAGCACGTAGGGAATACAGTTGAAAGATTTTCTTTGTTAATTTCCCTTAATGGGATCATAACGTTGTTTTAAGAAACATATAAAAATAAAATAAAACAGAATGAAATGGTCCCTGGGCCTTTTAATCTTTAATTACCACACTTTTGTCTGTGCCCTGAGATTCAAAGTCCAAGTTCATATGTAACTTAGAATTCCCCTTCTAGGAAATTCAGGAATATCTTCCTGAAGACGTTTGTGGAGGGCGGTAATACGTGGTCGTGTGGACAAACACAATCAGACCATATAGTCAGACTAGACGAGCTGTTTCAGCCAAAGCACAGAAAAAGCAAGTTGCATATAAGCATCTAGAAACAAGAAAGTTGGGAAACTCTACTTCCAAACAACTCCACAGAGAGATCTGTTGACACACACACACACACACACACACACACACACAAGCAGCAGCACTGAAAGACCTTTGGTTACAGTGCAGTACAACTTACAAGAATAACTCAGCTTTTCTGGAAACCCAAAAGGCAGGGAGCGGCTTTGTCTCACACCTCATGTCCATATCCAGGAACAGCTAAGTGACAGTGGCCGCTAGCACAGCTCCTGCTCCCCCTGAACTTTGCAAATACCTCTTTCTGTCACTTCTGACATGCGGGCGCCTTTGAAAGCTGAGTGAAGCAAGGAGCTTCCTAGTCACTCTCTGTGAGGTTTACACAGATCTCTGGCTAAGTGGCTTCCCTTTTGTAAGTACCACCTTGGAATGGTAACGGAAGATCACTGCTAGAAGGGACCTGAAGAGCTTGCCTACGTGACTTTCTTATTAAATATGTTTTCCAAAAGAATTGCTTCTCTTTACTCATCATCTACTATGTGCCAGGCACTGTGTCAGAAGCCTCATGTGCATTTGTTTCTTATTGTCACAACAAACTGGCATGGCAGGTGTTCTTGTCACCATGATACAAACCGGGAAAATTATAGAAACAGAGTGACTTGCCCAACGTCACACTCATTTACGTGACAGATAGGGATTAGAACCCAAATCTCTGGATTCCTTGTCCAAGGCTATCAAAAAAACTTCGCTACCTCTCTGACTCACTCCGGGGCACTCAGCACGAACTGCTTTTGCACAGAGGTTATATAATTAGTTGTCTGGTCCCTGTTGCTTGCAGGGTAAACAACGTCTGATAAACCCACAATGCTGTAAGTATTTATTACACTGCAACCCAGCTGCCAACTGTCTAACCATTTTAATAAAAAGCTATTTTCTAAGGTTTATGTTTTATTGCATGTATGACTCCCTTATTGGTTAGCATTTTGGAGTTGTGGAAAAGGTTATGAATTTAGAAACTGGCTGCATTCATATCATATTTAAAACTTAATGCTATTTTATTAAAGACATATGGGCCTCCAAAGTACACATATTAAATGTCATGTAAGAAAAGTAGCAGTTTAAATCATGGTCAAATTCATTTTTGACGTGACTCCTGAGGCTTCCCAAGATCTGAACTATTTCTTTGTAAATCTGGCAGTTTAACCACACTCATAAATCACTTTCAAAGCATATTATTTCTTAATTTTACTGCATTAGAGAGCGTTTGGCCTACACAGTGAACTGTTTGTAGCAGTTATGTGAACAGAGTTGCACATTTAGTCATATGATGTGCAAAAGAAGAGGGGAGGAGAAGTAAAGAAGGAAAGCTTTTCATTCTTTAGTCTGCTTTACCTACCCTAGCCATTTTTACCTAAGCAAACACAATTACTAGTGTTCAGATTGGGCCTCTATCATCTCCAAGTGCAGAAGTCACGAGTTGGTATTGAGGGTTTTCTGAACACAAGGAAGAAAAAAAATAATGTGTAACGTAATCTTTTGCAAAACATCCCATGACTAAAAACTAGAATGAGTGCACAAAGTACTTTTTTTAACATAATACTGAACTGAAACAGATTTACAAAAAAAAAAAAAAAAAAAAAAAGCAGCTGTGTGTAGTATGGCTCTTGGTTCTTTTTTATTATCCAGAGATCCAATATCTCAACCGTGGGTTTTCAAAGCCCTCCTAATGATGAGATGTTCTTTGGATGTGCATAACAAGCCCCCAGATTTCACTCCCTGGTTTTCTCCATTTTCCTACGGGGCGGAAGCGGGTTGACGACAGTGACAAATTCCGGGATCTAAACATCAGCCTTGATTTCCAGATTGACCAAGGGAGTTGGAGGAGGATTAAGAGAGTTGAGTCCAAAGTTACCCAAATGAAAGGGCTTAAGGGCTTACTTTTGCACTGGGCATCCTTTCCCCAGTGTGGGCCCTGCACCGAGACCCCTATGCCCCACCGCTGTTCACTGGGGCTGCTGTACTGTTGTCCTACTGCTTTCACCAGTGACCATGGAACCTCTTCTGTCCTCCACTCTACACTGACTTTTCTTGCACCTCTTTTTTTGTCCTGGCTCTCTCCCTCGACTATTACCACAAAAACAGAATAGCCTTGGCCTGGAGAGGCCTCCAAACTCAGGGGCCTGGGCCTCCCAAGAATGACCAGGCCAGGAGGCCTTCTTTCTCCTCCCATATTCCTTTCTTTTAGCTGTTTTACTCTCATCAGGAGGTAGGTGCTTAGTAAAAGTCTTAGAAACATTTCATTTAAGCATAAAACTCAGTTAAACTACAAGGAATATAGGGGCAATACCCCTTCTATGGACTGAGTTATATCCCTACCCCCTAACCTTTAATATAGGTCTCTCTCGCTCTCGCTCTCTCTCTCTCTCATCTCCTGCGATGTGGGGACACAGTGAGAGGTGGGAAGAGAGCTCTAACCACAACCATGCTGGCACCATGATTTGGACTTCCATTCTCCAGAACCATGAGAAAATAAAAGTTCTGCTGTTTAAGCCACACACTCCATAGTGTTTTATTATGGCAGCCTGAGCCATCTAATACACGCCCCCACCTCAAGCTAAAATTACCTTCCCCTTGCTCACTCACACAAACCAATGACACAGCAATGCCACAAAAACAGAGCTGTTTTGAAATTATACAACTACTAACACTCGCTGCCCCTGATTCTATATACCAGAAACAATGCAAGGTCCTTACACATATTATCTCATTGAATCCTCACAACAAATGTGGAAGGAGGCATGATATTTCCTGCATTAACAATGGAGAAACGGATGGCAGAAGATAGACTTAAGTGTAATCTTGAAACTTGGTGTGGGTCTGGCCCCTACATGGAACAGCAAATCTGATAACAGCCTGTGAACAAAGTAAGAATCATAGGTTTTTCCATGAAATACCAGCAAATTCAGATTTTAAACCATTCCCCAAAGAAGAGCTGGAAGCAACAACTTGAGTCACGTCTAGGACAAAAGTAAAGGTTGGATGGTGGGGAGAAATGAATAAAAATGGGTCAAATAAAACATGGGAGAGGTCGCTAAGCCAGATAGCTCTGTGACAATGCAAAATGCCAACAACAGCAACAACAACAAAAAGTGACTCACTTCTAATTTCGCTCATGAGTTAAAGATGTCATGAAAAATAAAATTCCCCACTTCAAAAAAGAAAAAAAATACACATAGCTTTAGAGCTAGACAGGAGCATTAAAGTGTTGTTGAAAGAAATAATGAGTTCTAATTCAGGTAACGTAGCTCAAAATCTACTGCCATACTTTCAAATTCGCATGAAAAATGAAAGTATCCTAAAATGTCCATGGTGCAAAAGGAGGAGTGCAATTGCTATCACTGACAATAGCACTGAACTGAGCTAAATAAACATCAAAGGAGGCCCCAATTACAGAGCATCTGTGCATTCCTGCCGGTGCCCTGTCTGTTAATCTAAGACACTCAACTGGAAGGAGAAGAGTAAATAAAACAGCTAATTGTACCCCAGCCTTCAGTGACCCCCAGGGAAGAGCTGCCCTATCATGCTTGAGAAGCACCACTCTGCCTGGTCAGAGGGCAAGGATGATGCCTTTGTCCCCCCGAAGTAAACCATGGTGACCACGGGTAGACAAAACAATGGAGAGGCACAAACACACTTCTTAGAAGGTTGGAACCAGCTCTCACACTGGATCTAGGGGCCTGGATATTCTTGGAGGTTTGGGCAGGGAGAAATGAGCTCGCTGGAGAAACAGGCAGGGAGCAGTGGGAATATGTCATAACTGTTCTCTTTTATAACAAGAAACAGCTTCTTTTGACTTCTCAAGGAACCATTTGGGAAGAAAGGCACCTCTAGAGGTAAAGGTAATTTTTTTAAATGAGAAGCTCTCCTCTGAGCATCAGGCTCCTTGCTGAGCCTATTCTGTGGAGGAAGGAAGCACCGTTACTGGAGCTCGTACTATAATACTGGTACTTATCTGCGTATACCTGGATGGTACCCTGAGAAGTATGAGTTAGCCACACTCAGACAAACAGATCAAATTTTTATTTCAATCAAACTTTGTGAAGACTTTTACCTCCATTCAAGTGGGTTATTCTAAGATCATCTTATTACTTTACCCTGTCCACTACTTTGCTTCTTAGACTTTGGGGTCAACAAAAAGAACAAGTAAGTGTTAAATATTAGCGACGTCCCTTTCATCACTAAGCTTACATGAGTTTTCTTTTACGTCTTCTTCTGAAAGTTCACTCTTCTTGTCTGTTGTTGTCAGCTGAATGTACCCCTCACCCCAAAGTCATACATTTAAGCCCTAAGCCCCAGTATTTCAGAATGTGATCGTGTTCAAAGGAAAGGCCTTGAAGAAGTGACTGAGCTAAAATGAGGTCGTTGGATGGGTCCTACACCAATACGAGAAAAGGAAATCGGGACACACAGAGTAGGGCTGTGTGCACACATGAAGACGACTATGTAGGCTGAAGCGAGGAGGTGACCACCTGCGATCGAGGGAGAGAGGCCTCAGAAGAAACCATCCCACCGACACCTTGTCTTGGACTTCCAGCCTCCAGCACTGTGAGAAAATGAATTTCTGTTGTTGTAAGCCGCTCAGTCTATGGTAGTTACGGCAGCCCTAGCAGAGCAGGACATCAGCTACTAGTTGCAGGCACTTTGGAAATAACCAGAACTCAAAGGCAGAAACTGGGACCATGCCATCTGCACTTTCTCCTCCTTTAGCCATAGAGTTGTAAATAATATTAACATGTAATCAAAGTTAGCTTCAGAACAAGGTTCCTGATTTTTCCCTAGTGAGCCATCTATCCTGCAGGTTTGCAGGATGCCTACCTGCCTGAGGGTTCAGTCCCTACCGCCTGAGGTTTCCATGGGTCCCCAAAGGGACTTTGTAAGCCAGGTGGAGCTTCATGAAGCCACAGAGTTCAGAAGGACAGGTCTGACTGAGGGGTGGGAACACTGACGCTTTTGTGATCCTCCCTTTTCTCAGACCTCAGTCGCTGGCCTTCTTTCTCTGCTCCCAGACAAGTTGCTTCTGTACTTCCAACCCACTCCTGGAATCACCAAGCTCAAAGCAAAGAACTGGGGGAGGGAGGGATGGTCGAGTAAAGCATGTTAAGGATAGGTGTTGCTCAAACTCACCAATACATCTCCCACTGGAGAGCAGGTCCTGCCAAGCCCTGGAGCTGCACACACAATTGGGGCTAAATTTAGTTTTAAACATGGGTAACATTAAAACAGCACCTCAACTTTATTCTCTGAGAACCCACTTTCTTAAGGAATCATCTTTATTTTCTTCTCTTTCCTTTCAAACTTAATTTTTAAAATAATGAAAACCTTAAACTGCAAGAGCAAAATACCAAAAACTATCTTCTAAAGTGGATCAAGAAAAAGTCAAGATTACAGACACAATTAGCTATCAAGGTTCCATCTCAATCATTACCAGAGATCACACGAATGAGGACTTTTCATGGCCCAGTTAAGAAGGCTTAAATTCACTCCTTAAAACTAAGGCAACTGATACCATAGGGTAAAGAGTATTTTGGGTAAGAACGTGTCCCAGGACTTTTTCAAATGCCATGTACCCATCACCAGGGAGTTGCCATGGTTCTCTGACTGCCATGGGCTTTCTTCTTATACAGCATCTGAGCTGCTGGCTACCACACAGACAGTCCCAGTAAGAGGGCTCTCAGCCCCAGCACTTTGACCTCCATGGCCCCTGAATACTGGACAGCCTCAGGCCAGCAGCTGCCTCTGCACGGATTTCCCCAACACCTGCTGTGCATAGAGCACTATGCTTCCTCTCCCAGATACCCAGAGACCTGGACGCAGACCTGCCCTTACTTTCCTCCCACTTCAAACCCTTCCAAGTTTCCTCCTCATCCTATAGTTAAAATCACAAATGTGGCCTAACAGCGTCCTCCACAGCCTGGCTCCTGCAATTCTCTGCCTCACCCATGCATTGCACCCAAGTGGGCTCGGGGAGTGGTCACAAGGACAAGGTCAAAACCAGAAATTACAAAGCTACCTGTGGCTCCCTTCCATCTCCTGGTCTTCCTGCTCTTTTGTTCCTGCCTCCCAGCTCGTCTCCCTGCCTAACTGATGAATTTAAGGTATACAGGGGAAACATCATACCCTTAGCGGCCTAGGCAGACCTAAGGGAGAGTCTGACTCCACACTGCTCTGTAATTTTAGGTGTTGTATGTCAGTTCTCTGATCGTCAGTTTCCTCATTTGTAGATTCAAGTTCAAGGAGAAATTTAGAGATGATATTGTTAAGTTGCTGGTATAATATCTAGTACACATTAGATACTTAATATATGTGAGATGTTGTTTTTACTCACGTATCAGGAAAGTTTCAAAGCATCTACTAGTGCACCACTGGGCAGCCAGGTGACCAAGGCTGGCCTTGCAATCCTAATTAGTTAAGCATCCAGAAAGCCTACAGAAGTTGATGCTGTGACACCAAAAACTGCCACTAACTTCAGTAAAATCCAAGTTGTGCCCTAGTTAAAAGCTCTTGTTCAAGTGGCCAGGAAAGGACCAGAGGGCAGGATGTGTGGATGGATGGATGGCCTATCTATTAGTCAGGTTTCTGTAGCAACACTACGTTGCCAAATAGTGGTGGCGTACAACCAGCATTTATTTCTCATGCAGAGATCTGTAGTTGGCTGGGGTAGCTGTGCTTCAGCTTCAGACTGCAGGTCAGGTTCAGATCTGCTCAGTGTGTGTCTCATGTTGTTTTCATAGCAAATGGCAGATGTGCAAGAGGAGTGAGTGGAAACACATTGTACCTCATATTGCCTTGGCCCGGAACTGGCATGCTTTCATTCTGCTCATATCCCATTGGCTAAAGGGCTGAATGGCCAAGGCCAAAGTCAATGGGATGGAAAAGTGTACTTCTTCCTCAGAGGGGAGCCATGGTAAGGACAGAGAGAAAGAAACAATGTTAGACAATGAAATCTACCACACTCCTCCCAATTTTTAGGTTCCAGAGGCTGTACAGAGTATCTAGGAAGACTTCTTTCCATGACCCCCCAGGCACATCTGTCCAAGTCTCTTTGGACAAAAGTGAGCATGTTAGAGGCCAAAATGAGGAAGAGTGCGGAGCTAGGCCATTGGGGTACAGTGAAAGCCAATGACTCCAAGAGAGACACCTCAATATCTCACCAGGCACTGGGGCTTAATGGAGAGTGAGACCTACTATGTGCTAGGCACCTGTCCAGGCCCCAGAGACTTCTGGGAATGGCTTCCGAGAGGCTGCCACCAGCACCTATAGTTCTGTTTCACTTTCTTTACTGTGAATTTTAATTCTCCATCCACAGGGCTTTGCCAGGTTGCTGGAGACATAACTTTTCTTCGGCAGTCTAGCTCTGATTTCAAAGGGGTGCTATCCAAAAGCAAGGTAATGAAAAGCTACCAACATTGCCTCCAGAAAGCAAACTCTGAAAGCATTTGAGACACAGGATACGATGGTGCTAAAAATGGAGTAGCACAAAACCCTTAAGTGATTCTTCCTCAAATGAATGTGGCAAACTGGGAAATCAGGAACAAGAATGAAAAACAAACAAACTGCAAATTTTCGGCTTCTGGAATTGTTTCTAAACATGATGCCTAAGCATCTCCCACAAAAGAAATTCATTAAAAATTTTCTTCCCTTCAAAATTTACTATAAAGTAACTAAAAATAGAATCTGAATATGTCTCTAGACAAGGAACATCTGTGTAAAAACAGAAGAGAACTATAAAAACACTAACATATTTAGGTAGTTAGAAATATCCAGAAAATCACCTGACAGTTTTAGTTTTCTCCTGAATGTTTGGCACAGTAGAGAGCTTTCAACATATATTGGCTTATCGTCTATTTAGTTGCATGTCCACGTGGTTCACAATATTTATTTACAGGCATACCCTAGATTTATGTAAAATATATATTCTTGAGAATGTTAAGTATAGAGTAAATGTTAGTGGTTGCAATCAATCTACAGGTATTTTCTGATAACCTTTTACATGTTTGCAATTGGGCTACAGAGGGGTAACAGAAGATATGAGAGACATATGTTGTGCTTTAGAACAAGGGAGCACCCAGTAAAGAACTAGGCTAGGTATAAAAAAACAACCAAGGGAACTAAACAAGCCACTAGGCTGAGTTCCTTGATGGCAAGACAAAAAAATGCAATACCAGCTAAGAGAGGGAAAATCTCATTTTAACTACAAATAGACTTGTGGAGCACCCCAACATGTTTTCTGAGAAAAGCTACTTTTTCATTTCCTAAAAGCCCTAATACGAGCAGGTGGATTCTGGGAAAAGGACTCAGATGACACCTTGAGCAGTGATGGAGAACACAGCACAGAGCACACCCTTGCCTCCCTGAGCAATGCTACCTGACGGAGAAGCTGAGGCCCGGGGATCACCGAGGCCGTAGATTTTGCCATCATAAGTAATCCCAGGGCAAATCCTTTGGAAAAACAAATAATCAACTGAGAATCTGTCTTTTCTGCCAACACACAGATTCAAATTATTACATTTTCTTAAGGCAAAGATCCCTTTCCTGCCTTTCCAGAGGGCCATATTGAGGCAATAAAAAAAAAATGGACCACCTTCATGATGCATCTTCCAGTATGCTCTGTTCACAGTTAATTCTTGCCGCTGAGCCTTTGCTATAGACCAGACACTGGAGATATGAGAGTGAAAAAAGAAAAGCCCTGCCCTCATGGAGCGGACACCCCAGTGGGTAAGTGTCTGCTTCTTCCTGATGCTAGCATCCCCTATCTTTATGCTAGCTTGGCTTTTTTTGTGGAAATCCAAAAACATGGACTCAGATGGAGGAAACTAAAGTTACCCAGGGGAGTTAGAGCCCAACTCCCGGTGTCAAGAGCAAGACTGCGTAATGTAGTCATGGACGCAGGTAATCCGTGGCTCCAAATATCTTTCAACTTTCAGTTTAAGTAGGAGAATAAAAAAGACTTACGGAAGGTATAGGTACTCAGAAGTTTATTACGTTAACACATCACATCTCCCTCCCATGTACACACACACACACACACACGATAGCCCCCCCCAAACCCAAAGATGCACACACACACGCAAATATGCAAACTGAAAAACTACACAAATAAACAACCTGCACATGATAAGAAACCCAGGCATGCCTGCATACAGACATGCATAATGTATTTTCAAGGACCCAGCCACACTCAGGAACATACCTATTACCATATCTTACCTAGAAGAGAACGGCTATGATTACAAGCAAAAGTACACATGTGAAAACACTTTCTAACACAGGCTGTGATTCTCAGTCCAGCTGCCCATGTAGCTCCTCTCCCTATCGCTTCCATAAGGTTCTAAAGATTAAATACTTGAGAGCCGACTTTATGTATGTGCCTGTAAACAAGAGGGCTCAGCTTTAAATATATGTCAAAGAAATGACAACTGTGCTCTTTGCCAGAACAGGGATGAATAATTACAAAGCCAGGACATAATTAAGCAATTCTGACTGTCGGATTCTTGAACTGTCTCTCTGATGTGCCGGGCTGGTGTGTCTTCCCCGCACGTCCTCCTGGACAGGCCTCTCCACCGCTTTGATCTATGTTTCCTGGTGCGGTGAGGGGGTCACGGTCTGGTCATTACAGAAGCCTTTCTTTGGGGGGCCTCAGCCTTCTCTGCATCCAGCTTGGCGCTCTCTGCGTTAACAATGGCATGATTCAATGGCCAGTATTTGACAAAGATATATATTTTCTTTAAAATTCTGGGAAATGAGCAAAGCCTAGCTGTTGTAAGTCCATTAACTGACAACACACAAACACCGACACTCACACATGAACAAGTCTAGAAGAGTCCATTAGTATTAGGTTGGTGCAAAAGTAATTGCAGTTTAAAAGGTTAAAAATAATCGCAAAAACCACAATTACGCTTGCACCAACCTAATAGCACTAACTATCACTGCCCCATGAATGACAGCCTCTTTCTCTAGAATAATCAGACAGAAGGCAGCCTTTAAACGACAAAAACCAAAAGGCAGCAATGAAGGCAGTAATGTGATCATGACAGAAAAGGAGAAAGACCTCACGCTCAAGTGGCAGGGCCTGCTAGGTACCAAATCAAACCTCTGTGACACAGGGCGTTTATTAGCTCCGGGATGATTTTGCATTTGCGTCAGCTGAGAACACCCACACTGCCCGTTCCCTACCTCTGAGGCAAGGGCTGCGATTGGAGAGGCCTTTTCCATTCTCCCAAATACTTTATGTCAGAAATAAAATGAAAACAGCTCCCCAAATCATGGCCCCCTTGATCATCCATCAGAGCCTTCTGCTGAATAAGCACAACAGGCCGCCGCTGCCTCAGAAAGGACAGAAGCCAACTTGAGATTCTGATGCCGTTATGAAAAATAGGTCTTCACCCAGTGTGCTCAGCACAGCGTCGGCAATTCCCGGGGAGGAAATTGCTCTCCATTAGGAGCCGGATCCAGGCGTATACACACCTCCCAGAACATACATATGTATATATACACAAAGACCGAAAGCGTATATACACACCTGCATAGGAACAAACATATGTCTGTATAGACTGTGAGCATGCGAGAACCAGCCTTTTGAACATCAATTTATTAATTCAGCAAGGAGCTCATTTGGCCTCTCTCTATCTGCAAGAAAAGTACCCGTGCATATCTCTGAAAACAGACAAAAGGAAATTGCCTGCCACTCAAGAGAGGCACACAGTTTGATACGAAACCTGGAACACAGAGAAATCCTCCGGTGCACTTGCGGGATCCTTGAAGGACCCTGGAGTAAATAGAACACTTAGCTGGAAGCCCAGACCCCTGGGTTCTGGGCCCAGTTTGCCTCCATGGGACTGTGGGGGGTCTAAGGAAACTACGTCCTCGCCCAGTTCATTCACCCATAAAATAAGATCACAGACCAGGTGATTTCTGACGTCCGCTCCAGTTTGGAAATCATGTGACCACAAAAGGATAACAACCCAAAGTCCCCACGCTCTGTCAGAGTACTTCTGCCTGTCCTCAAATAATTAACGGATCTTTTTAAGCCTCATACGGTTAGTAAAGATGTTCAAGTCGATCACACAAACATGAGCTGATTCTATAATTGATTAGAAACTAACGTGGAGCTTTGAAGAGCGTTTCTGCTTAAGCTGCTAATGACTCAGACAACCAGCGACTACCGGGTTTTCAGGAGCCGTCCCCATTTGGATGGAAAGAGGGAGGATTTCAGTCCCCCTGCTGATGCTGCCATCTCTACGCCAACAGCACAGCCCTGCTGTCACCTGTTTTCTTCATTTAGGCCTTCCTATGAGGTTGTGTTTGAACAGAGAGCTGCATGGGGAAAATGTTTAGCTCACTGATCTAGGGGTAAGGAGTCAGAGTGGAAGAAGGTGGGTTCTGTGGTTGCAAACACAGGTAAAGCTGTAGCAATTATTAGCCTGGTGACTGGGGCAGCCAGTGGACATCGCTAGGCCTGAGTGACTTCATCTGTAGAATAAGCCAGTGCTCACTGCCTTCTGCATTATAGGGTCACGTGAGGACTCACAAATCTTTACACAAAGAACCTGAGAACAATGGTGGACACGTGAGAGCACCCTACCCCAATCTGGTAGTTAGGACCCCTTCAGATTTCCAGTGACGACACAGAACGGCCTGTGTCAAAGACAATGACCGCCAGAGAGACACTGATGTAGGATGTGAAGTGCTGTGCACGTGAAGGTGGGAGAGGGAGGACGAACAGGAACCCAAGATATTATAAACACTTGGTTTGCTCTACTTTGTTTGGTTTGCTGACGCAGCTGTCTTTGGAATCTTTTAACAACAACAACAACAAAAAAATAGGAGGCCATGAAATAAATTATTTCATTTGGACAAAATTACAAAAGCTGAAATAACTAAAGGCAGCCATGAGCAATAGGGCAAATCTGCCTCAATAAGGAAAACTGTTAACACTTTAATAGTTATGAAACAAATCACTCCATTAATTTCCCACATGCTGAAACAGGTAACAATACATTTATCTGCCAGCATTATACCCTCCATATCACATATTTCCACAACTGTTAGCAATTGTATTCAGCATAATGGAAATAAGTTGCACCTCGTGGATTGAGGGAAAGAAAGTGGCCTGAGGTCTGCTGCCAGCTGAGCAACTTGATGGAAGAGGTTTTCGTTTTCTGTTTTGGTTCTGTTTGTTTTTCCTCTTTCCCTCTTAATCATTTTCAATGCATGTGCAGAGCATTCTAAGTCAATAAATGAGGACAAACTAGACCTCTAGGATACCTGGGCCAGTGTTTTCAACACGCACAAGCTAGGATCCCACAGGAAATGACCCTGTAGGTCCACAGGGCCCCAGGGCAGTGACGGACCTCCAAAGGGGTCACCAAGGGTCATTAAGCCCATTGCCCAGTCTTGGGCTTCACTGAAGGATCCCGATTCCTTCCAATAAGATAGTCATTCATGTCTTTGAAAATCTTCTGTCTGAATCCAAGACCCCAAGCCAGGTCCCCCTGCCTCATCAATGCTATCATTAAGATGACACCGGAGTCACGTCCACGGCCTCAGCATAGACCCAGCTGGTAAAGGGAAGGTCAGTAAACATCATGCCATGAACTCTAGAGAGCTACACGGAGACAGCACTCACCAGTCCCAAGTCACATTGTCACAAAAAGTTGCCTTCCCACTAACGATGTCTCTGAGAGCTGCTGAGCTCTCATCTGTGGACTGAAGAAAATCTCTCTCCCCTTGCTCCCCTTTGGGCCCCAGAAAGAAGGGCCCCCTCTGAGGCATTAGAGGAATCATACCCACCTGAGAAATAGGAAATGCTCAATGCTTTCCTCTTTCTTCTTTCTCAGCTCCAAATCTAGAGAGGCCCCACCATGTAAATGAACCAGCTTTAAGAAAGAGGCTTAAAATACATCCCAGGAACATCACCACCGGGCTGTGTTCCTTCGTTGGTAAAAGAGCCACCTGGGTGAAATCACCTTACGAATAAGGTCCCCTTAGACTGGGTCATAGGAAGACCCAATTTATACCTGGTCCAACTTCTGGTCTGGCTCACAATGTATCCATGGATGAAACCCTCATGTAAGATGCCTCCTGCATTCTCAACACATAGGCAGACATCGTCCCTGCTCAAAGAATATCCAGTGATGTGAGATCACGGAGTAGACAGCTTACCTTGGGCTTCACTACCTTCATGAACGCCCCTCTGACCAAAGCTTCCTCTCGTTCTTGCCTGGTAACTTTCCGCGCATCCAAAAACTTTAAATTGGGCAGTTTGTGTAGAACAAAGCACCTGGAAAGGAACAGGCAAGGACAGTTAAGGGAGGTTGGGATGACCCCCTCAAAGATCCACACAACTTGATACTCAAGAATTTAGTTCAGTTGATGTCTTCACCTAAACTAGAAGCTTCTTGAACGCAGGAACACCTTTTTTTGCTCACACTCATGCCCTCTTGGAAAGGAGCACTAGAATTAACTTAATAAAATATCAGTGCATTTCTGTTGCACAAATATTTCTTGAGTGCCTTCTATATGTTGGGCCCTAGGTATACAGCGGTGATTACAACATGGTCCCTACACTTAAAGGGGTTTTTAGTGTAATGGGGATGATGGAAATCAGCATTGCTAAGGGCCAGGATTGAGATTACACAGTAGTTTGGGGAGCACAGAGAAAGGGACCTGATATTACTCATTGAATGACTGAAATCTAAAGGCTAGACAAGCGTAAGGAGGAACAGGATGTCTCAAGTAGGCTTCAGAGAACCAAACCCTAAAGCAACGCCAAGCACTTAACTTTCTCTCAGTACAAATGTTACTTGGGGTAGGCAGTGTGCCTGCTGTCTCAGTGGGGCCTTGGGTTCCAAGGCCAGCTCCCACATTCATAAGGCGGCCATATGCTTGTCCAGGGAAAAGACGTAGCTGATCACTCAAACGCAAGAGACAACAACTTAGAGGCCTCTAGTGATAACTTTTATATTCAAAACACTCTAAAATTCTAAACACTTAATTCTAAATTCTTAAAGTCAAAACACTCTAAAATTCCATGGAGGCATATACTTTTCCTCCCCAGAACTTTGCACCCCAACATCTGAGGTCCTAGAAATTTGACTACTTCCTGCTTCCTCCCTGGCTTCAATCTATTACCTTCTTTCCTATTTCTCCCTGAGCCTCTCCCTTCCCTCACCAAATGCCCCCTAATCTTACCCCAATTCAGAAAAATTCCATGAGGGGCCCAAATGACCTTTCTGTCCTCCAATAGAACTCCCACTGGCCTCAGCCAATGTCAGAGAAAACTTCCATCTTCTGCTGTAGCAGCAAAGTCTTGATGACAACAGATTCTTTCAAAAAAGACATGTACGGATGGAAACAATATGTCAGGAGTGACGCTCAAAGGAGTAAAGACACTCACTAAGTGTAGGGTGGGAAAAGATGAATATTCAGGTGAAGAAAACATCAGTATTAGAAAATCAGCCAATGTTTAATAATGGAATGAAAGATGTCTTCACGGGGCTGGCAGGAGCCAAGATGACAACAGACAGCACGTTGTCATTTCTCCCCACTTTGGATCACAGCCCTGAAATCAAAGGAGGGAGGGAGGGAGAGGGAGAGAGAGAGACAGAGAGAGAGAGAGAGAGAGAGACAGAGAGAGAGAGAGACAGAGAGAGAGAGAGAGAGAGAGGTGCTGGCTTTTAAGCTAGTTAAAAATTTTAGATGACAAAGAGCTGCTGTTTTTCAGAGCACTCTTCTTACACAATCAAAGAAACAGCCCATGAAATAGTTTGCCGGTCACCCTGAAACTGGGGTGACTTGATTCTCATCCTGAGGTTTCCAGGTGGTTGCTGCTTAGAGAGATTTGAGGTGCACTAGGAAAGCTTGCCCCAAATTATTGGGTCTGAGACTCAGCCCAGGGTCCGAAGTTCCTCCCTTAGAGAGGTATCTTCTTTCATTCACTCACTCCTGTATTCACTCGCCCAACAGGTAATCATTGCGCAGCTACCACCAGCCAGGAACTGCGCCAGGTGCTGCTGAGAATAGGTGATCCACAAAGCAGTCAAGGACCCTGCTCTCAGGGAGCTTGTATACTAGTCCAGTGGTTCTCAAACTGGACTGGGCGTCAGCATCCTCTGGAGGGCTTACTGAAACACAGGTGGCAGTAGGGCTTGGAGCTGACATTTCTAATAAATTCCCAGGTGAGGCTGATGCTGCCGGTTCTGCTGAGAACCACTGTCCCAGTGGAAATAACACCACGAGAAGTAATAGCAGCTCGGGAATTCTGAGGTTGGAAGGCGGCGGAGTCTCCCTCTCGAGTCCGCTAACGGTGTGCCCTGTGGCACACAGAGCCCAGACGGCGGCCACATCTACCAGATCTTCCTGCCCCGTGGTGAAATGGAACTGGCTCCCCACAGTGCTGCCAAGTCATAAGTCAGTGGGCTTTCTGCTTGCCTGTCCCGTCCCGGTCTCGGAAGATCTATTTCCCTTTGTTCTAGGTCATGTCAGGGTGTCAAAAGCTGCAGCTTCAATCCTGAGTATAATACAAGTTTGCCATAAAAAATACAAGAGAGGATTCCCGAAGCCACAGAATGAAGCCTTTTACAATATCAATTCAACCCTTGTAAATTTAATCCAAGGTTATTTGTTGCACCAAAATCTCTTTACCGTGATGTATTACTTAGTTACTGAGGTTATCACAGCCGTATCCTAAAGTTGCATAGTACATAAAACATTTCAGTTAACAATGCGGGAAGGTTAACTCCCCCAGATAACCTGCAATCACAAGGGCCAGTCCACATGACATGCCTCTGTCAGCTTCCACGAGCTATTGATGGTTCAATCAGTTTGTTTTGAAGGTAAAGTACAACAAAAGGGCAGTAAACTTATTCAGACTGTCAACAGGGGCTATCGGGAATGGGGCTTGCAGGTAAGTAATTCTGGGTGTTTTAAGGCTATTATCAAACAGCAATGGTTGAAGGAAGAGACAGCTACTAATAACACAGAAGGCAGCCATCATAAACCACTTTATGGCAGAAATCCCCGTCTATAAATCCTGCGACACCCGGAGACAGCTTCAGATTTATAAAACTGCTTGTTAAGCCAGGACACTGCTTAATGAAAAGAGATCCATCTAAGTTCTAAGTCTCGTCCCTAGCTCCAGAGGGCAACTCCAATTTTCCTGACCTTCCAAGGTGGCTGGGCACAAGTCCCAGGGCCTGGGAGTGGAAGTCAGGGGCTGGGACAGGGAAGGTGAGGTTATGCAGAGGAGATCAGGGGTCCTGGGACGGTGTTTGAAAACCTATTTGTCTCTGTCTGCAAACAGATTCTCTAAAGGTTCTCTCTCTTTTCATATTGAATCCCTGCTCCATTTTCTTAAAGGACAGGTCTAAGGAGACACCTAAAACTGGTAGGGAGAGAAAAGGAACAGCAGAAAGGCTTTTTTGTTTGATTTTTGCTCCAAAATCAATTTTCTCTGCCCAAATCCCAAAGCTCCAGCATTTGTCATCTAGACTTCAAAGGGGAAGGAGTATGCTCTTCCCTCCTGCCCACAACTGCTACCCGAGGGGAGCTGGCTGTTCCCCCAAAACATCACACAACAGAAATACCAAGATGAATTTCTGTTGTCTGCTCCTGGGGTTTGGTTGCCCTGTTTCTTTCTCTGAGGAGACTCTTAAGAAATACCAACTTTCTAGATTCTGAGAGAATTGGATATAGGGTCACTGGAGTTTGTCCCTACTTCCTTCCATTTATGGCATTCTATGCTTCTTCCCATCAGTTCTTGCTGCCTACTTGCTCCCATGCATGGGGACAGGGGAGAGATAGAATAAGCTACTGATGCCCTACGGGGTGCCCCCGAAGGAGGCAATGGGTAATCCATGAACTGTTTTCAATCTTTCACAACACTTAACAGAACAGAGTGAACATGCCAACAAAATATCAAGCTTCTTTGCTTTTGATTGGATTACATCGACCTGTTCGGTAACACTGATTAACTCATGCTGATCAAAAGCACCGATCAACAGCTAAATGTGTCTGACTAATGTTTAAAAGTTAGCAATGGCTTAAATGAAGTTTATTTAAGAGCCAGAGCTTTAAAGTGTGGGAAAGAAAATTTAAAAATAGGGGAGGTCTTCACAACAAAAGACTTGGGACTAATAAGTCAGAGGAAAGAGCCCAGGCTCTGAGATTATTTTGCTGTGAGATCTTGGCTCGGTCTCTAACCTCTTCCCAAGCCTCAGTTTCTCTATCTGTGCAATGAAGGCACTGGGCTGAATGATGCCTAAGCCTCTTTTAAGCTTCGGCTTGCTTGAATTCTACGTCTCAAAGTTAATTTACAATAAATCCATCCATATCCTCCTTTCTTATTCTTTCTTATTACTCCAATTTCCTTATTTAACCCCCACCCCTCCCACCTCCAGGTAAAAGAGGACTGTGAGAAAAAAAGTCAATAAAGACCAAAGAGTAATGAACAAACACTGTGAGTGGAATAACTCCAGATGCTTAGAGAGATGACAATGATCTCAACTCTAATGAGCCGAGGTGAGCTCACCTGCAGCATTAATGAATGTCTGACAACTGGCAAAGGCCAGCTGATTTTCCTCACAGTTCACCGGCAGTATGTTTGAAGTCTCCATGCAAACAATACACCCACAGGACAGACCAAGGCCCTCTACAGAGGGTAACCAGCAATTACTCTGTGGGCTTCTGTCACTTTGATCTCTGGGTTGTGACCTTTGCTTTCTTGTGATCTTCAAAGCCCAGACTGTAGATTAGCTCGAGAATGCTAGCTGGGTTATGTAAGCCACAAGTTTTACAGCTCCTATTTGGCTGGGAAATGGTGGTGGCCCAGAATGGCCAACAGAGGGTCCCTCCCTCCTTCCCTTTGGCTGAGTGCTACAGACACTGGGCAGGCCCCAGGGCTGCTCCCTGAGAGGGAACAAAGGAAGGGTGCCACATTTTAAATAATTTAAAGTTGTGAGAAATACAGAGGGAACTACTGGGAAGGAGGAAGGAAGGAGAGGCAGTGGCAGGAAAGAATGAACGACACACAAGGGTTTAGTGACAGAAGCAGAGCTAAGAGATCGTGAGACCAACTCTCTTATTTGACAGCTGAGGTCCAGCACTTATGTACTGTTGCCCTTCAATCTCCTTTCTTTCCTGCAGTCAGAAGAAAGAAAATGTTTGCAAAGGACGACGAGGAATAGACCATTCTGGGCATCCAAGTTTCCCAAACCTGATTCATTTTTTGGCCAGTGTTGAATTCCACAGGAGGCCCCACGTGGTTTCTTAGAATGATGGTGGTCTCCCAAGCCAAGCTCTGCCTCACCCACTCTCTCTTCCTGCTCAAATCTCAAAGGCTGCTGGTTATCACATTCACCTCCATTCAACATTCATCCCAAAATAGCAGCACAGTGTGTACATACAGCAAAGTACGGGCATGTTTAAGCTCCTATAATAACATGGCAATGGACAGTTCTCAGGCATGATCTATGATGAATGGCAAAGAGAAACTCCAGGCATGGTTTTGCTCCTGCCCCAGCAGGCCCAGGCCACTGCTTGACAACTTGGTAGTATGTGCATGCTTACATACAGAATTAATGAGCCTGTTTTACCGTGGGAATGAGTGCCAAGAAAATCCAACCTGATGCACAGAGAGTAAGTGAGGAAGGAAAAGGGGTGATGTGAAGGGAGGGGAGAAAAGAATCTGCAGACACCAAAGCATCTGTGAAGCCATTTCTAATAAGTCCATAAATCTAGTCACTTCCCATTTCTGGCCCAGTGGTTGGCCACAACGTGACCTAAAACTGGGGAGACCTCTCTGAGGTCAACATCTCCCATGGAAATGAAGTGACAGACATACTTGTTTTGATGTATGGCTAGGTGACATATTATAAATATTACATCACATAACCACAGAGGGTGCCAATCAATAAGACATTTTTTTAGACAGCATTAAATGAGCCATGGGTTCTTGCTTCTGAATACACTCCTTTAAGGCTCCTACTATCGCTTAAATGATTAATAGGAGACATATTGTCAGAAAACGTACTTAAAGTGAAAAACAGTAAACCATAGAAATATCATTCATTTTTTAAGCAATTTTCTAGTGAAAATGTCACATAAATTTACATAGTGGCCCTAGTATTAGGCTCTGGGTAACAGCTAGAAGGAAGGCAGACCTCACGCTTTGTGGATAAAGGGACAGGAAAATAGTTTACCGAGATGAAAAAGAAAAAGGTGACTGCATTGTTTTATAGAAACCAAAATGCCACAGGAACTCTAAGTTCAAAAGTCTTAGGATGAAATCTTAAAATTTCTCAGGGTCAAATGAAGCACAAACTCCAGGATGAACAAAAAGCAGAGCTGCTTACAGACCATGCAACAGAATTGCAGCACACACACATTTATCTCATCCACATGCGAGTATCAGAGTGCTTGTCAAACCAGAAATAAAAAGTAAAATAAATAAAAAATTTAGAATGACTAGAGAATGGGCCCACTGTTCTACTCAACAATCAGATGTCGTACAGTGAATGTGTAACTAGAAGAGCACTTACTTAATGTTCCCACCACTCTTAGTTCTTATTTGTCTCAGAGTGTGGTCACCTCGCCATTATGGTGGGCAACTTCTGGATTTTCTACGATAATTTTTAATAGATTTGATTTAGGCTACACACAGCCTCTAGAATCCAGCTCCTCATGGCAACTTTGCCATAATGTGCAACTAACAGTCTTCCCAGCCCCATCCTTCAACATCTTCCAGGGAAACAGATAGAGAATGAGGAGCACAGGCTTGGAGGGCGCTCAAAACCGCCCCATGAAATGCATCACTCATCTAGAACCAAGCCCTCCCTAAGGAATCATGCCCCCCAAACCAGCACTTGGATTGAGTCTGAAGGTTAGTCTCTTGCTCAACATCCAAATGGTTCTGATTCCAAATAGGCAATGGGCATTTGAGGTGCCCAGAGGGCCCTGAATCTCCCTACAATAATTACTCAGCTCCTGAGAGGAAGGGTCATTGCAAGTCAGTTCGAAAAGTTACCAAGCCCCTATTCCATGGTCAGCACTACTTTAGGTATTAGCGAGGCTTCAAAGGGCAAGAAGATGCGGCTCTTACCTAGTGGAAGCCATTCTCTGGATGGTGAAATATATGACGTTGTGAGAGAAATATACAAGATACAATGGTATGAGATGGTAAAGGAAGAACTGTAATTGCTTGGGAGCCGAGGATCTCCACCAACAGAGATTTTAAATACTACTACATAGCCCAATAGTTCTTGATTGGGCATGAGAATCACCTACTGAATATTTTGTTGCATTTGCCACTAAGTGAATCAAAATGACTTGGATGATTCAGAAGTATAGCCTTGGTTAAAGGTCGCTGATCCAGACTGCTTCCCCGCCCCCACCCCCATTTTAAAGGTCCCACTGGCAAACTGGACTCCATATCAGATCATCTGATTTGACCCCTTATACCTTGGGTCTTTGTATTTTTGCCAATGTGACCAGTCACAGTAATAACAGTGTTAGCTTTTCTTTTCCTTTTACAACCTCATAAAGCCCTCTATTTAAGACTAAATAAAATGAGGTGGAATTGGAAACTTTCCTTACTCTACTTCTCTCATTCTAGAAAACAAAATGTGCCTACAGTTCAATCCCCATATAGAATCATGAATGAATGAATGAATTAATTAATGAATGAATGAGTAGATGTGTGAATGTGTGTGCACATACACATGTACACTATACATGGCTATTTTAACAAATTAAACACAGAAATCTAAAAAAAAAGTCAGAAAAAATGAGAATTTCTCAAACAATACTTAGATTACTAAAAATGTTGACTGAGAGAACTTGCTTGGATTTGCTTAAACTTTCCAATACATATCTTATAAATAAGTTGCTGCAAGAAGATAAAATATATTTTAAGTGACTCCTTCATACCTGAAATCAGTCTGTTAAATGCTTCAAAGTTCATAAGAGTGTTAAAGGGCAAATTAAGTTCTAAGTGATTAAGCAACTTAAATGTTTGATTTAGAAATTTGTAATTATTCACTTGCTGGACAGTCACCATATTTCTCCTAATAGAACGCCATTCGAATCAGCAGTATGACATCCCAAATGAAAATCTTCATGATGGAGAAAGATTTAATACTTTCTTATAAGTAGGGTTAGAGCTTAATTCTAAGATTAAGTCATCAAGTAATCTAGAAAATGCAGTTAAAGGTATAAATTCTTCCTAGTAAAGAAATATAACTAAATTCTCACTTTAACCTTACTTTTACTGACATGTGTGTATTTTTTTTAAAAACACACAAAATTTAATAGCCTTGAATAGCCTAGTATTTCTTACAGATTTGTATTATACAAAATGAATGCCCCCAACTGTATGTCTTCATGGGTCACCAAAGATTTTTATATGAATCACAATAGAACAAATTCTTCCTCTCAAACCATTATCTTCTTTCCCCAATCCTTCCAAATTTATCTCCCAGTAGCCTTGTCTTTCCTTCCTTCCTCCCTTCCTCTTCCCCACATTGATTCAAGGGGGGTTTTAATGAGAGCATATATCATAATGGAGAGGCGACACTTATGAAAACATCATGAAAAAAACATTAAAAACATTTACCAAAGAACAATCGAGAATGAGAGCATACAGAATTCAAAATGAAGGACAAACAAGTTTAGTAAAATGGGTCAAGAGACTCCCTAATAGAGGTGAATTTGGATCAGATGTTTCAAAGCAGATAGTTCAGAAATGGAGAGAAGAAAGAAAAGCATTTCTACTGGGAGGCTGTCAAAGTACCCGCTGGTGGTCACTGAAACAGCCTTGTGGAACAAAGTTATCAGTCTTTGGGACTTCCTCTTGGGACTGTATAGAAGCTCCCTAAACTTTGGTGGGAAGGACTTTCTCTCCCAAAAGTGACTCTGAGGCAGACCACAGGAAGAGCAGGGGTCAACAAAATATAGCCCAGGGGTCAAATCTGGCCTGCTGCCTGTTTTTTAAAAATAAATTTTTATTGGAACCTAGCCCTTCCAGTTCATTTACTGATTGTTTATGGCTACTTCTGCACTATAACAGCAGAGCTGAATAGTTGTAACAGAGACCATATGACGTTCAAAGCGTAAAATATTACCCAGCCCTTTACAAAATGTTTGTCAACCCCTGACCTAGACCACCCAAAACCTCTTCATGTTTCTTGACTTCTGTGACCTCAACAAATGGAGACAATGGCTACAGGTTACCCAAAAGTGAAAGTTTAACATTATTATAAGGAGTCCACTGACATTTACCAAATATCTAGTATGCACCAAACAGTATAGTATCCCCCCAAAGATGCTACTTTTTCCTGTCTCTCACCATGTTCAAACCCCTGGATACTCACCTGTATCTCTTGTAGTCTTCCTCATCCTTTTCCAAGCTGACTAGTTCATTGGGACATGCCACATTACCCAGCAGGCTGAGGTACTCCAGAGCTGGCGTCACTTCTGCCAGGTGATCAAGCAGACACTCCAAGTCAGTGATGTGACAAAGGTTAAGGATCTTGGTCCAGGAAGACAAAAAACTTGGCAAGAAGAATAGACCATGACTGACAGGGAAAGCCTAGCAGCTGATGAGTCTCGGCTGCTCCCATAAGACGACGTGGGTGAGGGTAGAAATCAACTTAGCTGTGGGTGTCTGACATGGCTAGTTTTTCACTCCTACTGTTGGGCACACAAACCATCTTTTCTCTGGGCAGGTAAAGCTAAGTTCAGATTACTTGAGAGAGAATGAATAAACTTAATTGTTTTGTCACACTTTTCTTTCCTCTATAGTTCTGTGTTTTGTTCTTTTTTTTTTTTTGTCTTAAATGATGAAGGGTAGTTTCCATGTAGTAAAATATTTTACAATATGCAAATCCATAAAATTTAATTTTTTTCTAGTAATGAAAGCAAGACATTATTTCCAAGGCTTCATTAAAAATAGATCATTTATCCTTTAAGGGGTAATTTATCATTAAAACATAGAGGAATAGCATGAACACAAACAGAAATTAGCCATCCCCTTATGATCTGAGAGCCTGCAGTGGAGCTAAGCATTGCTCAATGGCTTCACTGGTGGCAAGAAAGCATTGTATTGCGGGGTGGAGGGAGGAGAACAAAGCCAGGAGGAAAAGAGTAAGTTAGGACAAGTTTAGTCAAGCCAGGCAGGTCAAAATGCATTTCCTGAGAATCTGTTGTGAATCTAATATCCTATAAAGGAAAAAATGGGAAAGACCAAGGAGGGTCATGGTGGTGAAATTATCGCATGATCCATCCCCTTAGCGGGATCCAATGTCCAGTCAAGGCAAACACTGAGACTCCCCCAAACCAAATGAGGAAGAGTGGTAGATTCAGGGAATCACAGGCACTGGGAAGGACTAGTCCACACATCATTCCCTGGCTTGAGCCACATACAGATAAGCTGAGCCCTAGGCAAGGTGCTGATTGGACAGGCCATAAGAGTGGCCATGGATACCAGGAGCTTGTGGATGAGAGGAGTTAGCCAACATCAGCAGAGAGAATGCGGTCTGTGACAGGGAATGACAGCAGAGCATATAGGGGCTAAAGATATAGGGGTGACAACAGCACATGAGTCAAAGACATGGGGTAGTTTCCAGGAGTGAGGTAACTTGAACGTAGGAGAAGATAAGAATCACAGAGAAGGGCTGCCCTTACTCTCTCAGGAGGTTACCTCACCATGGGATGTTATTCAGGTTTTTCTCGTACTTCATTTCAACTTGTCAGGGGAGAATGAACTCCGAATCCAACCAATGTCTGAATCCAGTTCCTAACATATCTGCCAAGGGGTCGCCACAAGGTAGTCCATTCTATCTCTAGCCACTGAACCAATGTAACTGCTTGGAGTCACAAAAAATAAGGCATTCTTCTCTTCCTCATGATGACTCTTCAGATACAGTAGTATCTCGGTTTTTGAACGTCTCCGTTGAACATTTCGGTTTATGAACGCGGTAAACCCCAAAGTAAATGCTTCGGTTTTCGAACGCACCTTGGAAGTCAAACACGTCACGCAGCTTCCACTGAGTGCAAGATCCTGAGGCCTAGCTGTCGGCTGTTTTCGAACGTTTCAGAGCTCAAACGGTCTTCCGGAACGGATTACGTTCGAAAACCGAGATACCACTGTAGTTGAAACCTCATATGTCTTTCATAAATCTCATGTTCTCTAAAGGAAGTTCCTTCAAGCATTCTTTATACACATGCTCTGCCACCATCATATGCGGGAACAAGCACTGGACTCTGGGAGGAGCAAGACAGAGACACTGAGAGGGAGAACACAAGCAAAGAAGGGACAACTGGTAAAAGAGGGTCCCAGCATACTCATGCACTGTGGGTTTCCATAGGCCAACATCACCCCCATTTCCTAAACAAGGACAAGACAATGGACACTGAAGTTATCAATCTTTCAAATCTTCAGCAAGTAACATCCAGGAATGACCACCAAGAACCACTGCAATAACAACGATGAGAAGGGGGTGACGTGGAGAAGACCAGAGAGAAAGGTCCCAGCAGAAAGGTAAGGTTGGAAGTGTAGTGAGTGGCCAGGAGTCAAACACTGATATATTTCATCACTGAAGAAAACATGTGTACTACTTTTTAAAGTTCAATCATCACGTTCTTTAAGAAAACCATTTAAATAAAACCAACTGAAATGACAGCGAACAATTTCAGGGGAAATGTGGCTTTTCCAGTAGGTTCCATCTCTGAATGCTTCACAGTCATTGCTACATTAAAAAAAGAAGAAAGGGTCCTGCCACTACTCTCTCTACTGGTGCTGCACTTAGCCCTGTTGGCACCTCAGGGACCCACTGTGTCATCCAGGTGGGTCTCCCATGCCTGCACTTGAACTTGCATGTGCCTTAGTCGCAGTCCTTGTTTCTCCCCTTCAAGGTTTGCTCCAATCCTCTACCCCACACATGGGACTCATCGGATGCTCCAAGGAGCACTAGGAGTTGTCCTATTGGGTTGTCCTGAAGCCTCACGGCCAGGCTTTGATTATCGGGGGACAGCCAGATGATCACTCCTGCTGGCCAGCACCGTCTTTCTTTTGTGGGATGGCAAGAGAGTGGGCTGTCAAACTGGTGCTGACATATTGATGTGAGGTGATTCCAATTATTTATGTACACAATGGCTCTAGAGAACCTAGTGGAAGCCCTTTCTGCTATGGATAGAAAAGTCCAACCAAAACCGATTTCCTTGTTAGGGACAAACTCCTTAAACCTTCATCTATTTTTTTTTTTTCATCCACTGTGTGAAGGTGGGAACATGAAGAAATGGAACTCAAAACTGGCAAGACTTTCAAGTTGAGGAAACACTGGGCAACTGAGTTGGACCAAACTCCCTCTCATTTATCAACATTTAGTGATTAGTGATGGGAAGCCCAGCGTGTCACCACCCAGGGAAGTAGGCCCAGTTTAATCTGAGTGAATCTTCAGATGTTAATTTACCACAGAGCTAAGAAAGCCTCTATGTGAGGGCTCCTTGCTTGTACAGGTCCCTTCCAGAGCCCTGAGAGAAGCCCTAGTAATCGTGTCACCTGGTCACGTATTTTTGTAAAATTTGCAAAAGTAGCTTATTTAAAACCCAGTTGGTTAAGATCACTGCTTTTCTTCACTAGGACATCTTCCATCACATTTCCCTGAGTTGAGTGACGTCAGAGTGGCTGTGGAAATCCTAGGAACCTGGCTAAGAGAAACTTGTGAAGAAGTGGCGTTTAATTAGGATTCAGTGGGAAATATCTGTGTGGTTTGTAGTCATTTCTGTGTCTGGTTATTACAATAGTACCAGTAGTAATGGCTTCCAGTAATATTCCTATCACCCGCCATGCTGACACAACATGTGGGAACCAATAAAACTAATGATGAAATGTTTGATGAGTTTATCAATTCAAAGAACATTTAAAATGAAGTTGTTGAGTGCACACACATACACACACAAATAACTTGAAATGTCCTGGGGGAAAAAAAAAAGAAGTCATATATAAAGGAAATGTGTAAGAGTCTTTCCAATATTTAATAATTCTAAAAATTTTACCAGTAATTTAGTGGTGAAATTACCAATAACGAGTGGTGTAACTGAAAGAAACATCCCTAAACTATGAGGTCTGACAATTAAATTCACGAATTCATCCTAAAAAAAAGTGCTACCTACCTCATTGCTGAACATCACTAAGGTTACCTTCGAAGTACTCTCCTTGGGAAGCTATGCATTGACATCAGTGCTTAGTCCACCCTTCAAAGTAATTTTGGAACTCTTTTTCTGGAATGGCCTTCAGAGCTGTCATCGTATTACCCTTGATGTCCTGAGTGTCATCAAAATATCTTCCTTTCAATATTTCCATTATCTTCAGATAAAGAAAGAAGTCATTGGGGGCCAGATCAGGTGAGTAGGGAGGGTTTCCCAATTTGTTTACTGGCTAAAAAAATCTCCCTCACAGAGAGTGCCATGTAAGCTGGTACACTATCAGGATGCAAGAGCCATGAATTGTTTGCAAAAAGTTCAGGTCATCTAAGATTTTCACATAGCCTTTTCAGCACTTCCAAATAGCAAACTTGGTTAACTGTTTTGTCCAGTTGGTACAAATTCATAATGAATAACCCCTCTGATATCAAAATGGTTAGTTACATCGTTTTGACTCTTGATTTGGACTGATGAAACTTTTTTGGTTGTGGAAAATTGGCTGACTTCCATTGTGCACTTTGATGTTTTTTTCAGGATCGTGTTGGTACACCCATGTTTCATCACCAATGATAACACAGCCCAAAACATCGTCTTGCTGCTCCAAAAGGTCTTGGCAAATTTCAACTCTCCTTTGCTTTTCTTCATCGGTGAGCTCCTTCGGGGATATGTTTGCACACACCTTTCTCATGCCAAGATTTTCAGTTAAGATTTTCCTAACTGTTTCTCTATTGATGTTTACTTGGTCTGCTATGCTTCTCACAGTCAGCTGATGATTTTCACACACAATTCAATGAGTTTTTGCAATGTTTTCATCAGTTCTTCTTGTTACTGGCCACCCTGACCTCTCTTCATCAATGATGTGTTCTCTCCCCTCAGAAAAATGTTTAATCCATCTGTACACTGCCATTTTCTTCATGGCATTATCCCCATAAACTTGGACTAACCATGTCCCTGATTTTACTTCCAGTCTCGCCAAGTTTAACAATAAAATGAATGCTTGTTCGTTGCTCTAATTCAAGCTCAGACATTCTCACAACAGCATACAAAAAAACACAAGAACAATAATGAACGCCCCTCAGTAAGACACTGCCACACGTCGACATGAACACAGTTGTGAGACACTGATACACAAGGTTATGAAACCTCATCGAGCTGTTTGTACAGTGCTGCCAATGTAAGCGCAGGGTGGCAAGTTCACGAACTTAATTGTCAGAACTTGTATTAAAAATACAAATCAATTAGATGGAATTATCTTTCATTCTCCCCATAGAAAATATTATAAACGTTAATTATATAACGAAATTATAAGGGAATTTGCAGGAAAAATTAGGAAAAAAGTTTTTATACAGGCATGCCTAGTACGTCTAGCATAAGAAGATTACTTTTCTAAATATTTTAATGTGTGGTGTTTTTCAACTTAAATAGTTTTTAGTATACCTCCATATATTTCTATTTCAAAGAAACATTCATCTTCATACCTAATTTTGTATTCACATATAGGTAGGTTTGGCCTTAAAGGAGGACTCCTCAAATTATGTAGGTTTCACACTCCACAAAATCTGTATGTGCCCCTAAGCAGGAGGCCATGGAGATATGGACTCATTTGAATGTCTTGAGCATTTCTTGGACAAAGAGTCCGCAGGTTTCAAGAAGCTTCAGCCATCCTGTGCCAATGAATCCAAGGAATTCTGGACTTCTGTGGCCTTGGAGCCTGATTTGGATATTGTGTGCGGCGGAAGCCACTCTGTCTTCTTAAGCCTTTCAACTACCTGCTAAATGATCCATTGGGCTGAGCCGGGTGGTCTCCCCCAAATCCACACCATGCAGGAATCACTAGCACCTACTACTTCATGGATGCTCTAGACCAGAACTTCATCATTCTCACTTCAATGTGAGAAAGAGCTCTAATTGGTTTCTTGGTCTCCTGGGTCAGCCAGGATGAGCACAATCCTCTCTTGCCTGATTGCGAGCTCTGAAATAGAACTTGTCACATTCCTTTTTGTCAAATGGCATAGGCAATTAACTGGAGGCAATCAGAGGAGGCAACTTGGGGTCCCTGGCTAACCAAGACCACCGCGGTGGAGACACTTTCACAGATTCTCACAAGGGCTTGTTTTGTTTTGTTTTTCCTTTTTTAAAATTTGCAACTATCTGGCACAGTTTCAATTCTCTCCAGCTGGATTCTCACACACACCTGGTTTCCTTCATCAAGTCTTCTCTAGAGTACTTGCCGTTTAGAATTTTTTCAATGTTGTCTACAGAAAGTTGCCATGGCAGAGCCCAGCTGTCATGGCTAGGCTTGCCAAGGGAGATTTTCTGCTAGGGTCCAAGATCAAAGCAACATCTTGCCTTGAAAGTTTGGAGCATGAGGGAGGAGGGGAGACTCCCGGTGTCATGGCCAGTTGCACAGGTCCAAAGCTGTTTCCCAGGTGAGGGTGGGCATGTATCCTCCCTCTGAGCTCAGCTCCAGGTCAGAAGGAAGCATCTATAAGCACTGAAAGGATTTCAACCAGAGCTCATCCTAATATTGGATTTTTGAATGCTAACTAAACAGTCTACATGACATATTATCTCATTTTGATTTGCATGCAAGTCAGAAATACTATCACATCCAGAAAACAATTAAGGAAACTGAGGTCAAAGGTCACACTGTCAGCAAATGATAGTCTGTATTCAAATCTCCATCCTAAGAAATGACATTTCTAGGGGTATATGATTTGCCTTTTTCTAACACAAAAGGGAAATTTTAAATACTGAAAAATAAAATTTTTTATATGCTTTTGTGGAGACCATAAGTGCTGTCATCCAGCTATGCTCTGTAACTCAGTTATTTACAATTAGTACTTATTCTTGTCAAGTATTGAAGCTTTGGCTAACAGTAAAATGTACCAAGAAGTTGTAAAGTCTTTGAGTGTTAAAGTGATGTGTGTGTGTATATGTGTGTGTTTATGTGTGTATTTATAATGCCATTTAAATTTCTCAACAATGTATATTACCCAATTTATAGATAAAGAAACTGAGGCCTCTGCCAAGCTGCAGAGATGACAGAGAAAACTGCTTCCCCCACTTACCCCTAAAGGAGAAGTGGGTGAGAATCATTTGATTGTATTGTACGAAGGTTACACGTCTCTATTTTCCTGACATCTCAGCTGTTTCCTTATTTGGGGTTGGGTATTCAGACGTGATATGACTGAGACCGTGATCAGGTACCCACTCCTCCTGGGCAAGAGCCAGGGATAGTGTGTACATACTCTTGTGTGAGTGAAAGACAGAGAGAACATGAGTGCTGGGGAGAAGTCAACTCCACGGCCAGTCACTACCGGGCCAGTCTAAATGAACCAAAGCGAAGAAGTAAGTATGAGATAACCAAGAGATGAAGAGATAACCTGGGAAGACCAGCACGGGTACACCAAAGCTGAGGGCTGAACAAAAGTGGAACACACGGCTGGGAGAACAAACATGGGAGGTCAAGCAGGGGGCTTGCAGCCAAGAAGGGAGACAGTGGTGCACTGAGAGGAAAGCTGCCAGTCTGGGCTTGGGCCCTGGAACCCCTTTCATGAGCTCCCTGCTCCCAGGAGGGAGCAGGGCCGTGTGGGGCCAGGCACAGGCAGCTGACATTGCCACCATCTCAGCTCTTCTTCTTGTGCAGTGATCACCTCCCTTCCCTGGACGGCAGAGTTTGGGGCTGAGAATTAGCATACCTGAGTGCTAGACTGAGCTCCACCACAGACAATCTATGTGACTTCAAAAAGGTCATACCCAGTTTTTTCATAAAAATGAGAATTATTCCCAGTTGTACCCAACTCACAGAATGATATGAATGTAATATTAATTTTTACAAGTCACAGAAGCACTCTAAACCTATACTCAGGCCTCGGTTATAATGTGGCCCAAACAAGATCAAATAAGGTCACATAATTCTCTAGGACAATAATAACAGCAATAATATTAAACCTTACATAGAACTTACTATGTTACTATAACTTAATATTTGTGAGATTCCTACAGCAACTCTCACAACAACCTATGGGTGGGTACTATTATTGTCCCCATGTTGCAGAGGAAACCAAAACATAGACATGTTAAATAATTTGGCCAAGTCATGCAGTAAGTGGTAGACCCAGGTACAAGCCCAGGAAATCTGGCTTCAGAGCCTGTTGTTCTTAACCACTATCTGACAGGCCTCTTGCTAAAAGATAAAAGAAACCCATTACCCAAGTTCCCAGGGTCAAGTAACATAGAGCATTGTATAAACACATTTAACTGTGAGTAAAACCCAAATGGAAGACTCTAGATTTGCAAGGCAGATAAAATGGGTGGGGCTGGGGCGGGGGATGAATAACCATTCTACACAAAAAGCAAAAAATTAAAAACAACAGAAACTTCACAAAAGAACTTAAAGTGGAACCCCATTTGATAGCAAGCTTCCCAATATGTTTGAAATAAGAGTCAAATTACAAGAGTTAATACTCACCTTTTTAGAAGGTCAATAGTTACTTGATTCTACATCTACCTTGATTACAAATATGGAGCCAAATCTTAAGGCGACAGAATACCAAGGCCTGTGTGTTAGATTGTCAATGGAATGAGTCATGCCACCATGTATTCATGCCTTGTATAGTCCCCACTCACATTTGTTCTACATTTAGTAGGTGACTTGCTTTGGCCATGGGACAGCAACACACATGCCAGTAGGGCTGGACCAGTACTTGTACATTGGGGCTTTGCTCTTGGAACACCCCTCCCACGTGGAAAGGCCTCTGCTAGTCTGTGAGAGACATTTAGTTCAGCCAACCATCAGCACCATCTCCAGACAGAGGAGCGAGGCCATGTCAGACCATCTAGCCCCAGCTGAGTCTCCATATAACTGTGGCTGCACGCGTGACACAAGGCAAAACTAGCAGAAGAACTGTCAGCTGAGCCCTGCCCAAATAGCTGGCCCATAGTATTGTAAACGAATATTTATTTTTATTTTTTAAGCCACTAACTTTTTTTGGGGGGTGAACTATTACGCAGCAAAGCTAACTGACAGAGCCCAATTCTAAGGCATTTCATGAAGTAGCGATAGCAATATGGAACCTAGTAACTGCCGGAGAGCCTAGGGTATTTGCACAAACAGGTAGGATAGTCAGTTCACTGAAAAGGTGGAGTCAGGAGTATTAGGCTAAAAGGATGACAGATAACACTACTGCTGCTTTTACCTGCTTTTAATTCTATGACTTCTGGGTCCAGTCTAAGGGGAAACTGAGCCAATCTTCACAATCATACCAATAACCAGGAGGAGAAAACAGTCATGCTGCATCCTGAGGGAGCCCACTATTCTTTCAAACCTACTGATACTAGCGTACCACACAAGAGCATAGGGGCAGAATTAGCCAGCTTGACAGCTACACACTGCCACATGCTTCAGTCCCTCCCCGGCCATTACCATCACTCCCTCAGCGCTACTGCTCCAGATCAGAGAAACTGAGGCATGGAGCAGAGAAAGGACTCAACCAAAGACAAACGAAATCTCTCTGCACTCTAGAGCCAAGAGGCCAGCAAATCTCTGGTGACAGCAATACTGAGAATTAAACCATCATGCAGTCCAACTCACTCCTTTAAAAATGAGAAACAGAGGCTATCAGAGGATGATTTGCGCCAGGCCACACAGCCTGATTCAGCTGCCTCATGAACACGTGTGCAAGGACTCTGATACTCTACAGTGATGAGGTACACGGGATACGACGTGTGGCCTAAGGGAAGAACCATATCATCCAAATTCCAATCTAATAGTCCTTCTGCTCTTGACTGAATTGAGAATATTGTCCAACTGATCTCCTAAGAGAGCCAAGGAAGCCATAAGACACACGGACTACAACAATTTTCCAAACAATGACTAGGAAACTTAGTCACGGCCAAAGAATAGGAAAGGGAAAAATCCATCAGCATTTAATCATGATAAAGACTGGTATTTAGTTTAAAAGGCTTTCTCCTTCTACTTCTATTAAAATGCCAATTAATAATGACCACGAGTAGCATATTTTACAGAATAAATATAAACTTACGACTTGAAGTATAAACAGTGGCTAATAAACAATTTTGCAAATCATTCTTAAATGCTTACATGTGCATATATGTTCAACTTAACTTGTGTATCTGGTTTTATATCCTACTCTAAGGGAAAATGCCCTGATCTCTTTTCTATTTCTAACTTACCTTGTGGTCATGAACAAGTAATTAAAAGACTCCTGGTCGCAGAAGTTCCATCAATAAAACAAGATGATTGGACTTCAAGTCTGAAGCAATACAGTAGAATGGAGAGAACTTAGGGTACAGCCACAGTTGAGACTGAATTCGGGACCTACAGTCTATATTTCACCTCTTACTCCATCGAGGAAAAAGGAGTAACTACACCCTTTTCACAGGGTTTGGTAAGAATGAAAAATAACATACTTAAAGTTAGTCAGCACATTGCGTGATCTACAGGAATGCTCAATAAAGAACAGTTAAGGAGAATGATTCATTCATTCACTTATCCCACAAACATTTATTGAAACTCAACTCTGTGCCAGGCATTATTCTAGGTGCAAAGGATACAGGAGTTCACAATACTGACAAAACTCCCTGCCTTGCCCAGCTAGCATTATGATGGCATGGAGAGCCACAACTCGAATATTCGAGGAGCTGTGTGCCCTGTGCTGCAGAATGGTTCTGATTCCATTCTCAGCCTCACTGCAGAACCCAGAGCAGTTAGTCCCTCTGAGTCTCATCCCCAGCTGGCTAGGTCCTCACCAACCTGGAGGCCATATACTCTCCTACGAGGCATGGCTCTCCTAGGCCTCTCCCAACACTCTACTATGGTAAACACCACAAAAGGCAGAGCTAGGCCGGGGCTTCTCACTTACCTACATAGAGTTCACTCAGCCCCTCCCGTCTCCTTCATCAGAACTGTTCCCCAGGCCTGCACCAGAGCCTTCCAGAAACCTCCGAGAAGGCTTAGCAGCATTACCCTCTACTTCCCACCAGAGGTCGCCCTCCCACACAAGCGCAAGCAAACAGAACCCGGCTTTGCCTTCTTGGCAGCAGTGACATTATTTTCTTTCTCTATTTTTATCTATTAAAAAGATTTCTTCACAGCCATAACTTAGATCTCTACACTAAAATGGAGCAACAGGAAGATATAATGGTGCATTTCATTTATGAATGACCTATAATAAATTACTCTGAAGTGTCCCGAGTGCCAGAAGACAGAACGCTTTGTCTGCCCATGGACTGTATTTCACATACTTTAATTTAGCTGACACATAAAACTCATTTGACATTTCTCAGGTATTTGTGTGGGGCAGGAGAGGGGAGCTGGCGAGCAGGAGGGGACCACTGCGGGGCTGGGCGGGGAGTGGGGGCAGCGGGCAGAGCCAAGGATATTTGGTTCTTGTTGAGGCTTAAGGTATGGAGCCTGGGTAACCCTGGCAACACGAGGTCGTTCCCGAGCAGATTGTTGTCCAGGATGAGTTCCTCCAGGCTCCCGAACGCGCTCAGTCCTTCCAGTGACCTGCAATGACAAAGGCAACAGGAAAAATGATCCTGCACTAAATCAGGGAGGCCATTATGAGCCGAAATAAATATTTTAACCTTCCCTTTCAGGACTGGGAATAGTTTGGGCTTGGTGCCTGTCAGCAAAGTGAATGACAAGAATTAGTAGCAGGAGCCGGGGCGGGGGCGGCGGGGGAGAAGGGGCCGCTGGCACTCACCGCATCCTTCACGCATTGCCAACATGAAGGATGAGGGTCACTTAGTGAGTAGCCAGGATCCAAAACAAAGGGCTTCAGATATGGCCTGCAGGATAAATTTGTCAATGTCTTGTGCCTTCAGGCACCCAGCCTGGGCTGACCCTAACCTCCATTCCCAAGATAAATAACTCTGTCACAGTTCACCTTCATTCCCTGGACACAAATTTAAGTTGTCATCCATCATTCCTGCCCAGAAATATCATACCCCTCTTACAATAATAAATATAACTTCAAGTATCATTTCTTAGCAGTTCTCCTCTGCACAGTTGTAGGAAACAGCAAGGAAGGCTTCCTTTCTCTCCATTCACTGCCTCTGACTTTCTTTTTTTTTTTTTTTCCCTCTGCTTTTTTTCTTTACTAATCACTTAATTTGCTTCTGCCCAGTGTCCCTGTGGCTGCCCCGAAAGGCAAGTCATCTGTGGAAGCACATGTCTGAAAGGACTGTTTCTTTTTCTTTCATGACTTCTTTTTCTTTTTATTTATTTTTGTTTTTGTTTGGGGGTGGGGGGAAAGGAAGGGATTGGAGGAATTTCGGTTCCAATGCTCCTGGCATGAAATTACTATTTTAATTTATGGAAAGTGGATTTCTAACTTTATTTTTGAAAGAAGTGTCAAGCGCAGCTATGTAGAGGTCGAGGCGATAAATAAACAGGCATCTGAAAGAATTAAGTACCCAGCTCAGGGTTAAAAAAGGTATCAGAAAAGGAAAACTAGCCTGTTTTATACACTGAGCTGAAGTTTAACTCTTAATGTGGGCTCGGGAGTGTTGGGGGTTGTGGGGAGGAGGTGAGGGGCAGTCGTGGGCATGTGCTTGCTCTGGCGCACACACACACACGTTAATTAAAGAAAGCCGCCCGGCAGAGGGACTTACACAGACACGCACACTCCCGGCTCGTTCACCTGCCAGACCCAAGAGCTGTGCTGAGCTTGCACAGGCTGACAGCTGAGCTACGACGTCAACCAGGGAGCGGACTCGCATGGAATCTCCTGGCTATTCTACAAAATGTGACAAATCAGGGAGATGTTGTCTACACTCTTTATTCATTTACTGATAGCACGTACATTACAGACCCGCCTGCTTGCGTGTGCAATGCCTGCACACCGGGTGTGAGTGTGAACTTCATCACCAAAGGTTTCTCGAGGCATCCACGTATCCCCGTGGGACCACTGCCAAGAGGACTCCAAACTAGGGAGTCGATATTTGGGAGGTGTAATACGCATTGTGAATAGGTAATTAAATCCCCACATTCCATAGGCCCAGAGCTCTACCAGCAGGTCCCATTTGGGCCTGATCCTCAGCGTGGTCCCCACCCAGGGCCTAGCACCCAGACCACGCCTCCTCCTGTAGCCAACACTACCTGCACCACAGCAGGAAGACAATACCCAACACATTTTGGGTTAAGAGTCAATGAAGTCATCATGTTTCATGTCCTCCTCCTCTCTTCCCTTCTCCCTCATGTTTCAGGGAAGAAAACACAACTTATACATATGTTGTCAGGAAGGTCTGGAATTTTACCTCAGCTCCACCATTTATTTGCCAGGTGAATTTAGGCATATCAGTAACGGATCTGAACAGCCTTGTTCTGTGTTGATTCCAGCTCGTAGCATCTCATGGAAAATAAGCGAAAGACTAACAAGTTAGTTTCTTTTGCTTCCTCCTTTTAGTCACTGCTTTTCCTGGAAGCCCTGATCTTTGGGCAAGGAGGAGGGTTTACAATGCGTGGCACAGGCCGATAAACAAATGTGCAAACGTGTGCAGTAAGTCTGGCTTCTCAAGGAGACTTCGTCACCCTGTCCTGAAGTCCCTTCCTCCCTGGGGGTTAATGAGTGATATCCAAAAGTGCTTTTCCGAACGAGGCTCTTTTTAACCACAAGGGGAGCTGAGGCCACCTCCCGCCAGGGCGCCTTATGGATGGCTAATAAGTCCTTTGTGTGCAAACATCAGGTGGGCTCTGTCAGAGGCAGCATCCAAACACACATTGTTCCCAAGTTATGTTATGCAAATATAATACTCATATCATGAGAATCAGCAAATGGTTGGCAACTGGCAAGCAGAGGAAAGCTCCCATCCAAGAGTGCTTCAGGGGAGGCATAAAACAAAATGACATAGCATGAAAAGGGACAAAGCCGGGAACACTAGAGGGAGTGCCCACAGAGACCGCCTTTCTCGCAGGGGCAGGCTCCTGGGCAAAGCTCAATACTCTGGAGTCAGACTTCAGAGAGCAGTTGGGAAGCTCAGGCTCAAATCCCCTAGCACCTGTCTGGTTTTGCCATGTAATGTTATTAGCTGCTCAGTTAAAAGGGAACCATGTTACGTCAGGAGTAGCTAATTTAAAAATCCCCATCTTCATGTTATGGGTGTAGTGTGCACTTGGTGATTTAATCAGCTAAACTCAGTGCTGAGGGATTGGGGACAGAAGGCAGAGAGCATAGTGAAGGGTAAAACGGGAGAGGACAGGATTTCTGGGCTTCAGCTACCATGAGGAGGCCAATAAACAAACACCTGGAAGATGGTTATATTTTTAACTTTTTAAAAATTTTACTTTTGTTGTCATTATTGCTACAGCTGTTTTCATGGAAGGAGTAGGGGCAAGACATTACTTGTATCGATCTTTGAGCTCCTACCCCTCTATACAAGATGCCTGCAAATAGATAGTATATGCTGTTAAATAAAATGAGAAGGCAAAGGAGGCTTTAAGGATCCTCACCGATCTGTACTGTTTGGTGGGACAGCTACAGGAGCTACAGGGAGACGACATCACTGTGAGGTTCTCTGCTGTACCCCTGTGTGTGGACAGCAAAGTGTGGCCCAGACCCATGAGCCCTGGTGGAGGGGTGACTGTTGCCGCAGTGTTACTCACCAGCATGGTTGACAGTGGCTGCAGGTGTGAGGGGTGGCATATCAGGCAAGGCAAAGGCAGGCATATCTGCCATGCTCGGGGGCTGTAGCGGGAGGGCGAGGCTTCAGCCCCTATCTGAGCACAGGCAGCTGGAGACAGGTCTCCCCAGCCCAGTCAAGAGATGCCAAGGGCAGGCAGGGAGACCGGTGTGGGTCCCATCTGTGGCAGGTGGTTTGCCCTGGAAACCTAATCAGCACCTCCAAAGCACACTGCAGGCTGCCTGTCTCCTGCTCCCCGCAGGAAAGCTGCCTCTGATCTCACCCACAGGTACATTTCAGTTACCTGGTGTGCAGGGATCTGAGTGGGCTCCCCAGGAACCACTGCAGCTGCCTGGAGAGTCCCAGTGCCTTTTCCAAAGTCATATCAACATGACAAAACATCACAACGCATTCAGCTCCAGCGGATTCAAACAGAGCGAACTTTTAAGTTTCCACTGTAATTAACCCTATCCTCGTTAAGATAATTATGATCAAGCTTCCTGTCACACTTAATATCCCAGCATCATTGCCCATGGCTCACACTCTGCCCTCATTAGCTTATAAAAACAGCGGCACTAAACAGGCAGCTACCACCCTTTCCAAGCTAGGCCAGTGGCTGTGAACCTCTGTGGGAGCCTCAGGCAGGGCAGCAGGCCCCACAAAGGGCCACCCTTTGAACCCCAATCCCTTTTGCTCCTGGGTAGGCACACACTCATCTGTCTTCATCCTTTTTCCAAGTTAGCCACTGGTCAGAACCGGGAAGGAGATGGGCCAGGACCAGAGCAGGGCTGGGTAGTCTGGGGTAGAGGAGCTACTGACATACAGCTACCCCTTCCTGCCTCTTACCCAGCGAAATCCAGCCAGCAATATTAGCAAAGGACACCTCCACAAGCCCTGGCTCAACTGCTGATAACCCTATTCCCGGTGTGTAGGCTGTGGTAACAATTAGATCCCCCTGTCCTCAGCTCCCATCCTGTACTTCTGCCTGGCATCGGATGGCAGGGAACGGGGAGACAGTTCACCACAGACCCTAAGAAAGACATGTGTCTCCATAGTTGGCCTCCAATCCAGAACCAACAGTTGGAATGTTTTCAATCCAATTAAGAAAATAAGATCTTTACCTACTCACTACTACTTAACCCATATGCCTGATGTCTATCATACTGCTTTGTCCGGCTGACTCACACGGGTGGGCTATTGCCTGTTCTGTAATGGTCTTTCTGGATAATTTCTGCCTGCCCCGCTCCCAACAAAAGGGGATCTCAATGTAACCTCCTCAAGACCTGGAAAGTTGTCAAATGCATGGTGAGGGATCAGTGCTGTGCTTTCCTGACTACTCCTCAGCTGTGAACCTGTGAGATGCTGACAGAAAGCTGCCAATAGAATTCCGCAGGGCAGGACAAAGAGCTGGCCCCGGGGTGACTGACCAGTGGATAGGAGGGCAGTCGAATACGCATTCTTTCAGAGGCCAGAGTGCCTCACTTTCTTTACCCTCGGGACAAGTGTCTGAGAACAGGCAGAAGGGACACTCAGCAAGTCTGCACCCGTACACCAATACTGGCTATTAAACTATGTAAACATGCATCCTTACCAGTTGGTAAATAACTGAGCTCTGAGTACCCCTCCCTGTTACCCTAGCCACTCCCCAGAGCCCGCAGACCTTGCTACAATTCAACAACTAAGTGGTTAATACACCCCCCCACACACACACACACACACAGTATGGGGCCTCCAAGGACCCTGCTCCAGCCAGGATCTTTCTAATTGCTCAGTGCAATTGTTAAATAATTTAAACATCACCCTTTGAGAAAGAATAGTAACCTGTACCTCTCTTACTCCCCCCACCATGCCAAGTGCAGTGCCTGGCACACAGCAGGTCCTTGGGAAATGTCTGCAAACTGAATTGGAACAGAGGCCATGAGTAGATCTACGAGGACAGTAGAAGCAACATAAAGCTCTACACGGGGAATGCAGAAATAAAGAAGAGAAAAGGAGAGTGCTGATATGACTGCTCGTATTCCAGAAAATGGCTTAGTGGCAGCACAGACATTTTTAGAAAGGCTATTCATCTAACACCATGAGAGGTATTCTTTCTTTCTGTTGTAAAACTCTTTCTATACCCTATTTAAATGTGTGTGTGTGTATGTGTATTTGTATATGTACATATACAAATATATACACACATATATATGTATATATACATAACATATATGTATTATATATAATACATATATATAATACATATATCATATATTATATATAGTATATTACTACACTTAGAAATATACTATAGCATATTACTACATATAGTACTATATGTACTGTTGGCTCTATATATTCTCTATATATTTTTCTGTCGTTCAGGTCACACATCCAGGGATATATATACAAATAATAATAATATAAAACAAGTAGCCTATATGGTAACTATATCTATAGGAGGTGAATGTGTCTTTTAAAAATAGAAGAATGTGGGAAAGACTCTGGGCAATGTAAGATGTATACACTGACATGGTACATACTGACAGGTATCAAACGTAATTTGTCAAAGTCACCCCCAAAGCCCTGTGGAGCTCCCTGTCAGGATGGATGATCCCTGTGTGACAGAAAATAAAATTCAACACTGGCATAAGGGATCTGAATCCAAGACCAGTCAAAAATCTAAGATAGTTAACTAGGTATTTGTTAACTCTAAGTGGGATCAAGTCTAAAGCCATCATGCCCCTTACCTAATAATACTAAGAAAACTGTTAAACATGATCCTAAGGAATCACAGAGAATGAGTCAGGAGCTAGAAGCCCAGCAATGGGTACTTGTAGTTTCAGTTATTTGAAAAAGAAGGTAAAATTCTTCACACTTTGGAGTCATAAATTTTTAACCTTGCTTATGTGAAATTCTAGTTCACATAATTCTAGTTCACTAGTCCCAGATTATACCAGGAACTAGTATTTACTCGCCTTACGACCATGTAAATTGTGTATCTGATCATGTTACCCTTTTTACTTTTGCTACCAGTAGGCTCCGAGCTAAACTATGACCCAACTATAAAATGGTAATACCCAATGGTCTCTGCATCTGCCTTTTAACTTCACTGTTGATGCTTATAATTTTTAATAGGCTTGATATTTTATTTATCTATATATTGGTTTTTCATTTTATTAATTCTAATAAGCTAGCTCAACTCCTTTGTAGAATAATATGGATAGATAGAAATTTAATATAGCATAGATTCTCAAACAGGCAGTTTCTGTGCATTAAGGACAAGTTCTGTCAAACCAGCTATTAATGTGGATAGTTGAGAAGGAATAAAGATGTATATTATATCCAAATTTCAAAGGCTTTGAAAGACTTCTAACGATATCCTTGTGACAGGAGAGCAAAAAGTGCGCTAGAAAATGACAATTTCAAGTAGTCATTACTGGTTCAAAAATATACCTGAAAAATACTAATTAATGGCTCAGCTTGCTCTGAGAGGAGGTTATGCAGACTTCAATCCTGATTTTTGCCAATGACTCGGTAAAGCCATGTTTATCACATATATGGAGGCCAGGTCCCTAGAAAGATACTCAGGAAGATACAATAGGATCCCAAATAATCCTGTTGGAATCAACCCTTCCTTTGGCCCAATAAGATAAAATTTTACAATGTCTAACGTAAAGACTTAAATGTAGATTTAACTTTCAACTACCCAAAAGTGCCCATTTAAAGAAAAAAAAAAAGGCAAATGAAGATTGAGTAATATTTGCAATCTGATAGTCTGAGGTTTAACGTCCTCAATATGAAAAGAGCTTTTGAAAATCATTAAGGAAAAGCGGAAAACCCTAAGGAAAAAAATCATCAAAAGACCTAGACAGAAAATACACAAAAAATGCAAATGGTCAACAATGGAAATGTGGGGTAAAAGGTCAGCTTTACTGGGAACCTAAAATACTCAAATTAAACAAGATATTTTCACTTAACTAGGCACATGTCAACACACTGACCTCTTATAGCGTGTAAACTACGTAGATGTCAAAGCCACAGCTTTATTTGTGTGAAAGATACTCTGTCATGGTCTTCTTCGTAGACCTTATGTCCTAGGGAAATTTTAGGGTGTTCCGTCTTCCACTTCACAGAAGGTGACTAATGCTCTGAGAGGTAAAGTGTCTTACATGAAACCATACATAGTAACCAACATATCTAGACCTGTCAGACATACCACACAGTGTTCCCTCAACTAAACGAAGCTAAACTACTTCTAAATAATTTCTATTTGAGATAGAAATGGAAACTCACCATTGTCGCATCCTTTATCCAAATTCTATGTGTAGCTTTGTAATAATCATCCATTCCTTTATGTCCTCAGTTCTAATGATCAACCTAGTCTTCAAATTATTTTGCCTTTCAATCTGCACTCCCTTCCTGACCTTCCTAGAATAATCCCCTGAAGAACTAGTTCTTTTAGTTTACTTTTTTTACTGTGGCCTCATGAGGTTAAGTATGCACTAGATAGAAAGGGGTTGAAAGTTACCAACTAATGGTCCCTTGGCGTGTACCTCTATCACTTATTCATTCATTCGTTTACAAACAAAATGTATTGAGTACCAATTCTGTGCCCAGTACTTCCCTAGTCTCTGGAGCTACAGAGATGACTGTGGCACGCTCCCCTACTGTTAAGTAATACATACAGCCATGGAAGCCGTTACCAGATAAGGCACGGTCATAGGTTATATTGGGATAACAAGCATTACTCCGAGGAGTGGGACAGTTAGAAAAGGCTTCAAAGAATAGGCTTGAGCTAAGTCTCAATCCAATTGAATCCTAATCTTTTGAGCATCTACTTACACTTTATGCCAAATTCGATGGCAAAGGAACATAAGAGGAACTTGATCCTGGCGCTCAAGTCATTAACATTCCAAAAACGTTATTTAACACCAGAAAGCATGCATGTAATACCTACTTCCAGTATGGCAGGTTCTCAGTGAGCACCTCCATCTGGGGATACAAAAGATGCCCAAGTCATGGCATCTGCTCCCAATGGGTTTAGCATCTATGGGAAGAGAGAAAGAAGTTGGACTTGAAATAAGGAGAAATCATAGAGGACAGCATATAATTAAGCAGTGTGAGCAAGATGAGCTCTAGAAGTTAAGAGTTGAAAACTGAGAGCTGTGGTGGTCACCTTTGGGCCCAGCCTCCTGTGTGTGTCCCGAAGTTATTACTGCAAGTGAGTCCCTAAGGACAGAGGTGAGAAATCTGGTACCCTCCTCTGCACATGCCAGATGCCTCCACGTCTTGTTCCCATCACCCTGCCCATCTGGCTGTCCTCCTCTCCTCTCAGCGACTCTTTCCTGCATTTTTCCCACCCTGGTGACAGGGCTTGGTTCTGAGCTTTGACTATGGCTCTAAAATTATTTTGATTCACGGCTTGAGATTTTACAAAACCACACATGCACGCATGGAGTCTGTGGCCTCAGGATCTTGTTTGTTTTTAAGAGTCTAAAGAGTGAGTTTGTTTGGTGGGTTCTATAAATGGAGGTTTTCTTTACTAGGGAGATGTAAGGGAGCGGACATGGTGTGCTGCAGCCGCGGTATGTGTGCATGTCGCCGTGGGGCGGAATTCAGCGCCTGGTGGGGGAGGCTCCCACAGCCATTGGGCAAACATATGTTGGGCCAAGAACACGGCTCTTCAACCTCATGAACTGTTTGCTTGAAAGATAACAGTGTCTCTTCCACATGAGCTTTTCACCACCCTCCATAAAGGGAATTTTTAATTCAACAGATGGTGTCTACTCATAGCAAACCAACCAGAAAAGGAGACATTTACATGGCTGGGCCTCAAGGCCCTAGAGACCCAGTGGGGCCCTAATCAAATACTTTCCCAAAGACCAGCTAGCTCCCCATGGGCAGGGCCCCCTGGAATGGAATTAGGCCTGGAAAACCAGCAAAAACGTGCCAACTGCTGATTCTGTGAGGTCCCAGTTGGCTGAAAAGGTGAAAACATGTTTTCTGTCCCAGACTACAGGATAGCTTTATATCTCCAGCAGGAAAGAAGGCCCTGGGAGATATGGTGACCTCCAAAAGTGGCTTGCTATTGCAGCCATTTGCCTTCTTTCAAAACAGCCCCAGCTCTGTGCTTTGCAAAATCTTTCAAAGAACAACTTTGTCAGGTTTGTGCTCTATTTCATATAATGGCACATTCTGGACCCTGAGGACCAACACCAAACAGAAGTAACAGTGGTGGGGACAAAGAGGAGAGATCAAACACTTGCAGATGTGCAATGTGATGAATAAGAGATTTTCCTAGGGATAAATGAAGGTTCTTTCATCCTAGACGGCCTCTCTGGTGATTTGATTGATGCTCTTGGGGGTAGAGCATCATGGTGATGTTTTCACAAGGAATGTGGCATTCTGATGGAGGCTATCTTGTCAATTCAGTGAAGCCAAACACAAATGCAGTAAGTGGACACACAAAGTAAGGACACTGGGCTAGCCCGGTGGCTCAGGCGGTTGGAGCTCCGTGCTCCTAATGCCGAAGGCTGCATCTTTGATTCCCACATGGGCCAGTGGGCTCTCAACCACAAGGCTGCTGGTTCGACTCCTCGAGTCCTGCAAGGGATGGTGGGCAGTGCCCCCTGCAACGAAGATTGAACACGGCACCTGAGCTGAGCTGCTGCTGAGCTCCTGGATGGCTCAGCTGGTTCGAGCGCGGGCTCTCAACCACAGGTTGCTAGAACTAACAATGGCAACTGGACCTGGAGCTGAGCTGCGCCCTCCACAACTAAGATTGAAAGGACAACTTCACTTGGAAAAAGACCTGGAAGTACACACTGCTGCCCAATAAAGTCCTGCTCCCGTTCCCCAATAAAATCTTAAAACAAAACAAAACAAAAAAACCAATGTAAGAACACTAAATTTGGGGACACAAGCTCTATTTTAAGTCCTGGATGTGCTAGACTTGGAAAAATAACACCTCTAAGGTTTAATTTTCTAATCTATCCCAATGACGGGAAAATCCCTGACCTGTATATGTTGCAGACATTGGAATGGGGATGGCATGAGATAAAGTATGTGAAAACAAACCTAGATATGCATAAGAATTGTTGATATTTGAAAGATTGTTTTTCAAAACAAAAATGTACCTATTTTATTTTCTCAAGAAGTAATTTGTTACCTCAGAAAAGGAAGCAGGCAGCTAAAGCTCCAACAGAGATACTAATATGTATTCAGAATCCTCTGACAACATGAGGAAATGGCAGGTTGGGGGACCCTTGGTCTGAAGAATGACCACGGAACCTGATACTTGTCCTGCCTTGGTCACTACCTTCCTGCAATGTTTCAGTCAAATCCTTGGCCTGCTCTGGGCCTCACTTTACACTTTTGTACGTTGGGGAGGCTGCTTCCTTTTCTCCCATTCTCTGCTCTGAAGTGGGTTATGGGAGAAAAACTCCCAAAACAATTTAATGTTTTAGCGTTGCCTTGATCATGCCACCATTCGATAAAAAGTTCAGCGTGAATGTGACAGGCCATCCCACCCTTCCCATGGCCAAAAATATGAGGGTCAGAGGGCAGAGTCGGGGGAGAGTTTCAAGTCTCAAGTATGAAATCTGATTAATAAAGATCTGGGAGGGGAAAGTTGGGGGAGAAAAAAAATTCTGTCCCACCTCCCATGTGTTTTCATCTTTCATAGCATCCTAGAATAGGGAGTGACAAGCAAAGTGACACAGTACTCAGAGGGCAAAAGATAAATGTTTGATGAATTAGCCAATGGTAGGGAAGTGATGGGCTTTGTATGTGCATAATAGCCAAGCTGCCTTTCCATGCCGATTGCCTGCCAAGATAAGAAGCCATAATGAATGGAACTTGAGCTGCCCTGGACAGAAGCAGTTTTAATTTGACTGGTTTAAATAAAATTAACTTTAAAAAGAAGAAGAAAATGGCAGAAGGGAGAGGATAGTGATTTGGAGATACCACAAAGCCTGAGAAGTACACAGATCCAGAGTGGACACAAACCATTGCTTTACCCATTCACTATGCTAGTCAACTCAGCAGCGGAAGAAAACATTATTTCTTTACATCTGTAAGGCATTAAAAACCTTCTTTTTGCCAAGTATTGTGCAGAAACACTTGAGATATGGAAATAAAATGGCCTGGATGAATAAAAAGTGTCCCAATAAGCAGAGAATGGAACATTCATTCATTCATTCTTCCTTCAGCAAATATTTATTAAGCATCCTCTACCCAGGCCTAGAATGAATGAAATAGGTCTGCTCCGAACCACGTGGAGCCTGTTGGGCAAGACTTGTACAGAAAACTAAGGAATACTCTCCTGGTCCAAGAACTCCTATAGTGCTAGGTGCTCTCTGCCAGGCAGCTACCCCTACACATCCTTGGACACTGCTCCCCACAGCTAATCCCCCATATCCACACTTATTCCCTGGTTTTGGTACCCTGGCCCTACATTTGTGTGTGGCTTAACTGAGTTAACTAGATAATCTCCATCAGAACAACACACTCTTTCTTGTGAAACACCACAATGGCGTTCTACTGCCAAGAGCAGCTGTCATATAACCAGAAAGGCAGAGAGGCAAGAAAAAGCTCACTTTACCCCCAGGAAAACTCTAGCTGTGCCTGTGAGCAAATTACCTTGTGAATCTTGTTTTTTTTTTCCTATACACAAAACTTGGGATTGGAGCAGATGACTTGCTCCATCTTTTGACTAACATTTATTTGAGGCCTTGTATGGATCACTCTGATAGGCCTGGGAGTACAAACGTAGAGAAGATATCCTGTCCTCATTGGGCCCAAGAGCCCATGAAACAAGGGCATAACACAATGCCGTTTGTGTTCCTCTACATTTCACTGACCTTAAAAGATCTCTAGGATCCCTCCTAATCTCCAAATGCCGTTAGACTAGTGTCCTAACCTCTATTTTTCTTTGATTTTTAAGACAAAGTCCAGAATCACAAAGAAGTTTGTTTTCCCAAGTGTCCTCATGGTCACTTTCCATGATACGCAGTTTCCTGGAATTAGGAAAAAGAATCCTATGCAAAACACAACATTAAAAATAATTCTTTTCCCCAACTCCTTCCTCTGAGGGGATACATTTTTCCATGACAGCTAAAGGAAAGCCACTCATTACTAAACAGCTCAGCAAGGCTCACACTCTTCGAGAATATAAAGTTTTATGAGCAGGTCTCTCCTTCTCTCTCTGGGTGTAAGTGAGAAAGTGAGTGAGAGAGAAAGTGGAGAGGTTTGGCTCAGGAGTCCAGGGTGAATTATAGACTGCCGCTCAAGATTCACAGCTCTTCGTGGTAGGAGGTTAATATTCTCACATGTCATTAGGTCTGCTGGCTCTCCTGATGGTTCATTGAAGCAGGCAGCAAATTATTTCCTCATGCTGCAGAGGACAGCACACTTCAAAGCAAGGGAACTCAGGTCAAGACAGGCCTCCGGGTGGATTAATGACTTGGGATCACCAGGGGTTGCCTATAGGTAAGAATAGGCCTCAAGCTTTTGACAAAGCTAACTTTTTGATCTGTCTTGACCTGGCTTTCAAGCCAGACCTCCAGATTTATTCTTATCATCTTCTAAGGACCCGCCAATACCTGCGGGAAGACTGAGTGACCTGTCTGGTCATTTTATCGTCACTTGAAATGCCTCCACTTGCTCTCTGCTGTTGTATGTCTCACCCACGGTTCAAGGTGAAACTTAAACCCATCTCCTTGGAGGAGAATTCTCAGCCCAAAGTTGGCTGATCGACCATGCCTGGACTCAACTCCCAAGGCCTTCCACTCAAACACTCCTTCCATCACTGGTCCACAGACTTAGTCTGTTCTCCCACTGTCCCAGGTGTCTTCCTCTTGTCTCCCCGACAATTCATTAAGCTAAGTGACTTCAGACCCAATGGGTTATATTTCTCTGCATCTCCCATAGTGATAAGTAGTACCTACCTGCCCTGGATGCAGGCCCAAGTCCTGATCTTATCTCCTTTCCATAAGAAAGGCCCAAGAAGAACCCTGGAAACATTTATAATACAGGCTCATTAAAAGCTTTGTTTATACGTGGCTTTGAACTTAATATTTCTAAAGATAAGATGAGGGAAGAATGATAAAAAGAATAAGACATTCACAGGGAGTCATGGGAAAACTCAAGGTTGCCCTTCGCCAGGCCCAGAACTGCTCGGTAAATTTATGTAGTACAAATGTTCACCACAGTCTATGCAGTTTTCTCAGTTGGAGGTTTTCTGAACAGCAGCAAAGCTCTCTCTGGGAGCCTGCTGTTCCCAGGAGCCCTACACACAAGGGGCAGCCCTCTCCTTCAGCACCATCTGGGAGCGTGCCCCGGCGGGGCTTGAGGGGAGCCGCCGGGAGAGCCTGGAGGACACGCTCCTGACAGGCCGTCCCTGGTCACCACACCAGGGCTCCCTGAGCAGGTGGCTCAGTCCAGGGTCCAGGAAGGAATTCGTGTCCAGTGTGCATGGATGAGTCTGACTAGACTCCCAAATATTTTCTCCCCTTAATGAGGTGCCTGCATCTGGTAGGGGGCGCAGAATAAACAGTACTAAACATTCGGAAGCCCCCTCCCAATTTCAAACATGGCTGTGCAAATAAAAGTTTGGGAAAGCTCTTGGTAAACTAGAAAGCACTCAAGGAATGTACAGGGTGATTGCCACTGTCCCAATCCTGTTTTCTTCCCCTTCTGTACTTACTTCGACATTTTTTTTCTCTCCCTCCCTCCCTATCATTCTCCTCAGTAATCCCACTCCCTTTCCTTTAAAATATCTTTTACCTTCTTTTCTATAATATGTTTTCCATAACCTGTGCAGGGAACACAAATAAAAACACACGTACACACCTGTCGTATCTACATACATGTAAGGCAGATAGTTGAGAGGCCGGGCCAGTGACCCCCACCAGGTCTTCTCTGGGTGAGGCCCCCAAAGGCAGAGCTCCCCTGAGCTGCCCACATGGCTGAGCAGTCCTTTCTCGGTTCACTTTGCTTCTGGTGAGGCATCCAGGGAAGACCCTTGTCCCAGGGGTCAAAGGAGGGGCAACAGTCCCCGCTTACGCAACTCACTATGTGACAGAGCCTTTTCTCCCCTCTCTGGACGTCACATTCCTCCAGTGTGACTATATCAGTGTGTCTAAAATGCTGGCTTATGGACCACTTGTGTCAGAATTCCCTCAGGCACTTATTAAAAATTCAGATACCAGGATCCACTCCTGACATAAACATCAGGCTCTTTGTGGGTGGGGTCTGCATATCTACAGTTAATTCCCCACATCATTTCTATGTGTACCAAAGTGTGAGAACCACTGAGTGTCCCCAACTCGAATACCTCAGGGACCAGTCAGGTGACACACTGTATTTCACTGAATCAAGGTGCATCAATTATAGACTCACCATTATTTTCTGTGTTGGTAAGACAGAAAGACTACTGTCAATTAAAAATGACCCAACGCTTTCCTATTAGATGAGAGATACAGCCTTTTTTTTTTTTTTCTATTGTGGGGCAAGCCTCTCTCCTTCTTTCGAGCTCTCACAGCTGTCCCAGCAAGGCTCCTTCACAGCTGCTGAGGGTTACAGCAGTCCTGCCGGCCCAATTCATTGAGGAAGGAGCCTCCACAGTGACAGAAGAGAAAGCACAGCTGTCAGTCTCCACAAAGAAAGTGATAGAACTTTCCCAGTTTCATGGGAGCAGACAAGATTGACAGACTGCGTGACTTTTCCCTTCTCCAACATCACTAGAAAAGAAAGTGACAGCAAACATATCAAGTGAGTAGGAAGCTGCAGCTCTTGTTAGCACTCAGAGGCCCTGAACTTCCCCAGATGTGTGTACCTTTGGAAGTTGTGTTTACTTCTTGGGAAGCCAGAGGAGGCCAAGAAGAAAACACCCCATACAGAATGGGCTTGCCCCAGGCTGGAAAGAGGTGCCCTCAGATATTTCAGATTTGTCCCAGAGCAGCTTCCCGAGCATGAGCAGAGAAGTCCCGTCCATTACTCCCAATGGACTTCCCTTTTCCCCGGGGAAGCAGCAATCAGACTAGAAGTACAGCAGGAAGATACTGACCCCCGCCCCCTAGACAATGGGGAATCCTGAAGGTAATGGAAGACCAGGGCAGAGTGTGGGGACAGAGAAAAACAAAAAAGGGGGTTACACTGAGATTCAGGACCAAGGGCCGGGCATGAGGCTCAAGGGCCTCAAAAACCAAGCCAGAAATACCTCCTGTATCAGTCTCCTAGGGCTGCTGTAACAAAATACCACAAACAGAGTGGCTTAGAACAAACGCACATTTGTCTCAGAGTTCTGGATACCAGAAGTTAAGGTGTCAGCTGGGTTGAGCTCCCTTTGAAGGCATGAGAGAAGGATCTGTTCCAGGCGTCTTCCCTACCATTTGCCCAATGTGTGTGTCTGTCTCTTCACATGGCATTCTTTTTAGAAGGACACTGGGCCTAACCTACTCCAGTACATTCTCATTTTAACTAATTACATCTATAACGCTCCTATTTCCAAATAGGGTCACACTCCGATGTACTAGGGGGTTATGACTTCAACATATGAATTGGGGGAGGGGGACACAATTCAACACAATGCCTCCTAGGTGACTACTAGCTCCATAAAGTGTACCAAGGTTCTCAATGGTGCCCAAAGAAGTGATACCATGAGTACCATGAGGAGGAGACACACGAGCAGCTATTTGAACTATGCTCTGAGAACTCAATCATAAGCACTGCAGAGGTGGTCAGCCCCAACTTCCTTAAACCATAGTCATTCTCACTCTCCTTTCCCAAAACCTAGCTTTCTATTCCTGACATAACACAATCATCATACAAAATATAAAAATACAGCACAGCATTTATCTCAAGTTCACACTTGCATCCATCTTCATTCTCGGAGACACAGCATGAACCTAGAGGTAAGTGAATAAGGCTGGTGTGAAGTCAACATCCAGTAAAGCTTTCTGTTTTCTTTTTCTTTTTCTTTACCCTCAGCTCCAATGATATGTCACAAAACCAGGATATTATAGAAGGGGACCTTCAGTATTCGTTCAGAAAATTATGACCCTCAGTCAAAGCAGAATTTTAAGATTCTAGTTTCCCGATCCTTGACTAAAATTAGGAAAAGGCAGGAAAGCAATAGTTATTGTATTGACACCAAAGGAAAACAGATTGAAAATTAAAAACCATCCACCAAAATAAATAAACCAAAGCTAACAAATCTAAGCGTAGGGACAATCATTACTGCACCCCTCACTAGCCATCAAAAATCATGGTCATGGGTCAAAAATCAACAACATCAAAGGAAAAAAGTCAACATGTATTTGAAGATAAACTCCAGTGCAGTTGCTTTTATCTGGAGTATTAGACAGTTGCTGCATTCAAATTGTTTATAATTCTTAAGGAGAGACAAAATGTCAACATGTGGAAATTAAACAATGCAAGATTCAAGGAGTAACTCAAGATAACAAGGGAACTGTCACAAAGCAATATATGATGATATGTCAAATAAACAATATAGAAAATAAGTGCTATAAGAACTCAGAGGGAACAATCACTTTATGTTGGAAGTCCAGGAATGATGCTTTCAAAGATGTAAAATCTGAGCTGAGACTTGAAAATTATAAAAAGCACATTCTGTATACTCTCTTTAAGAAACCAGAAGAGTGGGTAATAGAAGTTTTAGCGATATTTCATTCTACCGTTATTAATAGAATTTAATGATTAAATACAACCAGTAAAATACGCGTACGCTGGATACCTCATTCTTGAATACTTCCAGAACGATGGGATATGATGGTTGATAGCTGCGTGGGGAGCAGCTTATCAAATGGCTCCCAATCAGCCCTTTCTTCTGATATTCATGCCCTTGTATGATCCTCTCCACTGGAGTGTGGGTTGGACCTAATGACATGCTACTGATAAATAAAATACTACAGAGTGATGAGATCCCACTTACAAGATAAGGTTACAAAAAGACTGTGATTTCTGTCTTAGTAGACCTCTTTTTTCTCTCATCAGCTCACTTCCTTGAACGCTAACTGCCATATTGTAAGTTGCCCTAGGAAGAGGCCCATATTGCCATGAACCAAGGGTGGCTTCCAACCAATAGGCAGCAAAGGAATGAGTAGCCCCACATCCTGCGAGGAACTGAATCCTGCCAGCGACCGTGTGCATGAGCTTGGAAATGGATCCTCCCCAGTTGAGCCTTGAGACGATTACAGCCCTGTCTGGCACCTTAATTGCAGCCTTGTGTGAGACCCTGAGTTAAGCCACATCCAGATTCCTGACCCAGAAACAGTGTGATGAATAATGTTTGTTGTTTTAAGCTGCTAAATTTTGGGGTGATTTGTCCTGCAGCGGTAGATAACTAATATAAATGGCATGATAGTGACGCATCTATTTCTCTAATCTGACAGCTAAGACCATCTCCATCCTCATGATAAATGGAGATCAGAATTAACTAACTGAGATAGGAGAGAAAGGAGAGCAAAGGAAAACAAAAACATACTCATACACAGGTAAGGGTTGTACATCAGGTTTTGGGTGCCAGGCACTTTACATTTATATGTGTGACTGTGAAGAGACACAAGCCAAACACCAGAAGATCTAGGCCGCGAGCCTTCTTTGGTAGCCTTTCCTAGGGGAAGTGGATATTCAGACACTGTGCCCAGTGGTCTGGACTTCTGAAATGGAGCTGGGTCCCTCTAGGTCAGATCTCCCAGAACTCAACATTTTTAAAGTGCCATTTCCCAGAGCGCTGAGCCACACTCATGGATCCAGAGCCAGTAGTCTGGCTTCCACCATGCAGGCTTCCTGCTAGGTTTTTTCCTGGGGCCTCTCCCCTAAAAGCTTAGGAATGGGTTTAAGTTGATGAATGAAGAGGTTCAATGACTTGAGCTCAGTTCCTTGAGTCAAAGCAGCAACCAAGTGGCAGCATTTTTTAGCTCTCCAGGCTGAGTTGTTCTGCTTCACTACAGGGATTCTGTCCTTCCTGCGCATGCAAACACACACGGTCTTAGGCTGGAGGTCCCAGGGGCAGACCTTGAGATGTGGGTACGAGAGCAAGTCAGAAAGTGAGATAAGAAAGGGAAAGAAGTCAATAAAGGAAGCATCATGAGGTAGGTTACAGCTGAGAGTAACCGGGATTCAACCACAGTTGAAGGCAGGGATCACCAAGCTTTCTATGTAAATGGCCAGACAGTAAATACAGTGGGACCTCGGTTTTCGAACGTCTCCGTTGACGAACAGTTTGGTTTATGAACGCCGTATACACGGAAGTAAATGCTTTGGTTTTCGAACACGACTCAGAAGTCGAACAGGTCACGCAGCTTCCGCTGAGTGCAAGATCCTGAGGCCTAGCTGTCGGCTGTTTGTGAATGTTTCAGAGCTTGTGGATCACATTCAAAAACCGAGGTACCACTGTACATTAGGATTTGAGGGCCATATGATCTCTGTCACAACTACTCAACTCTATGTGAAAGCAGCCACAGATAATACCTAAAGGAGTGGGTATATGTGTGTTCCAACAAAACCTTATTTACCAAAATAGTTATCAGGCCAGACTACGTGAAGCCCTGCCCTGGAGTAGTGTGAGATGCAATGTGGATCACTTCTCAGTGGTATCTTACATGAGGGGCAAGGCAGGTGGGATAGTTATCGTCCGCCTCCTGTTAGTCACTGGTCGAGGGCTGAGCAGGTTCCAGCGGCCTCAGGAAAGAGTTGCCGGTGCCAGCAGTTAGAGGCCATCAGAATGTGTGCACAGGATGGTGAGTGCCAAGGGAAGAGGGTCAGAGCACCCACAGCCCGCCCCTCCAGCCTAATCCATTCTTCAAGAGGAAGCGAAGAGAGAAGCAACCCCAGGGCCCTTCTGTGACGGGTGGTGTGGTTCATCGACACCACTTTCTCTCACTCCTCCCTCCCGATCTCTCTCCCTACCCTGCCAGACTTTCAAGGAACTGACACAGTAAGGATTCCAGCAGGTAGAGTTTTCCCAGAATACAATTTATATCGCCCCAGTGAAGTCCTAGCCAAATCCTAACCACATCAAAATCCTCACCTCCGTGGTATACCAAGAGATTCCTTCATCCTTAGAGAAGTCTTTCCCGTGTGGAGTTTAATTTGAAACTTGATACTAAAATGTCCTTTTGCTGGATGGGAAAAAGAGCGGGAAAATCAATAGAGGAGACGAGTCTACAATCTCCAGAGCACTCCATCCGCATGGAAGGGAAGAGAAAACACCTTTCCTCTCCTCCACAGTCCCGTTAAAGTCAAAGCAAAATAATTTTTTTAAAAAAATTAAATTAAATCATCTTATTATGTAATTGGGACTAGGCCTCAGGCTGTAGCAGTAAAGAAGGGATTAAGGGCAGAGCCACCTGGGCAGCCATTCTCCTGGGTCCCATTACCACCCCCCTCATTCCTTTTTATAGCCAACAGATTAAAATGCGAGCCTCGCAATCTTTGATCTTTCACTTGCTGACACAAATCCTTTCAAGCTTCCAACATTTTCTGCTGAGATAATTAGTACTAATTAAAAGGTTTCCAACAGTCTTTGCTCCTTTTTTTTCTTCTTCTTCTGTGTGTCTTCGCCTGCTCCTTCCTCCCCCAAAGAAATCGCTTTTACAAGTACTTTCCATCTCTGAAACACAGGCATCCCTCACTTTCTTCTTTATCTGACTTGGCCAGATCAAGTAGATTAGTGACTCCATTATTCCAAATACAAAGCCAGACAACAGGTTTTTACTATCACTCCTGACCTGTGGAGAGTGCATGGGCTTATATTCAGAAACAAGCATCTTGCCTTGTATGAAAAGACAGTCCAATTACGTGGGGAAAGACACCACAATGCCGTGTCTTCTGCCTAGGGAAGGACACCATTTAATGATGAAGTGTTCACTCCAGTGTCTCTCTCTCTCTCTCTCTCTCTCTCTCTCTCTCTCACACACACACACACACACACACACACGTACCATGTACTGCTTCACTGCTCAAACTGACAAAACTCACCTCCTAACTTGTTTTGTTTTGTTCCATGCTTTCTTTCTATTTGGAGTAGTTATGGGGCAGGTAAAATCCATAGGGACTATTTAAAGGATAAAGCCAGAAAACTGAAGAAAGAGTCATCTTATCAAAGTTTTTAAAAGACTTGGAGGGACACACACACATACGCACGCGCGCACACACACACACACACACACACACACACACACACACACACAGCCATGATTCAACTTCCCAATCTAACAGTTTCTGTAGTCTTCCACTGGCTCATTGGCATGGAAGAGGGCATGGCAGCTTTCTTCTCAGGACAGAATGCTGCAGCTAGCTGCAAGCAGGTCAGGAACTCTAGTTGCCAAGACACAGTTCCATTGAGGAAGAGGGGAACCTGGTACAGACCAAGGTCTGCAGCAACTGGGACCCTGCCTATAACTCACTTTCCATTTTGCAAAGCAAATATGGAAAGGGGAGATGATATTAAATTCTCACTTGATCCCACAGAATCCCTTTCTTACAGATGTGAAAACTGAGACTCGCAGGGATGAATGTCAGGCTGCCTTCCTGAGCCCTTTGACTTGTACACAGCTCTCACCCGCCTTGGCCCACTGACACCAAGAGGCAAGCGTAAAACCTGCTCCAGAAGGAGCTAAGGATCGTAGAGGCAGCTTATAGTCATAGTCATACATTGACTCAAATCCCAGGCTTTTTAGACCATTTTGGATGTGGGAGAAATGAGATGGCCACATTCTCCTACACCCTTCATGCTGACATTTGGTTTTCAGGAGGTTGAAAATGATCCCTCCACCCCTTCTGTGGGTTCTACACCACAGTGGCTTCAGCAAGCAGACCCCTTCTCTGACTCTGCTGCTGGGGTTTTTTGTGTTAAATGAGTAGAAACCCTCCTTCAGAGCCCTCAGGTATGAAAATTAGTCCCTTCAGACCCCAAATGGGCTTTGATGAGGCTCTCTTCATTAGTGTGGGTGCCACTAAAAAATACATCCACTCCCTACCCCGTCTTCCAAAAAAAAAAGCTAACACTGAAAAGTAATGGATTTAATGATCTAGAAAATCTAGATGCTAGAAACTCCAGGGGAGATCATATTAAATTAGACCAGTACAAACAAGCTAAAGCAGATTTATCCTCTTGTGGTCACAGATTTTATCTACTAAACCAGGTTTTCAGGGCTAGTGTCTGTTTTCAATGAATAGAATTTTTGAATGTCAAGTCCCAGGATTCCTAGTGGAGGATCATTTACCCCCAGGATCTGAGTTCAGCGGGGCCGGCCACGCCCAGGTCCCTGCAGAGGGCCAGAGACACACAGCACTCCTCTTCCTGTGGGGGGGCCACCTGTTGAAAACCAGCCACAAGACACATTCAGAGGTCAGTGGAGGCAGAGATCAAGGTTCAGAGAGAAAAGATAAATTCTTTCCTTGATTCCTTCCTGAGGGAGGAAGAAAACATGAGAGGGAATGAGGTGGAAGAGTAAAGAAACTGTAGAGAATGTTCTGGAATGGATGTCACCTCTGCACAGGAACTGGATTAAGAATACCCTAAATGCAAAAGAATGAAACTGGATAGCTATCTGTCACTGTGTACTAAAATTAATTCAAAATGGATCAAAGACCTAAGTATAAGACCTGAAACAATAAACTGCATAGAAGAAAACATAGGTACTAAACTTATGGACCTTGGGTTCAAAGAGGATTTTATGAATTTGACTCCAAAGGCAAGGGAAATAAAAGCTAAAATAAATGAATGGGACTATATCAAACTAAAAAGCTTCTGCACAGCAAAAGAAACCATCGACAAAATAAAGATGCAACCAACTGAATGGGAGAAGATTTTTGCAAACAGTGCCTCCGATAAGGGGCTAATATCCAAAATATACAAGGAACTCATGAAACTCAACAACAAAACAACAAACAACCCAATTGAAAAATGGGCAGAGGACCTGAAGAGACATTTCTCCAAAGAGGACATACAAATGGCAAATAGACATATGAAAAAATGCTCAACATCACTAATCATCAGAGAAATGCAAATAAAAACCACAATGAGATATCACCTCACCCCAGTCAGAATGGCTATCATCAACAAGACAAATAATAACAAGTTTTGGAGAGGCTGTGGAGAAAAAAGAACCCTCATACACTGTTGGTGGGAATGCAGACTGGTGCAGCCGTTATGGAAGGCAGTGTGGAGCTTCCTCAAAAAATTAAGAATATAATTACCATGTGACCCAGCAATCCCTCTCCTGAGTATCTAGCCAAAAAATCTGAAAACATTTATCCATAAAGATATGTGTGCTCCAATGTTCATTGCAGCTTTATTTACAGTGGCCAAGACATGGAAAGAACCAAAATGTCCTTCAATAGATGAATGGATAAAGAAGTTGTGGTATATATAAACAATGGAATATTATTCGGCGGTAAGAAAAGATGAAATAGGACCATTTGTGACAACATGGTTGGATCTTGAGATTATAATGCTAAGTGAAATAAGTCAGACAGAAAAAGCAGAGAACCATATGATTTCACTGATATGTGGTATATAAAACTGAAAATAACAAAAGAACAAGACAAACAAATGAAACAAAAACTCGTAGGCATAGAAAATAGTTCAGGGGTTACCAGAGGGTAAGGGGAGAGAGGGCCTCTAAAAGAGAGTAAACGGGGTCTAATATATGGTGATGGAAAGAGAACTGACTCTGGGTGGTGAACATACAATGTGAAATATAGATCATGTATTACAGAATTGTACACCTCAAATCTATGTAACTTTACTAACAATTGTCACCCCAATAAACTAATTTAAAGAGAGAGAGAGAAGGAAGGAAGGAAGGAAGGAAGGAAGGAAGGAAGGAAGGAAGGAAGGAAGGAAGGAAGGAAGGAAGGAAGGAAGGAAGGAAGGAAGGAAGGAAGGAAGGAAGGAAAGAAGAAAGAAAGAAAGAAAGAAAGAAAGAAAGAAAGAAAGAAAGAAAGAAAGAAAGAAAGAAAGAAAGAAAGAAAGAAAGAAAAGAAGAAAGAAAGAAGAGAAAGAAAGAAAGAATACCCTAAATGCCATTGTGGACTTGGCATGTAGGGAAATCCCTCAAGGTCCTTTCCTAGAGTAAAGATGACATGAAACCATTTTAAGTTTTCCTTCTTCATATAAAAATGCCTCCGCCAGCTTGCCTCTACCCCAATGGTGAGACATTCTTTGGTTGCCCAGCCTTCATCTCAGGGACCTTCCCCCAGGCCAGTTGTGCTAGAAGAGGCTCCCCCACACTTGGGGGAGGGAGGCTGCTGCCTGCTGATTTGGGTAACTGTTAAGACATAATTATAATGGAGAGAAGGCGGGTGGGGGGTGGAGGGAAGGAAATTACTTTAGAAAATTATGAAAAATACCTTGACGGCATCTCTTTGAGGCTCACATTTAGCTCTCGGAAAAGATTTCTGCCAAAGGGTGAGTACTGACAGGGGGGAAGATGAAATGAGGGGCTGAGGGAAGAAGTGGGGGCCGCCGCAAAGAGGCAGCCGTCTGTCAGAACTGATGACTCGGCAGCTGAAGTCAGACTAGAATATTTACCCACCCATTCCAGGGGGCAGCTGGAGAGGAGAAGAAAAGCCAGGACAGCAGCCAGTCTGGCCAAAATGACCACACAGAGACACACACACAAGCCAGTCAGGCCCTCAGACCACCAAGAACTTTCCTCAAGGCTCTAAATATCTGGGAGAAAATTAGGTTTAGACAGTAATCCAGAGAATCTCCAACTCTGTTGAATCTAACCCAGATCCGAGGCTAGGCACTTCTGGCTCAGCATCAGTGAGAGTGGGACACAGCACCCCACAATCACAAACCAGAGGGAAGCAGGCAAGGCAAGGTCTAGAAAATCCCACCCCGGCTCTTTTGCCTGCCCCATTTACATTTTAAGATATCACACTTTTTCTGCACCAGTCTCACATTCAAATGGGCTCACCAAAAGGCTATTTTCCTTATTTAGTTCTGAAAGCAAGGAGTAGTTCTAATGAAGGATTTGTTTTTATTTGCTTGTGGTTTATTTGATGGAGATGCATCTGAGTTTAGTGAGGGAAACACAAAACGGGGTGTCAGGAGCCGTTTTGTACCCAAGAGGCAGGAAGGAGTTCGTTGTGTGTCTAGTGTAACGGGGAGGGGTATTTTATCACTGACATTGTTTGGAAATGTCAGCTTATGGCGGTAATTAAAGTCAGAGCCAGAGGCTTTGTTACTGTTGAAATCTCTACAGACAATGCAGCCCCTCACTGCCTACCCCTGAAACCACCTGTCCTCACCCCCCATGTATACCACTGCTTAGGGGACCTAGAATCTAGGACCACTTCTGCTGCATAAAGTCAGTGTGGTCTTGGATGAAACACTTGACATGTCTGGGCCACAGGTTCTCCATCTGCAAAACCAAGAGAGTTGGCTAAATAATTACTAAATTTCTTCCACTTAAAAATTTCTAAAAATCTGTATGTTTCCGCAAACATTTCAACTTGAAAATTCAGCAGTGGAAGGTGTTTCACATGACGACATGAGTAAAGGACCAGGGCTCACACTCATAGTGCTTACAGATGGGTCCGTTCTGAGAAAGCTCCCAGGCACTGCTCAAATATTGGTTCCATCCTCAAAGGTGGGGAAGGAATTCGCTGAACACTGCTAGTCAGCTTGTCCAAGGTGGCAGAGGGACAAAGTGCGGGAGCCACAGGAGAGTTTGGTCACTTGCCCTGCTGGGAGTCAGGCCAGGACGCCCCAGACCAGTCTTTCTGGCCACATAGTCAGGGACACTGGGCAATGTCACCTATTATCGTAATACTCCCTCTGAAACAGAAGGCAGCCTGGGATTTGAAGGCAAAAGATGTTTTGCTTTGTTTCTTTCCAAAGATGACTGAATGTATTTCAAGGTCAACTAAGAAAGGTGCAACAGGCAAAAAGGGGGAAAACAGTGTTTAAAGTGCTGTGGCTTTAAAAGCTTAACCAGTAAAGCCCCTCCAGCCTTTAGTCAATGGCAATCAAAACAATGATTTCCAGCTATTTTATTTAGTCCCCAGGCAGGATCACTAGATGGAGGCTTGCTCCTTTCTCTGCTTTCCCCCCATATCCCAACTGCGATCCATTCCCCACTCCTAAAGACCCATTTTGACAGAGTCTATTGTGCAGCCATTTCAGGACATCAGCGACCCCAAGCAAACACTTTGGCAATAGGAGTTTTCCAGGGGGTTCTTCTCTCCCTGCCGCCCTCCCTGCTTCTTCAAATCCTCAAGGCAATGCCACAGAAATCCATAAGCAGAGAGGATTTCGAATGCCTGCCACTTGCTTAAAATTGATTTTCAAAGGAGAGCTCCAGAGAGCCAAGTATCCCCAGAGTTTGGAACACTCATCATCTCTGACGATGAAGTCATTTGCTGCCATAAGCAGAACAAGGGTTAATGACCCAAAATCGAATGAATTACTGGATTCAGATCCATCGTTACCATTGGTTTTAAAAATACTCTGGAGCGAATGAGTGTGGATCCAGAGCCATCACAAAGACAGACGCGGCTCCCCTTCCCCTGCCTTGCTCACAATAAATCCCTCCACAGACCAGCTCAGGCTCGCACACCAATTAACATTTCTCATACCAGTGCACAAGGGGCCCATGCAAAGTGATCCCATAGTAAATTAGTCTGGAAATTGCCTTCCTTGTGACACTGGGAGACATCCTCTACGTTTGGGACGGGGGGAGGTGGGAGAACTTTCTTCCCTAAGTGCTGCTCCTTGGTCTCACTCTGGATGAGGTGGTGGGGACACTGGGGCAGGTCGCTTTCAGCACCACAGTAAATCTTCAGACAATTTCTCCAAACAAAGGCCAGCGCGGGAGAGGGAGATACAGGGAGATGCAAGGAAGCAGATGAATAAGCAAGATCAATTATGGTGAGGGGTGACCCCACAGCTCCACTCCATGACACAGATCGCAAGGCAAATTGTGCCAGAGTGGAGCTGATATGCCCAGACCGAACACAGTGCGCTCCTAAAGGACGTCTGCTTCCCCTCCCATTCACAGGAGGGGGAACTAAAGGACAGAACACGAAAGGGGGGTCGGTAGGCAGAGAGGGGCCAGGGGAAGGGAGACAAGGAGGCTGGTGAATGAAAACCACGAATAATGGCCTGGGGTTTATTTTACAGAGAATAAAATGGCTCAATTTGAGCACTTCAGAATGTCGAAATTGGCCAGCATGAGATACAAGGGGTACCTCCAAGAAGATTGTTACATTAGCTGCAGGAGACCGTAGGCCCAGGGGGCAGAGAAAGGGAAAATAAATATATAAACACACACACACACACACACACACACACACACACACACACAGAGGATGATGTCTCCTCCATCCTGCAAACTTTAGAGGGAGAATCACAGAGGTGATTTGGCAAGGAATTGCTGAGCAAGGCATTTGAATGCCCTTAACGCTTTCAAATTGCATCTCAAATGTGTGGGGCTCATCATTCTTTGCCCTCTTGCTTTGTGCTCCTAAAATGCCACATCTTTTTTAAAAGAAGCCTAGTTTATTATTTAGTAGGAACAGCAGTTTTTCTGTGTGTGTGTGTGTGTTTTTTTTAAGGGCTGCTAATAATTCTGATCCCCCTTTCAAAAACAATCCACTCCTTGCTAAGAAAAAGTCAGAGCGACTGACTAATGGGAGTAATTCAAAGTACCTCAATTAAAATTCAGGTTTTGGCCTTTCGAGCAGTCTATTTAGAGATTTTTTTCCCCAAGATTGGTTGTAGACAGATGATTATTAAATATTTATGTGTCTGTGAAAGGGGCTCTTGGAGCTTGGCTCGGCTGAGGCCTGAGATTTCCGTTGCTGTTGTTCCTCCTCTTGGAGGGACCAGAGAATGATTACTTTATTTGGCTCCTTAACCACCTGGTTTCCAAAAGCCCCACATCGCAGCCAGTTGGTCCTAACATGTTGGGATGGGACAGAATGGCTCTTTCCATGCACAAGGCGGAATGATCTAGAGCCTTCTCACAGCTGAGTTAGTTCAGACTCTTCCTGATCTCAATCCAAACTGCCATTCCTCTGAGCAGCCTTCACTGACCACCCCAGTCCAAAGGGAACTTGGGGGTTTGCTTGCCTCCCATGGTCCTCACGAGATACTGCCCTGTATTATTGTGTTAACGCTCCAGGAAGAGAAAATTCTATCTCCTTAAATGGTTTATAGACCCCTCAAAGGCAGTTCCTGAGGATGCACTATGCGCACTTCTGACTGGCTGGTTTGTCCTTCATTTTGTGAAACACCAACACTACTTTGAATGGACCTGAAACCCTGCATTGGAGGGGTTCTTACCACCACCCAGAACGATTCCTAAAGAGAACTAAATCAACTTATTTTAGCGCCAAGCCTCCATTGCGGAATGGAAAGATTTTGAGCAAGCACTACTTTGTCGTAAGACTAGGGACGAGAACATGGGTGGGTGGTAAAAGATGGCTGCATCCTCTTAGTTTTTCAGGCAACAAAGGTTTATCAACATTTTTCTGTGTGGAAAGCATTGAGGAAAGCAAAGGGTTTCAGCAAGTTGGAAAGACCTGATCACTTCCACACTCTGGAATATCATACAGCTTTAGGAAGTATTCAGAGACATGCATAATATAGTATTATAAAAGAAAGCAAATAGTATTGTAACATTCATAGAACAGTCCTATGTTTGGGGAAAATAGGTTCTGAGGCACAGGCTTTCCCATCACACCAGATATTATGGACTGAATGTTTGTGTACCCCCAATTGCACATGTTGAAACCCTAACCCCCATTGTGATGGGACTTGGAGATGGGACCTTTGGGAGGTAATTAGGTTTAGATGAGATCATGAAGGTGGTGCCCTCCTGATGGGGTTAGCTCCCTTATCAGAGGAAGAGAGACCAGACTTCTTGCTTGCTCTCTCAACCCTATGAGAAGATGGCCATCTGCAAGCCAGGAAGAGCTCTTGCCAGGAATCAAATCAGCCAGCACCTTGATCTTAGAATTTCAGCCTCCAGAACTTTAACAAAATAAATGTCTGTTATGAAGCCACCCAGTGGTATTTTGTTATAGCAGCCTGAGCTGACACAGAGACAGTGGCAGGTAGAAACAGGAACTCTCTTTGAGTCCTCAGGGTCCCTTCTATAATATGCAGGCCAGTCCCTGACGGGTGAGAAGAGGCTTGCAAACAAGCCCTGCCCATCTGGGGTTCCCTGGGGGGCAGCAAATGCTGAGGTCCAGGATTTGGTTTTAGATGGTGCGTGCCTGGAGGTCTGTTCTCAGTGCCTGTTATACATGAGGAGTATTGGTATAGTGTAAAGGGCCCCTTCTTCAAATGTTTAATGGTCAACAAAATGTTTGATGTCTGAAAAAAATAATAGCTCTAAAATGTGAACTGTAAAAATAATAGAACTAAGACTAAAAAAATGTTTCAATACATTTCAACAGAAGGAAACATTAAGTTCCTTGATCAGTCATATGTAAATCAAGTCATGCTCTACAGTTAAATATATATATAACAAAGTTTAAATCGTATGGAAACAAATTTACTCTTTAGCCTCAAAATTATAAAAATGATTTTTAGAATCCTTTCAAATCTTTCACACTGAAAATTCATAAGTCATATTTAATGTGAGACGGGGGTCATTTTAATATGTTTGATATATTGTGTATTGAGTCTTCCAAAATAAAAGTGCTCAGGATAGTCAAAGGTCTTAAAATAGCCCTACTTGCTGGTGGCAACTCCAGGCTGGGAAAACACATGTGATGGTTACCGTCTTCATTTTTGTTTGTTTCTGTTTATTGTGTTTTGCAAGGGAAACTCAGCATGACTGAGCCATGTTCCAAGACAGAGGAAGCCACGAACATGCAGGAGTAGGAAGCCGTAGGAGGAACAATCAAATGATGGAAAAGAGTTTCACAGCCTCAGTCTCCTGCAGTAGGCAGGGTACTCAGGGAGGCAGTGTGGTGTGCTAGAAAACACTGGATCTAGAGTCTAGGGATGTCGATTCTATTCCCAATGTCACTATTGATAAATTATAGGACTTGGATGCATCTCCAGAGCCATGCCTGGCACACAATAGGCACTTGATCAAATTTGTTGACGGAATCAGTATGAGGGAGTTGTCTAAGGGCGTACTTCAAGACCCCTTGGGTGGAGGGGGTGGCAGGGAGACAAGCAGACTTTGAACACCAAGCATCTTCCCCCATCCTGCTTCTGGCCACAATCCCCTGCCTATTCTCACCAACTTTATATAGTGAGACTTCCCAGAGCCCTCTAATGCAGGGCTGGAAGGGGTCTGAGGAGACAGGGTCAGCAGTACATACGGAGTCACATGATGCAGCTCTGAGATCATGACCAACATGTCTAGTCACCTTCATCCCAAATGCAAAGGGCTCCCTCAAGAGCTCAGAGCCCCCACCTCCTGGCCTATCAGTTGCCTCCCTGCTCCAGGTTCACTTCTAGGATTCATTTTCACCACATCCCCTGAACAAGGTTTCTCCAAAATCTCCAGATAAAGGAAAAATAACTGCCTAGAGTTAGTGCCTCTCCAGGATGACGCACAGCCAGCCTTCTCTCTCACCCTTTATCCAGAACAAGTCCGGAGGGAAGTGAGGCAGGCCTACTGAGTCAGAGCCTTACCTGTGTGCACAGATACACGCCCCACCCCAATGACCTCCACAGAAGGAAGACAGCCTCCTACAACACACAGCAGTAGAAGCCATCTTCATTTGCAAGATTTCACAAGTTCTCTAATTATTTCCAGAGCACTTTCAGACTGAGGTAATCTTCCTTGAAGCACTTGCTATACATATAATGTCAGGACTCTGGCATTCTTCAGTGCTACCCTCTAGATACCCACCCCTCCACCACCTCCACTACCAAAAACCCAAATAATTTCAAAAACATTTTTATCCTAAAATGTTCCCCTCAATTTAAAAAAAAAAAAATTATCTTCAAGAGAAGAGATTTCTTTCCATTTCATTCCCACAACAAGGAGAATGTCAGCCCAGCTTTTTTTTGACAGACAAATTATTGAATCAAAGAGAAAATGCCATTAAGCTCACAGGTTAGCAAGTGTCAGGAATGGTTTAAAGAGATATCCCCATTTATCTTCCAAACATGCACGAAATGTCACTAATGTGTGTTTATCATGTATAATCAGACAAAGAAAATATCGAAATAAAGTACTCCTGCATACAATAGAAATCTCCTTCCATCCTTCAAGATATCAGTGCTATTCAAATAGAATAATAATGATGAAGCCTCTCTCTTGAAAATGGAAATCAAGTGAAATGTAGATAGAAATGATTTTTTTTTTTTTTGGTAGTTGATGTACATTTCTAAAGTGCATTAACAGGAAATCCAGAACTTTTTAGGTCAATTATATTGTCAGTATTGTCAATGCCACTGAAATGAATACTGAATCAGTGCCTGTTCTTGCTGGAATTAAGCTATAGAAGAAATCCCTCGATTTGGGGACTTACAGAGGAACTAGAGACGCATTAGAAGACTGACATCATTCAAGCGTGCATATATATGTATAGATATTTTTTTCATTCAAATCAATCCAAATGTCAGGCATTTGGGCTTACTATAAATCTCAATAGAGAGAGAAAAAACATCTACAACTGATCTAAAACCTGGCTTTATTTTTCTCCCTCTCTTCCCTCTATTATGACGAAGCTTATTTTTATAAGCCAGGTACTCTGATGACAATAAAACCCCAAAATAAATGCTTTGGACAACAAGAATGTTGCATTCTATGCATTCTGGACTTGGAAGGCCCAGGAATGAGTTGTCCATTGGAGAGAAGATCGTCCTGATGCCAGAACCGACAGGGCCCTACAAGTGAGAAGAGAGCTGGTGTTTCAACCTGCACACATTTTCGCCCTTACCGCTTTCTCCCCCAACGATCCCACCAGCTGTGACATATTTCTTCCCTTTCTGGGTTGCAAGATGCCCAAGTGCAGAAGCCACGTCTGTCTGGGTCCATCATATAGTGCAATAACATTCAAATAGCTGATGCTAAAAAAGATGGCGAGTGACCCAGTGAATAGGTGGTAGAAAAAAGGAGCTTTTCCTCTCCAGTCTCTTTCAGCCCCTCACTTCCTAGTTCTGGAATATGACGTAGCCTCATAGGGGAATGGCCAAAGTCCCAGACATCCACGTGCCTTGGAGGCAGTAAGTTACCACCTCAAGAGAGTTTCTGCTGTCCCAACCGACCACGTTAGACATCCATGGCAGGTACAATGTAAGTGAGGAAAGGGGATGAATGCAAGAGGAAAGGTCCTAAAAACATGGAGTGCAGTGTTAGGAGAGCAAGCTATGGGTCACCCAGCCTTCTGGTCCCACCATCCAACAGTGTGGCCTTCCCGAATCTTCCTCTGAGAAGGGGGGATAGTAACCCTTATCCCACAAAGGTATGAGCTCAAATGAGTTAATGTGTGTACAATCCTTACAGCAGTGTACGGCACATAATAAGTGCTCATAAACGTTAGCGATTATTTTAATAGCTCTTCTTATCTTTTTTTTTCATTTATTTTACAAATAAGGAAAATGAGACTTAGGGACTGGTGTTAACTCCTCAGGAATTTATGGGTGACAAGAATGGGATTCAAATGCAGGTAGGCGGAGGCCAGGTGGTCAGGCCACTCAATCAGCTACTTATTAGATGCCTGATGTATACAAAAACAATGGGAAGCAAGTCAAAGTAGACAAGGGACAAAAGGGGGGAAAGTGGGAAGACTTTTGGGGACAGCTCTGAACAAAATGAATACTCTGGAACAGGAGACCAAAACGACCCATTGTGGCTGCAGAGAAGTTTGTCATGCACCAGGGACATCACCATAAAGTTCACCAAATAGGGCATTTCTGTGCCTTCCTCCATCCCATGACCACGTCTTCACATGCTTCATTGTAGTTATCTGTTTGCATTTGGGGTTTCAATCCCAGATGAGCTTAAGGATCAGGACTGAACTTAACACATCTTTATACCCCCTGCACGCAATACAAAGCCTGGAACGTGGTAGGCATTCCCCAAAAATGTCTGAGATATAAAAAGGAGGAAAGCAGGCTGAGGTAATGCTGTGTGGGAGAGAGCTGCGGAGAGCGTGAGTCTAGGAAGCCCTAACATAGTGACAAGAAGCGGGATGAAGATGTATCTAATCTCCATTTCACAGGTGGCACACGGGCACCGAGACCACAAACTACACGTAAGAGGGGTTGTAAAGAGAGTCCATGACCAGCACCACGTAAGGAGGCTCAACCTTGCAGAAGGTGCTGCTCTCCCCTCTAGGTGACAAGAGATGCCAGCAAGGCCGGAGCCACCATGGAGACACCAGGTTCCTCTACTGACGTGCTGTGTGACCTTAGGCAAGTCGGTGCAAGTCTGTGTTCTTCAGTTTTCTCACCTATAAAATGAGGATAAATGTCACCTTTCCATCTGACATTTTGTATAATGACGCTCAAAGGTGGACAGAAATTTCTTAGCCATTCTATTTCTAGCAGTTTATCTTATAAATATAATCAAACATGTGTTTAAAATTGAAAAAAAAAATGATTTATATCCTGGCACATACTTCTTGGTGGGGTTGAGTGAAAGAGAGAATAACGGAAAATAACCTAGTTTCTCAATAACATTATGATACATCCTTTATAACAGAATACTTTTCAGACATTAAACATTGGGTTTTCAAAGACTATGTATACCATGGCAAATGTCTATAATTAAAGGCCTGGAACAAAATAGTATCTTTAGAAAATGAACCCAACCTTAAAAATAGAATCCACTGATACATGTACAAACATATACAAAAAGAAGCATAAGTGGGTGTGGATATATAACAGAATGGTTTAAGTGGCTATTTTTGGAAAGTGGGGAATTATAGGCAGTCTTAATTTCCTTCTTATGATTTTCAGTATTTTCTAAAATTTCTGTAATCAATATGCACTATTTTCAAAATGAGAAAAAAATTCTTAAAAACATAATTTTAGAAACCCTGTTTATGTCTACTTTATAGCACTATTCTGAGATCAATTACAGTAGCAAACACAGAAGCACTCTGAAATGTATAGAACGATATGTAATTCAAGTGACTGCATTATTGCTAGTATCTAAACATTTGTGGTTAACCAGGTCGAGCTGTCCTCCTTCTCTGCCATGACTATTTTAAGCGTGGAACTGTGGTATTCCACTATTTTATCCAAGTAGACTGCACAAGACTCCAAACTTCCCATTGGAAAGTAGAAAATGCACAGCGAATAAATTTGCCAATTCTGAAGAAGAGCATTCATGAAAACCTCTAATGGACTAGGGAATGCCAAACCAGATTTCTCCCCACCAAAACGAATCACACGGAGAAATTCCAAACATTAGAAACTCCCCCACGAGCTGGGATTCAAAGATTCTGTCATTTCTCTCTGGCAGTTCACCCCAGTTTGTCAAAGTGGGTCCCAGGGCTGCTAAAGAAAAGTTGCTCTTTCTGCCAGGAGCGTCAATTCCAATAGACCTCAATAAGCACATTATGGTACAGGAATATTAGGGCCCAGAGATGGTAAAATATTTGTCGCTCTAATGGCTTTCAAAGTGTAAACAGACTGCATATCAACACAGTGATTCTTTTTATACACACAGTGAGGCTTTTAAACTGTGTTTAACTTCATGGGCTTAAAAGGAGTTTGGCGAGCTTGGAGATTTAGGGTTTTACAGGAAAAGCATATTTATTGAGTCAGTCAGTCAGTCAGTCAGTCACTGACCTAAAACTATTATTGTATCTCAGGGATTTTAGACCCCGAGATGTCCTAAGGGTGCCCAAGTCCCAAAGGTTCAATCTTGAGCACGGTCCAAGGACGGCCACTAAGTAAAGCCTGTTCATGGCAGAAGGCACTCCACTGACTCTTCTCGTCTCAGACAATGACCCATACATCACAATGAGCCACTCGATTACTACAGGTAGAAATGTAGATCTGGGATGTAAATGGGTCGTGGATTAAAAGAAAAAACCCACAAGAGTATCTACTATTGAGGTCTCACAGCTCTTAATCATTCAAAGCACTCTACTGTTTGATCTTGACTTAGCTACAAGCCTGTAAAGGCAGCTGCGATGAGGGCTAGTAATCACATTTTAGAAATAAGGGAAGAAGTCCAAAGGGGTGAAATTACTGACCTGGCCAAGATGCTGCAGGTAATTCAACAAAAGCTTCGTAGGCGAGTCTCCCGCCCAGGGATGTTAACTTGCCTATAAGAATGACCTGCAGTAACGAAGTCAGTAAGGGAGATTCATGAAAGATGCAAACTGGGTAGCTAAGAATCCTCCTCAGGACCCAAGGATCAAGGTGAGATCAAGCAAGCAGGTTTCTCCTCGGAGAAAGCAAAGAGCTAGAAACCCCCCTTTCCTCAGAAGGCAGCTGCGAATATTCCACCAGCCTTTGGAAAAGAGGCAGGAAAGAGCCAAACAACTCCATACTCTTACCAACTCATTCCTGCTTCACTCCACAGCACCTGCTGGGGAGCTACAGGCAGGGTAGCTGCTTTCTGAAGTTTGGCCGCTATTTTCCACTCTTATTCCCAACTATACAGAGAATAGGACGCAGTAAGTTGAACAACATTCCACCTCTCAAAAACAGTTTGTACACATGCATGAGCATCCCATAAAATATGTGTGATAAACGAGAAGAGCACCCAAGTAAATAAAGAAAAGATCAAAAGAGAGGCATGAGGCAGCCACATTCAACTCTTTGCTCTTGAAAATTTAAATGAATACTCCTTGAGAGCAAACTACAAAATGCTAACCTTGAAGTGTTGAGTGGCAGGAAGAATTATGGGTTATTGTACTGTCAAAATGCCAGACAGCTGTATGTTGAGTTACTACTGCGTTATTTAGACAATCAGAAACTTGAAAGCTAATGTGACATATTTTTTTCGGTGTGAAAGCTCTTGACATGCGTCACGATAATTTCTAAAGGGACAGAATGTTATATAAAAAACGCAGTGCCTTCAGGAGATGGCCTCATAGGTAGAACAGCCCCGAGCAGAGGAAGCAGGACATCTACAACAGGGACTTCCCAGAGGTGAGCTCCGTTTGCTTTGTATCTTAATCCACAGGGTGGTGGCTCCACGCAACATGGAGCCCAGCCTCTGGCTTCCTGCTCCCAGCACCTATGGAGCTTCCTGAGGGAGCTACCTGACTGCAGCTCAGGCTGGGCCAGGTGAAGCCCCCAGATCGCAGGACCGTCTCCCATCTGGATGAGGAAACCTGGGTGGAGACGGGCCTACAATTCTGCCTCTGTTCTTCCAAGTTCTTTTACCTTTCCTTTGTATTCCTGATTGGCTTATGAACAAAAGCACAAACAGAATGAGGGGCAGCCATTTTAAGGGGATTCCTAGCTTTGTACTGCAAGTTGGCCTGAAGATTTGAAGGTTAGAGTGGGAAGTAGAACCAGCTTAGTTGTACTTGAAATTCCACCTTCAACGCTTTCACTATAATTAAAGGACAAATATTGCTGGGACAAGTAACACATTCAGTTTCCATGAATCATCTATAACTTAGGGTGAAGCGAGGCTTTGAGAACTGGTTTTTCTGGGGGAAACCACAGGTGGGTGTTTGGGATCGAGGTGAGGGAGAAGGGCGTAGGGAACAGGCAGGTTGACGAAGCCAGAGACAAGTTTTGATCAAAGGGGTCCTGCTGAGATGCTGTGTGGATTTTCTCTCTTCTCTGGATTTTTTTCCCCCTTGATCAAAGGGGAAACAATCCCAACGAGGAGAAGAAAACAGCTAGAGACTGCTGGGGTTAAGAGGAGTGTTCTCCTAACTAGCATTTCAGTCACCAAACACAGATCATCCTGAAGTCAGCTCTGCTACCGCACACCGATAGCACGACCTGGAGCAAATTAGTGAACCAGTTTCCTTAACTGCAAAATGGGGACAATGGTAATGACACCCTCAAACTGATATTGCAGGGTTACATGGGTGAACGACGTAGAGCAGCGCCTGCCAGGTGATGACGGGTCAGTTCCAATGCTGGCACCCCATCCTCCTCCTCGCCCCTGTCTCCCCGCTCCTCATCTTCATCTTCGTCATCACAGCTAACATTTTCCACCGAATCCCCATTGCCCTCTGGGGGAGAAGGAGAATCCGCCTGAGACACCTTTCCTGGGACAGCAGAACAACTTTGGATCACAGAGTTTCCTGTGCTCCCTGCTTTGTGACCCCAGGCAAGACCCCACAGCCACTGCTCATGCACCCCAGGAATAGGCCGGCTCTCTGCACACTGCACCGCGCAGGGAAGCAAGCCCATTGCTTAGACGGGAACCACTGGGGCTGAGATACGGCCCTTCTACAAGCTCCAACAGGAGCTGTAAGTAACGATATTCTCTTCTTTTTTTCTACACCTTGTTAATTTTTATTTTTATTTTACACTTAACCTAAATGTTAAGATAGTACCCTATAACCTGAGGACTTAAAAGCTGACGTGTAGCCAGAGGATAAGACTGGGTGGTGAAAGCTGACTCCAAAGTCTGTGCTGTTTGGCTATTGCTGCTCAGGCAAGATTAGGAATACAATCACTGGAGCTTTCTGCCTCGCCACCCAGCAAAGAGGCTCAATACTCTTCCCCCACCCACCAGCCCCTGGGTCACCACAAGGAGGGCCTTCCACCACCAGGTACAGGTATGAGACTGACTACTCAAGCACCCCACATACATAGGGAAGAGAGTCCACGCCTATGAGAGAGAACATTACTCCTTTCTCTAGTATCAGGGATCACTTCCTTCTGAAGTCAGGAAACGTCTATACCCTTTAGCAAATCAGCATGGCAGGTGGGTTCACCAGAAATTTCATTTTTGTGCATCATCACGGGATTAGTTCTTGCCTACAACAGGCAGAAAAGAAGAACTAGGGAGAGGAGCTACCCAATTCCAACCAACTCTTGTTTGACTCGTGGCAATACCCAGGGATGCTCTACAAAGAACACAGATCAAATAGATACAGAGAAGTTCTGCCCTGGATGGAAAGAACATTCTTCTCCACTGTCCATTGCCAGAGGGGACTCCCAACCACTACTTCCCTAAGCTTCCTGTGCTACTTTAAATGAAAGTGTTTATGTGTGACAGTCAGAGGATGCATCTGTGTTACTCCTGTGGATGGCGCCATTCACAAACCCAGAGGAGATGTAGTCATATATGTTCAGTGATCAAAAACATATGCCACAGAGTCAGAGACTTGGATACCTGCTAGCTTCTGACGGTCGAGTTTCTTCACCTATCTGGATCCAGTTTTCTTCACCTATCTGGATCCAGTTTTCTTCCGACGTATAATGGAGAGACTGTCACCCTGTGATAACATTGTTGTAGTTAAGAGATAACATACATCAAATGTACGGCCCAGGGCCTGGGACACAGAAAAGCTAAGTAAATAAGTGGTCATCCTCGTCATCCTCGTCATCATCGATCCAAATAATGTCTTGGCCTTAGCCGTCTGCACAGGCCACCACACACAGCAAGGAGGATGTCAAACACTTTGTCGTCCTGAATCTGTACTTTCATTAGTCGGGGACAGCTGACGCTTGTGCTGCTGGGTGGTCTGCAGAGACACTGAGTTCACACATGGTAAACAGGGCAAGATGATGTGACCTAAGCAGCACTTGAATTGGAAGACAGAGCTCTAACGCTAGTCCTGGCTCACCTCTAACTCACTGGCTGAGCTTGGTCCGTTGACTTATCATGCTAGGCTTTGGTTTCCATACTTAAAAAACAAAAATGGAAAACCAAGAGGATGGGAAGTATATCACTATTTCCTACTCATCAGTCCTGGCAGGCATCGCTAATCAATCATGGAACTCGCTCCTGCTGAGCATGGCTGTGACTCAGAACATTTTTCTCAACCGAGTACTTCTGGACACCACCATAGAGTTTTCATATGCAATAAAACGTATTTGCCATAGCTAAACTAGATGACCCCAGAGAGTCCTTTTTCTTATCACATGTTATGATTTTATAACCCTTTACTCGATGCTTGGAATGTAGAGATTTAACCAAACCCTTTAACTCATAGCAGAAGGAGGTGAGGGAGAAGCTTCGGTTCGACAAGCAAAGCTCAAGGAACCCAATAACAGACTCCCGAGCAGAAGAGTCCTGGTGAGTAAGGGGTACCCATTCATTGACTGTGCTCGGAGACCCCAATTTTTTTTTTTATTTCCATAGTGAGCTCATTATTCATTCCCATCCTATGTTCTCTATCTCCTGCTCAACAACCAACAATCACGCACACACATCCCAGTATGTACATATCTCTCTATGCATATATGTAGATATACATACCTAATTTTTTATAACCCCACACTGCCATGTTTGCCCTAACCAGGTTCTCTCCTAAGACCACACATATACACAGATCTGTTTATTACTTTTGGCAATTTTAAGTCTACATTGTTTATCCTCCTGATGATTTTGTAAGATATTTGCTCCATTTTACAGATGAGGAGACTGAGGTCCAGAAAAGTTCAACAACAGTCAACAAAGGTATCCATGCTACCCTTTAGAGGAGATGGAATCCAAACCAGGCCTCCTGATCCCAGATCTAAGCCCTGTGCACACAGCCACTCACGTTACCATTGCTCCAAGGTACCCTCTGCAGGGCCCCCGTCCTGCTGTCCCCAGAAGCCCCATCCACCCATAGTTGCCCAGCCAGAATCTATCCCACATCTCTCATCCAGGTCCTGGCAGCATCTAGCATTTCCCAAGCACACAGTTCACCAAACTGGACCCTTTCTTCTTTATTATCTACACAAATATTCTTAATTATTTCTCCTCCAACCCAAAGTACTTATTTCTTATTTATGGGTGTAAATATAGAGCCGGCAAGGGCTCATATTTCACAGGGAGCCATTCCAATGGCATCTAGAGCCTTCCAAATTTAAGGAGCAGGAAAGCTGATTCTCTGCCCGTTTCATTATAAAGGGGTTTACCATAAATATTCGAATTTGAATTCCACCCAAGTAATGCATTAATAGATACTAAACCATTAATAATTTCTGTACTTTTTCATAAATGGGCAAAGTCCAATAAATAAACTATATCTCTTTCACAGCAGAGCAGGGTTAACAAGTACCAAGGAGATTTCAAAGACAAACTACTGGTAGGGGCTGCCAGGAGGTAAGATTCATAATGAAACTACAAATTCTGGAGACCCATTTTTTACTGTCCGCCATGGCAAGTATCTAAAATTAAATGCTAAGCAGAAATCCGTCCTGGAATCTGACACACAGCAGTTTAGGTAAACAATCTCTGAAATTAAAAACAGATTCGGGATAATAAATAAGTCCATGTGTGGATCTCTCTGATAACAGATACCTCTCCCTGATAAATCAAAGGCGCTAGCCCTCCTGAGCCTTTCTAAATTAGGCCAGATGATTCACCTAAAATATTTCATCTTGTGTCGCCTGTCTTAATGAACGGCAGTAACAGATAGCTTCTTACCAGTGACTGCATCAGGGCCAAAGGCCTCCAGGCTAATTATACGAAAGGGCTGGGGAAGGCAGCCGGCTGGGAGGAACTCTTGGCAAGGGGGATTTCACCAGGATACTCATTTCCCAGGTCCCATGACTCATATCTACTAGTTTCACTTGCAACTGCCCTAGAATTCTAGAAGCCTGAATCAGAGATGCCAGATATCAAAGGTAAACAGCCCAGGGGGAAGTGGAGGGGCAGAAAAAGGTAAGTGCAAACTTCATCGTTTCTAGCTGTGCAAACCTGAACAGATCCCTGGATATCATTGGGCCTGCTTTTCCTCATCCATAAAGTGGGGCTAATAGCGCCGGCCTCGCCTCTCTCGTGGAGCTAGAATGAGGAATAGCAAGAAAGTGCACACAGGTGCACTTTGTAACCCCCAAAACACTCTTCTGTCATGACTATTAGTGGTAACAGTGCTCAGTCACTTATTCACCAAAATTTACTGAGCACCCCTCATGGGTCAGGAGACAAGGAGAAAACCCAGTCCTTGTGGAGTTGGATTCTGGGGATGGCAGGTGTACAACCTTCATGAAAAATGTGGACTGTGAAGAGTACTAGAGGATGGTAAGTCTGTGGAGAAAAAGAAAGCTGCAGAGGTTGCCAGCACAAGCCTGGACAAGGAGCCAAGGTGCTGTTTTCAGCAGGAAAAGCCCTTCTGAGGGCACAACTTTAAGTAAAGAAAGATCCTAATGATGGAGAAAAAAAAATAAGCCTCACAGATACCGGGATAGAAAGAGAAAAAACATCCAGGGAAAGGACCTCCAAGGAGCATCTGAGGAGCTGCAAGGACCGGATAGAGTTGCTGGAGTGGAGGGTGAAAAGCAGGAAGGCCTGAGGACAGAGGGCGGGAAATGGGGAGGTCAAGGTCACAGTAGACCTTGGGAGAACTTCAGCCTTTGGAAGTTTTTAGCAGAGAAGTAGCAGGGTCTAACTTCATAATTTAACAGGAGCACTCTGTGGTTGCTACTCTGAGAATAATAAATAAACATTATCTTACTATTATGGTGATGACAAGATTCTGTTCTGATCCAAAGTGAATCTTGATTGGAGAGGAAGAAACGGGAAGGGGACGGAGTGGAGCATCTTAAGTGTTTCTTTCCTAAATGCTCAAAACAACTAAGCATAGACAGGCTCATGTGTGTTGGGTGCACAGAGAGGCAAGAGTGGGGAAGACGTGAGCTCCAAGTCAAATGCACATTGGAGAGTGTGGCCTCAAACACCCAGGCCAGCCTCCGAGTCTCCTGTTTGGTTGTGGAGAGCTGTGGGGGAAGAAGGGGGACAGGTAGAAACAAGGAAACCCATGTCTGCCAAATCCTACGCCTTTGCTGCACTCAGTGAAGCAACATGAAGCCCTGTGCTTTTTCAGCCTAAAGCCTGTCTCTTTATTAAAAATGAAAACAAAATTTCCTTTTATAAAAGGGGAGCATGGTTGAAGGCCATGGACCATATTTCATCAGCGTTTCGTGTCAGCACAAGTGGCAAACGTAACGTAATAAGAGGGGCCATCTCGCCTCCTGCTTCAGAACCGAAAATGACATGGGGGTCATTCCATTAGTGATCGCAGCTGCTTCTAAATGAAACACATATAACCTGAATCCAATTAATGAAAGAACGGGCCATCCTCACACATGCTAATGCTGAATGAATCTTTAAACCTTGCTCATTCACCAGCTCCGTTTTGCAGTGTAGTTCAAAATCTGAAGAGCACATGCTAATTCCTGAATGAAGGAAATTGTGACTCAGCATTCCGTTTTTGATTTCTGGTGACTTGGCATTTGTCGTGGGGCTGGGCTAGGGAATGCTCCGTTTCAAGGACTTCTGATATTTCTGCAAGGAGTGGGCAAATCCACATGCAATATGGTCAAAGCTCATTCTTTTACCAAGTGCAACGGAGAGCAGGGATTCTCACTGCTTTGCACACATAGAGCCCTCTGGAAAGGCTTTGAAGTGGAGACAGTGATGGAGTCGGATGAGGTGTCCTGTTCTTATACCAGTTAGTGGCACTACAGCTGACTAAGCTTAACCAGACCTCAAACCGCCAGCATTTAAAACACCTTCACAAATTTTGCCCTACTTATGTCCCATTGCTCTTCTTATTCTTGCTCTAAATTGGTGTTTCTCACTGCCTAGGGACAATCACACACCCCCCAGGAGATATCTGACAATGTCTGGAGACGTTTTCTGATTATCACAACTTGGAGGGGGACAGTGCTACTGGCTTCCAGTGGGTAGACGCCAGGGATACTGCTAAATATCCTGCAATGTGCAGGACAGCTCCCACAACAAAGAATTATGTGGTTCAAAATATCAGTAGTGCCAAGGTTGAGAAATCTTGCTCTAAGTTCACTCATTTTCTCTGATGTTTATTTGTAAACTGGACTCTGTATAATGATCATAAAGGAAAGACAAGTATCACCTGTCCTAAGTAGAACATATTCAGAGAAATATGAACAATGAGAATAAGTAAACTTTAGACATAGCAGTCTGCTTAAGGCCTTGAGCCTAAGAGCCATTCTCTTTGTTGTTTTTTTTTTTTAAAATGTATTATCTCCAAACTGAGACTTTCTCCTTATGGTCAAAAGGACAGAAAGAGAATTGAAAACGGTGTAGCTTCTGCTCATGTGATGAATCACGTATCCATGCACCTCCCCAAAGCATCTTGGGTACCACCAGCAGAAGGTGACATTAGAAAGCTAATCTCGGTCAGTCATCTTAGCCAAGACCTGGGCATCACTGTGGCTGTTTACTGATGAGGAAACCTGAAGCAAAAGCAATGAGAAGCCAGTGTTACCTGCATTATAAACCTCTCAGGAAGCGGGTTATGCTTGGCTTACATGTGGGGGAACACTGCTCAGAGATTCATAGCGGAGGGAAGTCCCTTCCAACATCTGAGAGGAGACTGAGTGATGAAAGCCATATGAGATGGCTTTGTGTGTAAAAATCAAAGAAAATATGGCTGATTCTTTAGGCACTGTGCAATGGACCATATGCAACACTATGCTAGTGCCATGAGTAAAAATATCCTACGGTCACGTAAGCCAGGTATAATACCTGGCTGAACAAAATCTAAAGGTTTTCTTATTGCCAAACTTCTCAGATAATGACACTGCAAATGCCAACCCCTATCCCGGGGGGAAAAATGATGCAACATTTCCCAAACTCATCAAGACATGTACTTTTTTCGGTCTTGTGGAACACCTGGTCACCCCTGGTATTCCAGGGAGCACAACTTGAGTAACTTAGGAGTAGAGGAAGAAAATATGTCCTTTCTATCAAAGAATATGAGAGTTTTGAGAGGCTGCAGTTCTAAAATTACCCACACCTCAGAAAGAAAGCAGAAACTATAGCTTGTGGATTTTTTAATCCCTGGTGTCTGCTAAATAGTAGGTGCTCAAATTATGTTCATTTCAACTCATGACTTTCTCTCCTCGTAAACTCTCAGATCCTCCACTGGTTCTAGAATGATTAAGATCTATATTCCTTAATTCCATAGCCTCAAAAAAAAAAGGATGCTGTGCACTAAAAATGCTATCTAGAAAATATCTTGCTCAACTCCTATTTGATACAAGAGCCCTCGGCCATGTCTCCACCATCATTCAGCCTTCTGCATCCCCCAAGCAATAGACAGCTTTGTTCTTCCCTGGTTTTCAGTCTTCATTCCACCAGCACGTCCATGACTCTCTTCAGAACCCCTTCCAGCTTTATCTTTGGCAGGTCTTTGCCTGTCCAGCGTGCATTCACCTTTCTTCTAATGAAAGCACCCTGATGGTCCCCAGGGAAGCCCCCACTGCCCACCACTACCCACTACCACCCAACTGCTGAGTTCTAGGCATTTGACTCCACCCCAGGCTCTAGCCTGGCCAGCAGGTTGCATCATACCTCAGACCACTGAGACTGGCTCAGGATGCACGTGACCCAGTCAGGGCTTGTAAGACCCAACTGGGGTCTTTCTGGAATGGCTGGTTAAGAGCGAATGTTTTTTCTACTAATGTTGCTGAGAAGATAATGCAGAAGCCCTGTAGACTCTTAGGCAGGTTTTCCTTTCAAGGAGCCATCTTGCCTCCTTGAAAGGAAAACCTGCCTAAGAGTCACCCAGTAGGTAAGTAGCTCCCTGAAGTGAAGGGAGAGAGACCACTTACGATTGCATTTTTGGGGCTGTAGATCCAGCCAAGATGAAAATCATATCTACCTGTGGCTTTTTCAGATTTGTGAACTAATACGTTTCCTTTATGCTCACATTAAGCTGAGGTTCTGATTACTAAAACGCAATATTCTGGATGCCATGTTTACTTTCTCTCCGCTTTTAAAAATTCTTTCTTTTCTTTCTCTCTCTCTTTCTCTCTTGTCTCTCCCTCTCTTGCTTTCTTTCCCAATTCTCCTTTCTCCTCAGAATTGTCCCTCCATGTTAGAAAAAAGAAATAAGAATCGTTCTGCTAATCCCTCATATCTCTGGCTCCCTCGACATCCCTTCTTTCTCAAAAGATCACTATCAAACCTCTCCCCCTTTGTGGGGACAAGTAGTTCAGCCACAGATAATTGTTTACACAGAGTTTATATACTCAGGCTGTTTTTGTGTTAGTACAAATATCTAGAAAAAAAATCTGCATCTTCACTTATAATCCATGAGGGTTCTCAGGCCTTGGACTTGAAGACTAAAACATTTAATTTTATGAGTTGAGGTATAATAAGAATGATGTTCGGGCGGAGGGTGAGGAAGTGCCTACCATTCTATGTTCTTGAGCCCCCTCCTCTCAAACCGGGGGCTTGAAAAAGCAAAATGTAGCAGCTCCTGCAGAAGCTAAGTCGCAAAATGCAAAATGCATCCCAAGGAACTGAGGCTTCCAGCCTTCACCTTCAGCACCGCTCATGAAAGCACCATGTGAGCCCTTTGCCTGGCTGCGGAGGTACACTCATCTCACACAGGGTCAGGACATTCGTTCCCTTGATCCCCCAAACGGGGACAGGGACAAAGGGGACAAACACTCCTGCTCAGACTGCGTGGTGGAGGCATCCTTCTCGCTCCGGGCCCTGCGCGTGGGACATGTGTCCTTGGAGCATGACCAGCCACATGGCTGCCTCTCGGCAGACTTGGCAGGCCTTCCCCGACCCCGACATGTGGTGGAGAAGTTGATGGCTCCATGGCCTTGACTGTTCCTTCCCACTCTGCAGACTACACCACTGCCAGGGAACCTTGGCTGCGGCCTGTCTCTTGTCCCTTTCTCCTCCTCCAGCTACCGGCTTGGATCTCATCCCTGCAGGGCATGGATTCCCAGGAAATCCAGGCGGCCTCCCCTTGCAGGACCAGGGCAGCTTTCTCCCAGCAGTGAGCACTTCTCCGGCCACACAGCCGGCACTTCCTGTCCTCTAACTGCACAGGGATGAGCTCAGCAAGAATCCAGCTACATCATGAAGCTGTTGAAAGGCCTGCCATTGAATGCACCCAGACGTTGACATTTTCCCATGACCTCATGGAACATGGTCAGTGCTCAACAAGGCACAGCTCGTTCCCCTGTCCCAACACTGCCTGGCCAGCTCCCTGTAGGAGGAGTACATCGTGGGGATGACAAAACAAGAAAAATAAAAATGCTTTTGGCATATGTTTGTACGCATGTGTGTACACATATGTGCACATACATGTGTGGCTATAATACACACGCATATATACATACATATCATATTTTAAAGTATATAACTTCTAAATATAAAAGAGAGCTGATTCAGGAAAAATCAAAATGCTTTTTGGATATGCACACACAAACACACTGTATTTCCATAAGTGATTAAACAAACCAATGTAAATTTTATCTTTTAAATCCAACAAAGCCGCATTTCTAACTGCACTTAGGCATTCGTTTAGAATTATTTTACATTTAAAGAGTCACCAATATGGAGCTATAACATTGCAGATGCTAATCCGGGGGTATTCTCTGCTGTAAATATTTCTAAGACTTGTCCTCTGAGCAGAGAAGAGTGTACAGGACTTTGGGAGGGCAGCTGTATTAGCCCCAAGTTCAGCCATTCGTCAAGGACAAATAAGTACTATCCCGCAAAAGATTCCTAGATTCTGGAGAAGAAAATTAGTAGAGATTTATTTTGTAAGAGGTTGGGATGCTAAATGGATGAGAGACAAAATGGCACAGCAGTGGTGTGTAGTGGAAGGAGCATGGAAAATATGTCACGGATGTGCCTGGATCCCTTTCTGCACCTCCATCCAGAGCAGGCAGAATTCCCCTTCCACCAGAGCAGGGAGTAAAAGGCCTTTCTATTTCTTCCTCCTAGGACCATCTCTCCTCCTTCTTGCCCAAATGGGTCCTAGGGGCCAGACCCCACCTGCCACACCCTCTGCCTATGACCAGGACTGGGAAGCCCTGTGTGAGTGGAAGCTGAAAGGGTGCCCTCTTAGTGCAGGCAATGAGGCGAGCCCAAACAAGAGAAATGACTTGTCATTGACAAGTATTTTCAGTTTCTTGCTGCTGAAATCGGACGGCAGGTCACATGGAGAAGTTAGGAGGGCCACATTTGACAGCAAGGATTCCTGATCTCTGCCAGATGGGAGAATGTACTGTGACAAGCTCTTCCCTCCACAGTTCACTTTAGGGACAGGTCATGCACTAGACCGCTTACTCCCAGGTCCATATCCTGACAACCTTCCTGGGATATGGATGATACAAGAATTCATATACCCTAAAGGGCAAGAATGTCTTTTATTGTCCCCAAAACATCCAAACGTTCATCCTAACCTGGCAGGCCCTACCAAGTCCTGCCCCATACTCTACTCTCATAATTGTCCATGAAAAATTTGGAATTGAAATACTCAGTGAATAAAACACGAACCGCTGTGTTTTAGTGAGCAATGGCTCTGAGTCAGTGTCTGCACCAACAAGCTCTCATGCATCATCTCACTTGATTCTCAAAACTGCAACCTATGAAGGAGGCACTATTTGAGACCCCTTTCACAATCAAGAAATCCAGGGCGGAAAAGATTAGGAAACATGCCCGACGGCACCCAGTGAGTAAGTAACAGAGCTTTTGTCTTGTGCTCTGTTTTCCAGGATGTATAAAAGTCAAAGTGGGCTCAAGACAAAACAATATCCAACTACTTTTCTGTAAAATTTGTCCGACAGAAGAGAGCCCGGCTGCTGACAGCACTCTCTCTTCAGTTCCTCCGGATATGAGCTCTCTGTCCATAGGAGTCAGGTGAAAGCAGAATGGCTGCCCATGAGGAGAAAAGCCATGACTTTGTCCCATTTATACTGCACACCCCAAGTGTGCACTCTTTACACATTCCATCAGAAGTTTTGGACATGGCCCCTTTAACTCTACAGATACAAATGATCACCCATGAAATGCAACACTGGAAAAATCCATGCTTAGGTAGGCGGTAAAGACTCTATCTGCTTGAACATCCCCAGAAGACAGAGACCAAGGAGCCCGACCTCATCACCAGAGCGAAATGGTTAAGAATGGCTTTGAAACCTGGAAAAGCCAGGGTTCAAATCCAGCATTGGCTATCTTCTCCCAGTGTGATTTTGGGCGAGTTTATTAACCTCCGTGAGTCTCTTTCTTCTCAACTGAAAATGGGCGTTATACTGTCTACTTGACATGGTTGCCAGGAAAGACGACTGAATAATACTTATAAAATGTTTAGCCTGGTGACAAGCCTGTGTGAGGCATTCATGAAAGTGGTGTCATTCTCATCATCAGAATCACCACTAACACACAGAAGCCCAGCCACACCCAGCCCTGTAAAAGTGAACTGGAATCACTACTCCACGTTCTGAGAGGAGAGACAGAGAGACACAGCGAGACAGTAAATGAGAGACCAAGAAAAAGGTCTGTATTAATGAATCTGAATATTTAATTTTGTTTCTGTGTCCCCTCAGTTGTTCCTGCTGCAGCTTCAGCTGATCAATGGTACAGACTGGGTAAGCTAAATGCTTTCTCGTGGTGAAACTGTCCTGAAAGCGTCAATGGATGGAGTCCCACATTCCCTACATCTGGAATTGTTCACCACAACCCCAAAAGCTCTCTCCTACCTTCAGGTGGAAGCCAACTTGCAAAGGAGACAGTGTGGCCCAGCAGAGAGAGCATGGGATGCAGACTCACACCCTGTATGCATTTAAATCCCTGCCTGGTCCCTGTGGGTTCCACGACAATGAGCAAGGGTATCTACCCTTTAGGAGTCCCGGGTTTTCTCATCTGCAAATCAGAGAGATGAATACCTTCCTTATAAGTCTCCTGGAAAGACTGAAAAATAATATATGCCAGGGGCCTACTAGAACAATGCCTGTCATATAGCAGGTTCTCAATAATGGAAGCTGATAAAATTATGCCCATGACTAGTTCTATGTTGGTATACTTTCGCCTTTTCTGTGCCAAGTCCCATATGAGGATATCCCAGGGGCTTTCAATACCTACCCCCTTTTGGAGACAGCCACCAAAATCTAGTTCAAAACCACACCTTGATGAGTCCTATGTAACCATTCCTGAATGAATAACAAGGGAGCACCTAAAGTCATTCGGGCTGGAATCACCTTTAGCTTGTTTTACTGAATCTACTCGTAGATGCTACTCTCCACTAACCGAAACCATCAGTTTACAGGGATCAAGCCTAAGAACCGTGGAATACTGGCCACTCGAGATCCTAGGGAGAATTCACACAACCCTCACAATTCAACAATAGCCTAGTTTTGGGGACTCTGGGGACCCTGAAGACATGAATAACCCCCAGCATCACCCTACAGGGCCATGTACTGTCGTCCTAGAATGGCCACCCATATCACTTGTGAAGTACTTCAGGAAATACACTGTAAGAGGGAATCACCCAATGACAAGTGAAGGGAGAAGAAGACACTCTTCTCAGAACTCACTCATCCTTCTGTCTATCAGTAGTGCCACAAGGAATTCTGATTCATCCCCAAAGACATTCTCTTTGTAGAGTGTCTTCAATAAAGTTAATAACACCATAAGGAAAAGGAAACATCAGCTCATTATACCCCATCAATCCGGGGTGATGTTGGTTTTGATTAGGATGGTGGGTATTTGGGGAGATTTAACAGGTCATCTGTAGCAAAAAAGGGAGCACGTGTGTAAGAAGGGAAACCCTGAAAGCCAGCTTTGTCAACATCGTGACTTTGCGTAAGGCAACTTCATGCTCAAACCTTTACCTGTGTGTGCCAGCTGTTCCCCTAGATGTGTGAGAGAGGAGCTGGTCAATATTTGTCTTTTTTGTTGCCTCCTTTTACTCACTTCCTAAAAAGCCAAAGAACATAAGAATAATATGGTCTAATCAAAGCCAAAGAAACCCTCCAGTAGAAGAGGCACTATAGTATCTGAAAATCTGGCATCATTATGTTATTTCAACAGATGAGGCTGAAAAGAGAAAAAGATTGCTAACAAAAAGATTAATACAAGAACCACGTCTGCTCATAGTGAAACTCCAGTGTCTTGCGTGGTTTCTGGCACATAGTAGATAGAGTTCAATAAATATTAGATGAATAAATGATACAATCCAGAAAATATATCATCTGTCAGATGAACTTAAATGACTAAACAGCAAACCAGCACACATACAAAAGACTGGCTGAGATCAGAAACTATTTTGCTCAAAAAGTAAAAGTAAAATAATCATAGCAAATTTCCAAATGAAGAATCCAAAAGTGAATCACTTGAAAAGACGATTTATATAATTTGCAACTTTGGAACTTGCTAACATTTATCACAGCCCATAAATACCCTTGATGTTCGTGATTAAAACAGTTAAGTCGGACTGCCAACTTTTGTGAACTCATAGTTTAAAACACGCTAGGGGAGAGTTATATAACATGTGGGTTGTGTTGCTTACTTGTTACTAATGGGTTAATATTAGAAACAGTATTGACTAGTTTCATACGGGTTGCTAAGCAACATTGCTTCCTTTCCCCAATGGTCTGAGAGAGAGGATAAAAAAGGGGCAGGAAATGAGAAATGTTGGAAAAATGGGAAAGTGAAATTCAATGGATCATAAGGTACAATTTGTAGGAAGAGTAAAAGAGGAAATAATTCTTGCCAGATACACTAAGACATCAGTTGCTCTATGACATCACAAGAGTAACACTTTGAGCCTCCAGCTCCAAAGATAGAGAAGAGAGTGGAAGATGGATGTCCCCCGAGGCCAGCCAGCTTCATGCTGCTCGTGTACAGTTCACTCTTAGCCAGAAACACACAGGGTCCATGGATGGCAGCAAGCTGACCTGGGTGACAGCCCATTATAGCCCAAACAACAACAACAAAATCGATCAAGTCCAGAAGGCTCAACCAAACTTTAGCCGTTGTAATTCATTGCCCCATTCCTTAAGGGGCCCTCTGTTCCCTTTACATCTGTAAGTGATTCCTACACGCAAACAATACTGACTGAGTGCTCATCATGAACCAGGCTCTCCAGTGGATCTGGAGGGGGCCTGCTAGGGCCCTCGCTCTTGACTGATCACTGACCAGTGTGTGTGGTATCTCTTGATCACCACCTCAGTGTTCCATTTTTATCAGGACTCTATGATAGATCAATTTAAAAACCTCCCAGAATGACCTAGGAGATGACAGGCCACCCTCATCTGCTGCAGGACAGGCCTTATAAGGCTGCTGAACTGTTTTCCTGCCTGAGATCTCCAGGCTCCTTCTAAAAGGAATTACCCAGAGATGGAATTAATGTTCGTCTTCATAGATTAGTTCATTAAACTGGAGCTGTCATCTGCTGTGTCCTGTGGGCACCTAGATACTGGACATGTCAGTTTTGACAGTGGGGAGAGACTTGGGAAATGGTTGGCATATGCACTAGCTGGCAAATGGAGTATGGGAAAGGAAACCGGAAGGAAGAGGAATGACAGGGTCCTGGAGGCAAGAAAGGAATGCATGAGTCCTGAACAACCAACAGGCAGGAGAGAGCAGCAAAATGGAGATGAGGCAGAGACTTGCATCAGCAGGTGCTCTGAAGTTGGACCCATGCTTCATGGGGCCAACATGGAACACTGGGTGATTGACTTACCCTACCCCAGATTTCGTTTCTCTATCTGTGGAATAGAAAGAACACTTAGCTTATAGTTTGGGGAGAATTAAAAGTCATATCTTTAAAGCAAATCCCATGGTACCTGGCACATAGTAAACGCTCAATGAACTCTAACCAATGTTATTATCCTATATGGAACTACTTTAAGCCATAAAGCACTAGTTTTAACTCTTAATAAAACTAGTATTTATAGCTGTGTCTAAGATTTCCCTGGTTAACAGCTAACCTCATTTCTCTAAGCCAGTGTTTCCCTAATTTCAGTCATGTGCGTAACATCCGCATAATTTCTGCTCTATCCAAATAGGATCTTTCGTAATTGTTAAAAGGTAGTAAAAAACACAATCATAGTAATAAAAATAATAACAATAAAAAATGTTCATGGAATACTTATCACATGCCTGGCACTATTTTAAGAGCTTTAAAGTACTAACTCATTTGATTATACAATGACTATATGAGGTAGGTCATTTTTACAGATAAACAAACCAAAGCATGGAAAGACCAAGGTCATTTGGCCATTAAGTGGCAGACTGCAGACTCAATCTGACCCCAGGCCCACACTTAACCATTACTTGTATACTGCCTCTCTCATCTCTGTATGCCTACATTTACATAATTTTTTAAGATTTGACTCACTTAAAATTTTTTGGAAAACATTATACTACTTTGCGATATCTGTGAAAGTCTGGGTTTAACATTCTAGTTATAATTTTGCTCATGTGAAAAACAAGTTACAAGATTATTTAAATAAAAATTGTCCATGTACTACCCAAAAATCATCAATGAAAAAAACTTAGGAAAATACTATCCTATGCACCTGAATTCCCTTTACTTTAAGCCACAAAAACCATGGCTAAATACTAACAACTCACTGCTAGTTGCCTGTATCAACACTCATTCTCTACCTCCTTCTTCTTAACAGATCCTACATTTTCATCTGGCACGTGCCTGCCTAAATGAAAGAGGCCATTTTCCTTTCAGCTAGTGGTGGCTCTGCAGTTAAGTTCTGGCCAATGAGATGTGAAGAATGTGTCATGTGAAAATTCTTGGACAGTTCCTTAAAATAGAATGAGCCTGCTCTTTGTTCCTTCCCCCTTCTTGCTTCTTGGAATGAGTACATCATGACGGGAGCAAACACTGCCATCTTGAATCATGAGAAAATGAGCTAAGAATGTCAGAATCCCAAAGAGAAAGAACCAGAGTTCCCAATGACACAATGAAACTATCACACCCACCCTGTACTACCTACCTCCGTACTTCTTTTATATGAAAACTAAATCTCTACAATGGTAAGCCACTGTAACTTGGACTTGGTCTGTTGCGTGCAGCTGAACTTCATTCTAACGAATACACTGTCCCATCACTTACTCTGGCACCACCCCCTCTCCAACCAATATACAACCAGAAAAACTTCACCCAGGGAAGCTGTCCCCTAAGTACTGAATGAACTCAGCAAGTCCTGGAACAATAAGCACTGCCATTTATGTGTGCATATAAACCACTCTGCTCCAAATGCCTTACGAACAGTCTTCTATTTCATCCTCCCAACAAACCTACATGACAGGGACCATTATAAGCTCATTTATACAGATGAGGAAACCGAAGCACAGAGGTTTAAGCACCAAGCCCAAGGTCATGTCCCCAAAAGAAGAGTTCTCCATCCTAATGCTCTCTCCCCTGAATCAAAGGGGCAGCAGACTAGACTCTCAGAGGAGCTGGTTTCTTACTGGCTTAACCAGCTTCCCCATCATATGCCCTCAGCTAACTCCCCTAAAGGCTGAAATGACTTGAGCCTCTCTAGAGATCATCCCAGGGCCCTTACAGACCTTTCAGTCATCATGTTAACACTATATTTTAAACAGAACCAAATACGATTCTGATGTCTAAGCATCAACATCTGTTTATTGACTTATTTTATAGGTGAAAGAAATATGCAAAAAGATGTTCAAAAAGAATGTCCAGAAAATCTTTGCCTCCTACGCCACAGGAATGCCACTCAGGTCCCAAGATGCCCTGGACAGAGCAGGGTGTGTGGCCCCCCACAGCCACCACAGAGTTAATTTGTATTTCCAAGGCCTGGCACATGTTCAGTCAAAAACCTGGCTGAGTGCCTGTTGTTTACTGAAGCTGGGGAAGAAGCATCTGCAACATTACGAAAAGCATATTGTAAAAGGCAACACATGCAAATTAAACCTCTTGAGCTATGAGTAAATTGCTGGGAAAATTTATAACTCATTTAATAAAACTTGAAGTAAATACATAGCCTGGCTCCCAGGGAAAACAAAATATTTCCCACAATTCACTCCTCTTAAAAAAAGAAAAAAGAAAAAGAAAAAAAGGACCATCGAGCCAGACGGCTCTATCAAGTAGAAAGTATAAATAGCAGCTGTGGTGGTAAGCAAAACCCATTTTGGGTTGTGGGGCATTGAATACCCACGCGGGCAGTGCCACGCCCTCTGCTCTGCGATGTATCTGACAATGTGCAGGAGTAGAACATATCCACAATAATCTCTGTTTGTGCTCACCCAACAAAGCTCTCTGGGCATCTTGTATTCATTAATTCATTCAATGAGTATTTATTATCTACTAGGCATTTATTATCTACGAGTATTTATTATCTCTCTAGGCACTGTAATGTGGTGACTAAGAACACATGCTCTGGAGCCCTGGAATCCAAGCTCTGCCACGACCTTGGGTTATTATGGAAATCCTCTGTGCCTCAGTTTCCTCGTCTGTAAAATAGGAAAACAGTACTATCCATGTCCTGGGGTCATGGTGAAAACTGAATAGGTGAATACATGTGAAGCGTTCAGAGCAATACCTGGCAAATTGTTATCCTCTAATAAATATGAGCTGCTTATTATTGATTAGCTAACATTATGGCTAGCCACTCTGTGAGGTGCATAGGACACAGGCTCGAACACGTAGATGAGATCCTCTCTCAGGGAGCTTATATTCTACTGTGGGTAGACAGACAACACATGTAGATGAATGGATAAACAACCCTTTTTAAGACAGTAATAGGTGCTCTGAAGCCAACAAGACAGAGGGATGAAATAGAGTGATTGCCAGTTAGTGGTGGGACAATTTCAGTTACACTTATCAAAAAAAGTCTCTCTCTGTGGAGGTGACATTGAAGCGGAGACCTGGATAACAAGAAGGAGCCAACTAAACCAAGAATGCTCTACACAAAGGGAACAGCTTGTTAGAGATTCTAAGACAAAAGAAAAAAAAAATGTGTGCTCTCTTTGAGTGACATCCCCAGGCAGACAGGGCTAGAGTGTCCAGAATGGAGAGAGGTCCACGAGATGACGTGGGAGAGATCCGCAGGGCCAGGTCACAGAGAGCTTCGTGGGACATAGAAGGGTTTGGGATTTTATACCAAGTGCAACAGGTAACCACTGAAGGGATTTAACAAGAGAGTGACATGATCTGATTGACAATTTAAAAGCTTGCTCTAGCTGTGGCAAGTAGATTGCAGGGAGGCAAGAGGGAAGGAAAAGAGCAGAGAGGAAGCTACTATGGCGGTTCCTACACGATGTGATGGCGACTTGGCCCAGGGTGGTACTGGAGGAGACTCAGGAAATATTTCAGTAGAGCTGACAGGATTTTGTGATGGACTGAATGCGGGGTAAAGGAAGGAAAGACGCCAAGAAAGACTCCTAGTTTGCGGAGGCCTGTTTCTGTTCCTCAGCCTGTGATAGACATTGTAGGATACTGAGCAGCCATGGCTACTACTTCTCAAAGAGCTTTAAAGATAGTCGGTCAAAGTAGCCTAATACACATGAAATAGAATTGATAGAAAATGTGATAGAAGTGCGTAAGAACATGGTTTAGAGTCCAAGGTGCGGAGAAAGGAGAGAGCACAGGAGTTTTCACGGAAGGCCACCGCGAACTGAGAACCCTATCTAGTCAGGAAGGATGCAGTCATTGACCTTCCACGAAGAGAGGGTCACAGGAGTACCTAGGTGGAGGAGGAAAGTCCAACATGTCCACTCCAGAGAAGCAAAGCACATCACTCGGCAGAAGTAATGGCTTCCATCCAATTCAGTACCAATTTACTGAAACATCTACTGGTGATGAAGGGAAAGTGGGAGCGAGATAATGACCTCATTCCTATTCGGTCATCCTGTTTTCCATCTTTCAGGAAAGGATCTGGAAGTCCCGGGAAACAACTGTCAATATACAGACGCTCAGACGTATGGGGCGGTGGCTTAGAGCCCAGGACTCCAGTCAAGCAGCCCTGGACCCAAATCTCAGCTTGAACACTCACTGGTTGTGTGCCCCTGGACAGTCTCCTTATTTTCTCTAGTCCTCAGTGTCTATAAAATGAAATAACAATGGTACCTGGCATACAGAATCAAGTGGAATAACACTCCTAAAGGACTTAGCACAGTGCCTGACATGAGGTAAAAGTTCTCAATGACTTTTATTTCAAGAAATGACTGTTCCTTCCATAGCGTCCTACAGATCTTCTGTCATAGCGTGCACATACCTGATGGACACTGCCCATAGAAGCATCTCTCTTCCTCACTAGTGTGTAAAATACACAATTGAACTATTCTGGGGTTGCTCATCTTTACTACCTGCAGCTAACACGGTGCCTCGCGTTAATAAGAATAACACTGTAATTATTATTATTTATGGTAGTCAACACCTATTGAACTCTCACTACATGCCAAGCATGACACCAAGCACTTTGTATGTATTAGATCACAGGAAGGGTACAGGATGCTGACAGGAGCGTGGAATACTTCATTTTGAATCTCTGCTCCATTGCTTACTACCTGGTTGACCTTTGGCAAATTACTGAAGCTTTCTACCACTCAGTTTCCTCGTCTGCAAAATGGGAAAAAGCAGTACTCACCTCACTGAGATGTTGTGAGGAGCTAATGAGTTAATAACTGTGAAGCTCTTGGCACATGCCTGGCCCTTGGTAAAGGCTATAAAACTGTTAATAATGGTGATGACCCAACCCAACACCCCTGAGTTAGGAACGGCTGCCATTCCCATTTTACAAAGAAACAAAGGCATGGACAAATTATGCAACTTCCTCACAGGTACGCGTTTACTAAGAGGTAGAGACAGGATGTGTACTGAAGCAGTCCATTTCCAGAAACCAGACCCCTAGCAAGTATGTTAGGGGACGTAAGTGAGCATCACACTTTGCTGGAAAGTGCACCATTTGAAAGCTTTGGGCCTGCATATCAGTGTGCTAGGGGCAGGGGCACGCTCGGCAGGGGTGTTATCAGCTTTCTCTCACTGCAGCCCTAGGGAAGAACAGTTCCCCGACTGGAACACAGTACACACTCGTGGGTCAGGAAGATGCTGGATCTTCAAGGGAAATTAACAAAAGACAGAAGGAAACTGGGGGAAATGATATGTCATGGATAAAAGAAGATTCAAAATTGACCCCTTTAAAAATGAAAAGTGTGTTGTTCACGGATCTGCCAATATCTACAAGGCAATCATTGGGACTGCCCAAACCGCGTGCCAAGCCCTGGCAGGGCAGCTTGGAATCAATATGCAAATTAGGCTCCATCAGGTACTAAGTCAAGCACACAGGACTATGCAGTTTGGTCTAAATCCAGGTTGTTTTCAACTAGAGAATCCTTCCTTCTGGGTGCAGGTGGCTGTTCTGTGCCGCCCCCTGGGGCACCTTTGACACCTCCTATGCACGGTGCTGTGATTACCCAGCTTCTTACTCCAGGCGCCTGCATGCTTCAGAGGACACAAACGCAGGCCTCATCTGTCTTGCAGGTCATTATGATTGTCATGTTTCCTTGAACCACAGAAAAAAGACAACAGCGGCATAGAAGAATTGCTTATGGCTTAAAGCCTTGGGACAAGAGTGTCACATATGCGAACGTTTGAATCCCAGCTCTGTCATTCATTTGCTGCATGGCCTGAGGCAAGTTACTGAAGTTCTTTAATGAAGCTGAGCCTCAGTTGCCTCATCACTAAAATGGGATGAAAAATAGCATCTACCCCTGGGCCCCTGGAAAATGAACTGGATAGTGGCTCTAACACAATGCCTGGAACTAAGCACTAATTAATGTTGGGAGTTGTTGCTGTTGTTGTTGTTGGAGTGGTTTCATACTCACAGGACTTACTCCCAATGCAGTAGGAATTTCCCCACAGTGGAAGGATGAACAGTGGAGCACAAAGGAATTTTAGGGCAATGAAAATCCTCTGTCTGATGCTAGAATGATGAGTACATGTCATCACACATTTGTCCAAAGCCCAAAAATGTCCAACACTAAAAGTGACCCTAAGCCAAAAAATGTCCAACACTGACAGTCTATACCAATTATAGACTTAGGATGATGTGTCAATGCAGGTTCATCAATTGTAACAAATGTTCTCCGCTGGTGGGGAATACTGATCATATTCAGGGAAGACTGTGCATGTGGGGGAGGGGAGTATATAGGAAATCTCTGCAGCTTACGCTCAATTTGGGTCTGAACCTACAACTGCTCTAAAAAACAAAGTCTAAAAAAAAAAAGAAAGAAAGAAAGAAAGAAAGAAAAAAGTCCCCAGGGTAACATATAGGCCAGAGGAACTCAATGAAACCTCTCAAGTAGAATTTCTAGAAAATACGCTCAAGGAAGCCCCAGCCCTGCCCCTTATATACTGCAGATAGCAGCAGTGATTTGGGGATCCTGGCACAGGGGAACTTTTTAAACTCCTGACAATTCTTCTAAGAATAAAGGCAGAAGATGACTGTGTGTGACGCCCTGCTGCAGGTCTCTCTCCAATCTCTCTGTATTTGGACATCACTCAGGCCCATCAGAATCCTGAGACTGCTGTCTGCTGACTGACAACAGAAAGAGAAATTTAGAGGTGTGAGTGAAATGACAGAGCTGTCACGGCTGCCTCGAAATGACTCTTTTCTTAAAGAAAGGAAAGATAACAGGAAAAAAAAAACCCTCAGACAGCTGCGATCCCCTGTCACACTTGCTGGGGGAGCTTTTTTTTTCTTTTCTTTTCTTTTTTCTTTTTTCAAAACAGCTTTAGATGAATTATAAAAATGAGAAGGGGAAATTACCCAAATTCTAATCTCAGTTCTTATATGACTAGCATAAAATTGGGCAGCAAATTCCTTCCTTTGGCCGCAATATAAGAAAAATGTTAGCTAAGTAGTTTTATTTGGGTAATGGAGTTTTTCTCACCCTTTAAAAAATACTTGTTAAAAGAAAACAACTCTAAAACCCAGACTCTAAAGCCTCCTCTTTTTCACTGAGACCAGCTTGCGGTCTCAGATCCTAACTCTTGGGTGGACTTTTGGTCACTCATATCATATTAGTCACAACGATCTCCAGCCGTGGCTTCTGTCATCCAGCAATCAAAGTCACATGTTTGTCAAACAACCTGGGAGATGTGCCCATGTCCCAAATCTGACTTCCCCATCTTTGTCATGCCATATTTCTGCCGGTGTTAGTAGTTTCTGATGTCTTATTTCTTTCTTTGACATCTAAAACATAAAAATCTAACCATTTGGGAGGCGGGGAGAGTTCCTCTTAAAACCAAACCACTCTAGACTAAAATGCACAGGCTGATTCTATATCCAGCATCCCCTTAAAAACAGAGAAGTTGTTGGCCAAGGAGATCACGTTTCAAAGGCTCCCATTTTTCTCAGTTGTGCGAGAGCCCTAACTTTACAATAACCATGAGAAGAAACAGATTCCCAATCTCACCCACAGGTCAAGCACAGCCCAGAAAGGAATGCCTTTATTAAGATAATGCCCTAGAAAAACCAATAATTCTAATAGCAACTAAAAGAACAGATCATAATAGATGGAAGGAAATTAAAGTTTGAGTGTTTTTCCAAGAGTCCAGGAGGGCCAAGCAGACCAGAATAAGAAACCTCATCCCTGCTTGTAAAACGCTCCAGGAGAACCACAAACCTACATTGGATCGCTGATTGATGTAACACTTGGATTAGAAATACACTGCATGAAATACAATTTCCAGAGAGGAAAAGGAAGTCCTTGATGAGCCTGGTGAAAGAGTGATAAAAGCTTCACTCAAGGCTTCCACTTTAGTATCAGATTGTGGGAAACTTTCATTGAAACAACCCAACTGAGTCCATTAGCCCATCCATCGGCAAGCACGACATAAACCCTTAACACCTCCACTAAGAGAAGGCCCCATAATCACCCTGCTTTCCTGCTGGGAGGCGAGGGAAGGGAAAGAAGCTGACGCAGAGGCTGCCTAAAGCCACCCCAAGAACAAAAGACATTTTTTCTTTGATGGGGAGAGAAAAGGAAGAATAAAATATCCAAAGGAAGGAGGAAACAGATCACTGTAAACTTCTTCTCACCAGGACCTCTGCTATGGCAGTATGACATAGGGGCCACCGAGAAGCCATCCACTCTGGAGAAGAGAAATGGAAACGGAAATAGTATTGGACCAAGAGTGAAAAGACTGGGTCTTGGTTTGGGCACTTAGCGTCTGTGTGACGTTCAGCACATTGTTCACTCCCTCAGGTCTCATGCCCTTAGCTCTAGAACCGGGACAATAACTACTGCCTTTCCTACCTTTCAGGGTTATTTAGAATACCCTACATCACAATGGTATTGAACGTGTTTTGAAGAGTTTAAAAGACTGAACAAATGTAAAGCATCGTTACTTTTAGGCACTACGCAAATTGTGACTCAAGAATTTGTCAGCTTGCCCAGAGCTGTGACGAGGACCGAGAGGAATAAGAAGATGCAGGTAGGAAGGACAAGACCCTCTGTGCTCAATCCCCTTCCAAGCCCTCTCCTTGCTCATCCCCAACCCCGGCCCTGAGCTCTTCAGCAAGTTCACTAGCTTCATCCTAACTTCTGGTCCCCAGGAGTGCCAGAGAGAAGAGGAGAAGAGCTCATTGACTAGAATAAAATCCCATAAACTGGCCTCATACAACATGCATATTAGCAAGTGCCAAGATGTATATTGGGACCCAAAGAATGAAAAGTCCTGACTAGACAGAGAATATGGAGGGGGTTTTCAAAATTTTTTGAGTAGCAGCACTTTTGTTCTCCGAATGAATCCTTTTCAGAAGTCAAATATAATTAGCAGGTCAAGTAGAAGTGCTGGAGCTGAAGTGGAGGAGAAGGTCTCAGAGTACACATCCCAGCTTCCCCTTCGCTATGAGGTAGACAAAGGAAAGGTCTGGACACCCAGGAGCATTTCACCTCTTCCTTTTATAGATGAGGAGACTGGCCTAAGGCACCAACGCTAATTCTTGGCCAGAACAGACCTCAGTCTCCTACTCGCCAGTCCATACCTTTTGCACAGATTATGCTATCCCATAAGATGGTACAGGAGGCTCCATGTTTGACTAGAGAGCTGGGAACACAGGTAGCCAGAAAGAGACCCACAGAAACATCAAGGAAAGGAAATGTGTGTCTTGGGGTCAGCAAATGACAAAAGTCAAATCGGTCTCACGGTCAAGGCTGGTTTTATCATTCACCTGATTCTTGGGTAACATGTACCGTCTCTGAGGTCTTCCTTAGGCAAGTCCATTTGTATAGAGACCTTGATAGACACAGTAGATAGGCCAAACACCCTGTAGGACAGGACGTCTGCATTGGAGCAAGGTTCCAGCATGCAGGAGGCACTCCGGTCTACCACCATCCCCCACATGCAAGCTACCCTTTGGAA